>NW_027518253.1:1565691-1880843 GCF_023851605.1 Tamandua tetradactyla | reverse complement strand
ATGTGACCCACCCATTCAAATTGGATCTTATGCACTTACTGAAGCCCTTTATAAGTGGATAAAGAGCACATGGTGTGCTTCTTTCAAACTGTTGTGCACCCTAGGAAAACCATGTTCTTTCATCATTCCAATATTGCTGGGTGGGATCTTTTTGATTAAGTGGTTTCATGGAGTTATGTCACCATCCATTCAAAGTGGGTTGTTTACTGGAGTCTTTTAAGAAAGAACCATTTTGGAAAAACCTTCAGAGTCAACACAGACAGAGGTCTTTGGAGATGTCAGAAAGACAGGAACCCCAGGGAAGCTGTTTGAAACTAAAACCAAGGGGCCAACTTTTCAGCTAATAGAGGTGTTCTGGACCCATTGGCTTATCTTGAGTCAAGGCATCTTTCCCTAGATGCCTTAGTTTTGATATTTTTATGGCCTAACAATTGTAAATTTGTAACTTAATAAATTCCATTTACAAATGGCAACCCATTTTTGGTATATTGCATTTCCATTAACATTGACAAGCTAAAACACATGGAAAATGCCCATAGAGCTTGGAAAAATGTCCTGGAGAAGCTAAGATAAGATCCACAGAAACTCAGAGAGGAATCAGAATCTAAAAGTGACAAAACTCAGTAGTGAAGAACCAGCAGATGCCAGTGAAGTGCTTTATGTTTATTCTTCTGTTGATACCATTTTTTTTGACATTTTCACTTTCTAAGAACTATAAATTGTAACATAATCAATCTTCATTGTAAATGTGAACCCGTTTCTGGTGTATTTCATTCTGGCTGCTTTAACAAACACAAACCAATAGTCAACTCACTGTCCTAAATGTGGCCTCTTATATGCCAATAGACTTATACATAAGCACACCTCCCTTTTGTTTAAATCAATAAATATTCCTTACCTTACCAGCTGATTGACATCTATTAGGAGGTATTTATCTTCCTGTCTCTGCAAGGTTATCCTTCACTGAATAAACATTTTCTTTCCTTAAAATCCTGGTGGTTGCTGATTAATTTTTTGTGCAGTTGGTGAGGACTCCCTTTTGAGACCTAACAATTCCAAGGCATGGTTTGATTTTATTTTGGATGTTCCAGTGGAAGGTGCCCTTCCAGGGTAGGATGCATTTTTATTCCACCAATTTCAGTGCAGGTTGGGTTCCTGTAAGGGGCAAGTGAGATGAAAAGAGAGCCCAAATGGGTAAACTGAGGAAGTAAGGCAGATATAGGGAGAAAATGAGAAGGAAAATAGAGGTTGGACATGTGTGGTAGACTTGGAAAGAGGCAATAGAGTTTGAGTGGAACAGAGGGAGAGTAGAAGTATACAAAAACAGATCAACAAAGATATAAAGGGGGTAAAATTGAGGAAATGGCATTGACTAAGTATCAGTGGGGACAATGGAACAGAGGAACCCTAAGTTATTAGATTCTCCTTTCTTAATTTTGAAATTACCTTCCATCTTAAATGTGCTGTGTCAGATTCAGATTTCTCAATATTTTAAAGTCTATTATATATCTAAAATTTTTTTGTGCTTAGTGAATAATTTTACCATGTTTTACTATACAACATTATTTGTATGCTGATGATTTTTTATTAACAGTTAAAAATGAGTGTAGCTGGTTAAATAATATTTAACAGCCTATTTTCTTCCCTTATGTGATCTGTGAGCTATGGGTATGAGGAAGGATCCAATTAAATATATGTTCTCTTTAACTTTCCTGTGTCCATTCTCTTTAAATACCAAAGAGTGGGCTGAATTGTCTCTGAGCTTTGTACCAAGAGCACATCTGTCATGTGAATAAACAGCTCAGGGAAATTTCTGTAGTTGATCCTCTCTTATGTCTTCCAGTGACAATAGTTATGCCTCCTGCCTCAGTTTAAGGTTATTTTATAGCTTATTGTTATTTTCTCGAAAAGGGATATTAGGTGCTTGAGATCAATCTGAGTAAAATCATGAAACAGAACTTTCTTTTGCTCATGAATATGAAAAAATGATCTGGAATCTTGAAGTGAAAGAAGAGTGTATCCCAAAACTACATATCCATGCCACACATCATTCCTTGGAGGCCAGTGCTGATTCATTACTGGTATCTAGTCAATGTTCTGTCTGTCCAAGTATACATGCATGGTGTCACAAGACAGTTGGGGATTGGGAGCTTGAGGATTAAGAACAATAAGGCAAAGGTAACAACTTCAGTGAAGAGAAAATAGTAGACTCTAAAGAGGGGCCTTGAAGAAGCAAAGGGAAATGCAGGTTGGCTATTAAGATTTGAGGAATGGGAGGGAAACTTGGAGGGTCAAACTAGAGAATGAAAAGCTCTGAATCTTTACCTGGTGACTGTGCACTCAGCAGATAAGAAAAAAATGTCACATCTGTGACCTCAAGCGAAGATTCAGTCTACCCCACATACCAATCCTACATTAAATGTGGGTTTCTAGAGTTTGAGAGTGCATTCTGAAGAATAGGAAAGAAAAACCCACTTGTTCTCAAAATGTTCAATTTTTGTCTCTGAATTGCTCCACTTTCTTTTTTCCCCAGTATTTTAAATTTATTTATTAATTTAAAAATTTAACATGAAATAAAACATTATATATAATTAGTAATACACGATATCACACTTAGTTGCATATTCATCATTTCTTAAAACATTTGCATCAATTCAGAAAAAGAAATAAAAAGACAATAGAAAAAGAAATAAAATGGAAGCAGAAAAAAAAGATTATACCTACCATACCCCTTACCCCTTGCTTTCATTGATCACTAGCATTCAAACAATTTATTTTAATATTTGTTCTTCCATTCTTTATTTTTATTCCACATGTTGTACTCATTTGTTGACAAAGTAGATAAAAGAAGCATCAGACACAAGGTTTTCACAATCACACAGTCACATTGTGACAGCTATATCATTATTCAATTATCCTCAAGAAACATGGCTACTGGAACACAGCTCTACATTTTCAGGCAGTTTCCTCCAGCCTCTCTACTACATCTTGAATAAAAAGGTGATATCTACTTAATGCATCAGAATAACCTCTCAACTCTGTTTGGAATCTCAGCCATTGACACTTTGTCTCATTTCACTCTTCCCCCTTTTGGTTAAGGTTTTATCAATCCCTTGATGCTGAGTCTCAGCTCGTTCTAGGATTTCTGTCCCATGTTGCCAGGAAGGTCCACACCCCTGGGAGTCATGTTCCACATAGGGGGAGGGTGGTGAATTTCTTGTTATGTTGGTTGGAGAGAGAGGCCACATCTGAGCAACAAAAGAGGCTCTCTTGGGGGTGACTCTTAGGTCTAAATTTTAAGCAGACTTGACCTATCCTTTGTGGGATTAAGTTTCATATGAACAAACCCCAAGATTGGGGGCTCAGCCTATAGCTTTGGTTGTCCACACTGCTTGTGAGAATATCAAAAATTCAAGTTGGGGAAGTTGAACTTCTCCCTGTTCTCACCACTCCCCAAAGGGGGCTTTGCAAATACTTTTCCACTCACTGATTGAATCACTCTGGGATTCATTGGGGCTTCACTCTGGACAAAGCAACAAAAGCTCATGTAATACCTGAGTTTCCAAGTAATTTTGCTGTTCAATCAAACTATCTGTGTAGGTTACATTAGGAAATGCAGTAGTCAAAATATAAATTTTGTACCAAATAAACATTTTTCGCTTTAGTTTCACACATAAGCTAAAAATTTAAAATAGTATCATCAAATTTCAGCACCCTGCAGTAATGACATTCCTTTGTTCTTCCTCATGCAAAAACATTTTTTAAATTTGTAATTTAGTCACCATTATTATACAGTCTAGGCATTCCTACATTATACCATCTCAATCTTTAACATCTATCTTTTTTTGTGATTTCATTTATGCCCCCAGCTCTCCTCCCTCTGTCATTCTCAATTTCAGCTTCATTCAGTGTTTTAACATAACTGTATTACAGTTAGGTAGTATTGTGCTGTACATTTTGAGTTTTTGTATTCAGTCCTGTTGCACAGTCTATATCCCTTCAGCTCCAATTACTCAATATATTACCTTATTTCTGTCCCCTGATGGTGTCTGTTACCAATGAAGTATTCCAAGTTTATTCACTAATGTCAGTTCATATCAGTGAGACCATGCAGTATTTGTCCTTTTGTTTTTGGCTAGTCTCACTCAGCATAATGTTCTCAAGGCCCATCCATGTTGTTACATACTTCATAACTTTATTCTGTCTTAAAGCTACATAATATTCCATCTTATGTAAATGTCACAGTTTGTTTAGCCAACTGTCTGTTGATGGACATTTTGGCTGTTTCCATCTCTTTGCAATTGAAAATAATGCTGCCATAAATTTTGGTGTGTAAATGTCCATTTGTGTTTTTGCCCTGATGTCCTTTGAGTAGATACCTAGCAATGGTATTGCTGGGTCATATGGCAATTCTATATTCAGCTTTTTGAGGAAACACCAAGCTGCCTTCCACAGTGGTTGCACCATTTGACATTCCCACCAACAGTGAATAAGTGTGCCTCTTTCTCCACATCCTCTCCAGCACTTGTCATTTTCTGTTTTGTTGATAAAGGCCATTCTGGTAGGTGTGAGATGATATCTCATTGTGGTTTTGATTTGCATTTCTCTAATGCGCAGGGAAGTTGAGCATTTCTTCATGTGCCTTTTGGTCATTTGTATTTCCTCTTCTGAGAAATGTCTGTTCAAGTCTTTTTCCCATTTTGCAATTGGATTGGCTGTCTTTTTGTTGTTGAGTTGAATAATCTCTTTATAAATTCTGGATACTAGACCTTTATCTGATATGTTGTTTCCAAATATTGTCTCCCATTGTGTAGGTTGTCTTTTTACTTTCTTGATGAAGTTCTTTGATACACGAAAGTGTTTAATTTTGAGGAACTCCCATTTATTTATTTATTTCTTCAGTACTATTGCTTTAGGTGTAAGGTCCATAAAACCACCTCCAATTATAAGATTTATAAGATATCGCCCTACATTTTCCCTTAACTGTTTAATGGTCTTAGACCTAATGTTTAGATCTTTGATCCATTTTGAA
The DNA here is from genome assembly GCF_023851605.1 of Tamandua tetradactyla. Taxonomy (NCBI): domain Eukaryota; kingdom Metazoa; phylum Chordata; class Mammalia; order Pilosa; family Myrmecophagidae; genus Tamandua; species Tamandua tetradactyla. Next base: position 1,875,811 of record NW_027518253.1, on the reverse strand, counting down.
TTAACTTTTGTATAGGGTGTGAGATACAGGTCCTCTTTCATTCTTTTGTATATGGATATCCAATTCTCTAGACACCATTTATTGAAGAGATGGTTCTGCCCCAAATGAGTTGGCTTGACTGCCTTATCAAAGATCAAATGTCCATAGATGAGAGGGTTTATATCTGCACACTGTATTTGATTCCATTGCTCAATACATCTATCTTTATGCCAGTACAATGCTGTTTTGACCACTGTGGCTTCATAATATGCCTTAAAGTCAGGCAGCATGAGACCTCCAGCTTCATTTTTTTCCTCAGGATACTTCCAGCAATTTGGGGCACCCTGCCCTCCAGATAAATTTGCTTATTGGTTTTTCTATTTCTGAAAAGTAAGTTGCTGGGATATTGATTGGTACTGAATTGAATCTGTAAATCAATTTAGGTAGAGTTGACATCTTAAATATATTTAGTCTTCCAATCCATGAACACGATATGCCCTTCCATCTATTTACATCTTCTGTGATTTCCTTTAAAAGTTTCTTGTAGTTTTCTCTGTATAGGTCTTTTGTCTCTTTAATTAAATTTATTCCTAAACACTTTATTTTTTTGGTTGCAATTGTAAATGGAATTCATTTCTTGATTTCCCCGTCAGATTGTTCATTACTAGCATATAAAAATACTACAGATTTTTGAGTGTTGATCTTGTGACCTGCCACTTTGCTGCAATTGTTTATTAGCTCTAGTAGTTTTGCTGTGGATTTTTCAGTCTTTTTGACATATAGTGGCATATCATCTGCAAACAGTGAGAGTTTTGCTTCTTCCTTTCCCATTTTCATGCCTTGTATTTCTTTTTCTTGTCTAATTGCTCTGGCTAGAACTTCCAACACAATGTTGAATAACAGTGGTGATAGTGGATAGCATTTTCTTGTTCCTGATCTTAGGGGGAAAGTTTTCAGTTTTTCCCCATTGAGGATGATGTTAACTGTGGGTTTCTCATATATTCCCTTTATCATTTTAAGGAAGTTCCTTTGTATTCCTATCCTTTGAAGTGTTTTCATCAGGAAAGGATGTTGAATTTTGTCAAATGTGTTCTCTGCATCAATCTAGATGATCATGTGATTTTTCTACATTGATTTGTTGATATGATGTATTACATTAATTGATTTTCTTATGTTGAACCAGCCTTGCATACCTGGGATGAATCCTACTTGGTTGTGATGAATAATTCTTTTAATGTGTTGCTGGATTTGATTTGCTAGAATTTTGTTGAGGATTTTTGCATCCATATTCATTTAAGAGATTCGTCTGTAGTTTTCTTTTTTTTTGTAATATCTTTGTCTGGTTTTCATATGAGGGTGATGTTGGCTTTATAGAATGAATTAGTAGCTTTCCCTCCTCTTCAATTTTTTGAAGAGTTTGAGCAGGATTGGTACTAATTCTTTCTGGAATGTTAGGTAGAATTCACATGTGAAGCCATCTGGTCCTGGACTTTTCTTTTTGGGAAGGTTCCTAATGATGGATTCAATTTCTTTACTTGTGATTGCCTTGTTGAGGTCATCTGTTTCTTATCAAGTCAAAGTTGGTTGTTCATGCCTTTCTAAAGAAGTTGTCCATTTCATCTACATTGTTGTATTTATTAGCATAAAGTTGTTCATAGTATCCTGTTATTACCTCCTTTATTTCTGTGGGATCAGTGGTTATATCTCCCCTCCCATTTCTGATCTTATTTCTTTGCATCCTCTCTCTTCTTCTTTTTGTCAATCTTGCTAAAGGTGTGTCAATCTTATTGATTTTCTCATAGAACCAGCTTCTGGTTTTATTTATTTTCTCAATTGTTGTCATGTTCTCAATTTCATTTATTTCTACTCCAATCTTTGTTATTTCTTTCCTTTTGCTTGCTTTGGGGTTAGTTTGCTGTTCTTTTTCCAGTTCTTCCAAGTGGACTGTTAATTCCTGAATTTTTGCCCTTTCTTCTTTTTTGATATAGGCATTTAGAGCAATAAATTTCCCTCTTAGTACTGTCTTTGCTGCATCCTATATCTTGTGATATGTTGTGTTTTCATTTTCATTTGCCTTGACATATTTACTGATTTCTCTTGTAATTTCTTCCTTGACCCACTGGTTGTTTAGGAGTGTGTTGTTGAGCCTCCACATTCTTGTGAATTTTCTGGCACTCTTAGGACTGGCCCCCAGAGGAGGGGGTTGGTTGGTCTCGGGCAGGGCTGAGGTATCCGGATTTTAAACCGCCCCCCACCAGGTAAATCCGTGTGTAGCCTCTGCCCCCACAGTTTACCCTCCTGCCAAACAGTCCTCACCCGTGCCCCCCAAAGCTGACCCATTCCTCACCTGCCAGGGCCTGTCCTCCCAAATAGGACATTTAAGTGGCACTGGCTTCTGTAAAAATTAAAATGAAATTCAAAAAAAATAGAAAATGAAACACATCATGTAAAATCAACCCTTTTAAAGTGCACAATTCAGCAGCATTTACTACATTCCCAGATGTCTATTATTGATTTCCAACTTCATTCCTTTATGATCTGAGAAAGTGTTTTGTATGATTTCCATCTTTTTAAATTTGTTGAGACTTGCTTTTTGACCCAGCATATGGTCTATCTTTGAGAATGATCCATGAGCACTTGAGAAAAAGGTATATCCTGCTGTTGTGGGGTGTAATGACTTATAAATGTCTGTTAAGTGTAGCTTGTTTATTCTAATATTCAAATTCTCTGTTTCTTTATTGATCCTCTGTCTAGATGTTCTGTCCATTGATGAGAGTGGGGAATTGAAGTCTCCAACTATTATGGTAGATGTGTCTATTCCTCTTTTCAGTGTTTGCTACATGTATTTTTGAGCATACTGGTTTGGTGCATAAATATTTATGATTGTTATGTTTTCATGCTGAATTGTTCCTTTTATTGGTCCATAGTATCCTTATTTGTCTGTTTTAACTGTTTTACATTTGAAGTCTAATTTGTTGGATATTTTATAGCTACTCTTTCTCTTTTCTGGTTATTATTTCCCTGAAATATCTTTTCCCAACCTTTCACTTTCAACCTATGTTTATATTTGGATCTAAGATGTGTTTCCTGCAGACAGCATATAGGTGGGTCCTGTTTTTTAATCTATTCTGCCAGTCTATGTCTTTGGATTGGGGAGTTCAATCCATTAACATTTAGTATTATTACTATATGGATAGCACTTTCTTCTACCATTTTGCCTTTTGGATTTTACATGTCATATCTCATTTTCCTTCTTTCTACACTCTTCTCCACACTTCTTTCTTTTGTGTTTTCATATCTGACTGTAGTGCTCCCTTTAGTATTTCTTGCAGAGCTCGTCTCTTGGTCACAAATTCTCTTAGTGATTTTTGTCTGAAAATGTCTTAATCTCTCCATCATGTCTGAAGGACAATTTTGCTGCATATAGAATTCTTGCTTGGCAGTTTTTCTCTTTAAGTAATTTAAATATATCATCCCATTATCTTCTCGCCTCCATGGTTTCTGCTGAGAAATCTACACATAATCTTATTGGGTTTCCCTTGTATGTGATGGATTGCTCTTCTGTTGCTGCTTTCAAGATCTTCTCTTTCTCTTTGACCTCTTACGTTCTGATTAGTAGGTGTCTTGAAGTACATCTATTTGGATCTATTCTCTTTGGGGTATGCTGCACTTCTTGGATCTATAATTTTAAGTCTTTCATAAGAGTTGGGAAATTTTCAGTGATAATTTCCTCCATTACTTTTTCTCCTCCTTTTCCCTTCTCTTCTCCTTCCGGGACACCCACAATACATATATTTCTGTGCTTCTTATTATCATTAATTCCCTGAGTTCCTGCTCATATTTTTCCATTTTTTCCCTATAGCTTCTGTTTCTTGTTGAATTTCAGATGTTCCATCCTCCAATTCACTAATCCTATCCTCTGTCTCTCAAAATCTACCATTGTAGGTTTCCATTGTTTTTTCATCTCTTCTACTGTGCCTTTCATTCCCATAAGTTCTGTGATTTGTTTTTTCAGACTTTCCATTTCTTCTTTTTGTTCATTCTTTGCCTTCTTTATATCCTCCCTCAATTCATTGATTTGGTTTTTGATGAGGTTTTCCATGTCTGTTCGTATATTCTGAATGAATTGTTTCAGCTCCTGTATCTCATTTTAACTGTTGGTTTGTTCTTTTGACTGGGCCATATCTTCAATTTTCCTGGTGTATTTTGTTATGTTTTCCTGGTGTCTAGACATTTAATTACCTTAATTAGTTTATTCTGGAAATTGCTTTCACTTCTCTTACCTCGGGTTTTCTTGCTGGAAGAATTTGTTGCCTATTTGTTCTTTGACATTCAGTTCAGCTTTTTCAGGACCTCTAGCTTTGGCTGTGTTTAACAGAGGAGAATTTTACAGTTCTTGATTTCTTGTTTCTTGCCCTACCTGTATGGTGCCTTTTCTCCCCACCCTTAGGAGGGTCTACATAGGTATTATAGACTGCAGCCAGGTTTTCACTGACTAAACCGGCCTCCTATCAGGGTGAAGGTGTCACCTGTATCAGTTATCCCTGAGGGTGAGACCCAGCAGTTTAAAAGATTTTCCTTTGAAGTCTCTGGGCTCTGCTTTTCTTATCCTGCCCAGTATGTGGTGCTTGTCTGCCTGCAGGTCCCACCAGCATAAGATGATGTGGCACCTTTACCTTTGGAAGACTCTCCCTGCTGGGGGCATGGTGGAGACAGAGGAGAGGTTTTAGGCTGCTTTTATTTGCTTCAAATTACCAAGTCCTGGGGTCTGAATTCCTTGAGGCAGAGATTCTACCTGAGTTGGGCTTCACCCCTCCTCTGGGGAAGGCACAGACTTGAGTCAAGCTGTGAAAGGAGCTTGTTTCTGCCTATGCCTGGCACAGTTGCAGCCTGAGAAGTCCTACCACTGAATCCAGAGGCAGTCAAGCCTTTGTAGAAACACAGCCATATAAATCTCTGTTTCTTTTCTTTTTTTTCTTTTTCTATTAGCCCAATGAGTGACCTCCACTTTGACCAGGTTCACCTGATCTGGGGGCCTATTTTTACTAGTCAGAATTTATTAATTAATGCAACAATTGGTGCTTGCTTGGGCACACCCCCTGCTGCTCTGAAAGTCTCTTTCCTATCCCTTCTGGGAAGCAGCCTGTGGGGGAGAGGTGCCATCCATGGCAGCTTTGGGAACTCACGGTTCTGGGGAAGCTCAGAGCCCATCCAGCTGGTCCAGACTGGGGTATGCTGTGTGTCTGGTCACTGACGTGGCCTCAGTAGCTGTTCTGTACTGTTTCTGGTTATTTTGTAGTTGTTCTGGAAGACAAACTAATATGTGCACATTGCTAAGCCCCCATCTTGGTCACCAAATTCCTCCACTTTCAGTGGAGAAGAGAGAACCATCCTTTCCACATATTATACTCCTGGCTGTGTTCTTGATTTTGGCACAATAAAGGATATATAGATGTGAAACAAAAAAGGTTTTTGTCAACACTCTGCAGTGACTTCTCTTGCCTGATTTTGCTTGAACAAGAAGTATGGGAAACAAGAAAAAAGAAGAATGAAGAATCACTATTTCTGAGGTAAAAGTCATATTCTCCAATGATTATTTTGATCTCCTCTTACTGAAATTATGTTTTTAGGTGTTGGTAAACTTTACTCTCGATTATTTTACCTATGATATTTGTTTCTACTCACCCAGACCATTACCTAAGCCACCTTTTTTCTCCAAGCAGTTTCCATTTCATGAACAAGTGACTTGGAACTTAGAATGTGGCTCCATTCTTTTTTCTTCATGGGAAAGTTTTCACACCTAGGAATGCAGTGAAGACAGTGTCAGGTCTAATATTGTCAGCATTGGTAGGTTTCAGGGTGGCATTTGGCTTCAATGTCAGTATTCTTCAGTGAAGGATTAAAGAAAGCCCAAATTTAAGTATTACAGCAATGGGTGGGAATAGGTGGAAAACTTTGGAAACTTTGGAAGAGAGACTTATAAAAGAAAAGTTCTACTTAGGATGCATTTGAAGCTCAACAATTTGAATCTATATCTTTCTCAATCTCAAATATTTGTGATTTGGAGTATAATGGAAAATTCAGAAGCTAATACACTGAGAAATAAATATGGCATTTCAACTAGGAGATAGAGTGTGTTATTCCTCAACAGATTTTTAAAGAATGCAATGAGCATACATGTTTAAATGTAAGCATTAATTTAGATCTTTCCCAGGATATCCATCCCAAAAAGCAACCAGTGTTCCTAGAGTGGTATAGAATTCTGAAGTAACTATTTATGAGCCTGAGCAATTCTCTGCACATGTTTGAAAATTCCTCTGTGTTGGGTGCCTTCACATGTGGTTGCTTGTTCAAAGGATGAAACATATATTGTGATAGATTCTAGAGTATGTCTTTCCCCAAAACCTGCAAAGATATCAGTCACTAATAACATGTGTGCTATCTCTTGCCTTAACCAGCACTTCATAATATATATATTTTTATTTTTTCAGAAATAGAGAAATTGACATTTTAAAAATTTCCAATACACAAGTTATTTGTAAGACTGAATTAATTAATATCCTTTTTAAAGCATATATGTAAATATTTTGGTTTACTAAAGCTGCCAGAATAATTTTCCAGAAATGAAATGGTTTTTATAAAGGGAATTCATTATGTTGCAAGTTTATCATTCTACAGCCAAAAAAAAACTGTTGAGGCATCCAGGGAAAGATAGCATAGCTCAAGAAAGGGGGAGTGATTTGGGGAGCTTCTATGTCAGCTTGGAATGCATATGGTGATGTTTACTAGTCATTTCTCCCAGTTTCTTTGAATGGCTTGCCTGGGTGTATTTTGTTTCTTTTTTTAACTTTAAAAAAATGATATATTATAACACAAAAACTAAGAAAGAAAAACGTACAATTTTCAGAGCACTATTCAACAAGTAGTTACACAGCAGACCCCAGAGTTTGCATGGGCTACAATACCAATTTCTCAGATTTTACCTTATCAATGCTCCAAAGTATTGGAGGCTAGAAGAAATAAATATTCTTTTATCATCACAATTGACTTTGTGTGTGTGTGTGTGTGACAAATAACACCTACACAAAAAAGCAATGAATTTCAAAGCACAACACAACAATTAGTTGTAGAACAGATTTTAGGGTTTGGTTTGGTTAAAATTCCACAATTATAGGTTTTTACTTCTAGCTGCTCTAAGATACTTGAGATTAAGAGAGATATCTACTTAATGATTCAGCAATCATACTCATTTGTTAAACCCTACCTTCTCAGTATAACTGTACCGATCTTTCTATCACACATATCAGGGGTAATTGGACTATGGCCATTTTAATTTTTTCATGTTGGAAGGGGCTGTCAATATGAGGTGGGGAAATGGAGCTAGCTGATGTTTGAAGAGGCTGGCCCCTCTCACTTTCAGGACTTATCTGGTCCAAGGACACATCTAGAGATTGTAGGTTTCCATAAAGATGCCCTAGTGCATGAAAATTTTGTAGATTCTTGTATATTGCCCTAGGTGTTCTTTAAGATTGGCTGGAATAGTTTTGGTTGGGGTTTAGCAAGTAGTAATAGGTAATAATGTTTAACTGAAGCTTGCATTAGAGTGACATCCAGAGTAGCTTTCCAACTCTATTTTAACTCTCTCAGCCACTGATACTTTATTAGCTACACTTTTTTACCCATTTTTGTCAGGATGGAATTGTTCATCCCATGGTACCAGGGCTGAACTTCTACCTGGAAGTCATTTCCTGCATTGCCAAGGGTAACTTCACCTCTGGATGTCATGTCCTAAGTAGTGGGAAAGACAATGATTTCACTTAGACAGTTGGGCTTAGAGAGAGTGAGGCCACTTCTGGGCAACCACAGAGGTCCTCCAGAAGTAACCCTTAGGCATACCTATAGATAGAGTAGGCTTCTCTGCTACCTACATATGCTTCACAAGAGTAAGCCTCAAGATCAAAGGCTTGCCCTATTAATTTGAGTGTCCCTAATGTTTGACATAGTATCAGGGGATTTCCTGACAGTAAATTTTAATAATTCCATACTTTTTCTCCCATTCCTCAAGATACTTTGCCAGTACCTTTTGATTATCTGCTTACTAAATACTAGAGTGTATCCAGTGATTTTATTAAACTTCATAGGATTAAAGGTCTTCATTCTTATTCTTGGCTCCCTGTGTTTGAATTGTTTGGATGAGCTATCCAGACAGGTTGAGTTAGATTATGTGTTACAGAAAACTTAGGTTTTGGACAAAATAAAACTTTCTTCCTTTGGTCTCAAAGAGTAGGTGCAGTTCTAAAATATAGACACTGTCTTCCTTACCCCTGTGTTCTGAATTACCTTAATCCTGCCCTAATTAGGCTCATTCTTCCTGATTTCATTCTTATCTCTAAATACCACATTATACATACATAAAATAGCCTCTCTTTGACCTACTGGTTGTTTACATGTGTTGTGTAATCTCCATATATTTGTGAAAGTTTTCATTCTTGCTGGTTGTTGATACCCAGATTTATTCCATGTGATCAGAGAAAGAGCTCTGAATAATTTCAAAGTTTTCAAATTTATACACACCAGTTTTGTTTCCCAGCATATGACCAATCCTAGAGAGTGTTTCATGAGTACTGGAGGAGAAGGTATATCCTGGTGTTTTGAGATCTAATGACCTATATATGTGAGTTAGGTCTAATTCATTTATCAAATTGTTTAACTTCTGTATTTGCTTGTTGATCCTTTGCCTGGATTTTCTGTCTATAGAGGAGAGTGGCATATTGAAGTCTCCTGTTGTTACTGTTGAAACATCTGTCACTGCCTTCAGTTTTGCTAATGTCTGCCTCATGTACTTTGGAGCTCCTTCATAGGGAATATAAACATTTATGATTGTTATTTCTTCTTGGCGAACTGTCCTGTTATTAACATATAATGCCCTTTTTGTCTCATATGATGTTTTTGTATTTCAAGTCTACTTTGTCTCATATTAGTTTAGCTGATCCTCCTTTCTTTTGGTTATAACTGGCATGGAACATCTTTTCCCATCCTTTCACTTTCAACCTTTTTGTATCCTTTTGTCTAAGATGAGCCTCTTGTATGCAGCATATATCTGATAATATTTCTCAATCCACTCTGCCAATCTGTATGTTTTAATTGGTAAGTTTATTCTGTGGTCATTCAAAGTTATTAGTGAAAATCCATTTCTTGAATCCACTATCTTATCTTTATTATTTTATTATCAGAACTGTATATTCCTTTCCCTCTTTTTCTTTTTATCCTTTAAGTTACCCTTATTGGTATCCTTCAATTCTGTTCCCTCCTCTAGACCTTCCTCTCCTGACTTTTTTTTCAAATAGCAGAACTACCTTTAGTATATCTTGGAGGGCCTGTCTGGTGTTGACAAATACTTTCAGAATTTGTTTGTCTGTTAAAAGTTTAATCTGTCCCTCAGTTTTGAAGAACAATTTTGTTGGGTACTGAATTCTTAGCTAATAGTCTCTCTCTTTCAGGATCTTAAATATATCATACCACTGCTTTCTCACATCAACTGTGCCAGTAGGGTAATTTGAATGCAGTTTTATGTTGTTACCCTTGTATGTAGTGAATTGTGTTTCCTTTGCCACTTTAAGGATTTTCTGCTTTTCTTCAGCATTTTACAAACTAATTAGTATGTGTCTTAGAGGAGGTCTGTTTGGATTTAGTCTGTTTTGAGTTCTTTGAGCTTGTTTCACTTACATATTTATGTCCTTTATAAGAGTTGGGAAGTTTTTCCCCATTATATCCTCAACTAATCTTCCTAGTCTTATACTCTTCTATTCTCCTTCTGGGAGACCAGTGATTCTTATCTTTGCATGCTTTGTTTTATCCATCATTTCCCTGAGATCTAATTCAAATTTTTCCATCTTTTTTGCCATTTTCTGATTTAAGTATTTGAAATCAGTTGCCCTGTCCTATAGTTCACTTATTCTTTCTTCTTCCTCTTTAAATATGCTATTGTGTGTCTCTAGCATGTTTTTCTTTGGTCTTTAGCACCATTAATCTCTGTGATATCTGCTATTTTTCTATTTATTCTCTCAAATTCCTCTTTATGAATGTACTAAGAAATGATGAATATGCAACTATGTGATATTAAGAATTACTGATGTATATGTAGAATGGAATGATTTCTAAATGTTTTGTTAATTTTTTTAATTCATAAAAAAATTCCCTTTTATGCTTTTCTAGTGTCTTCTAGATTTCATTTATGTCATTAGCCATTCCATTTATTTTATTCAGCAAAGTTGCATGAACATCTTTGATTAGTTGCTTCAATGTCTGTGTCTGGTACTTTAATTTAGTTAAAACAAATAACCAATAGGTTGGGCTACATCTTAAGCATCATGATATACTTAGTGTTCTTCTGCTGTCTTAATAGCATGTAAATTCTTGATTATTTTACTTTGGAAATTGATCTCCTTCAGTAGTTTAAAATTTGTATTTGTGGGATTGATAGAGCAGAATGCAGGGTATGGATCAGGGCACAACAGTGTGGTGATGTGTTGCAGCACAGTTATAGACAGAAGTTTGGGATGCTATGCTGGTGCTTGTGAGTGCAGGTGCCCAGTGGTGGAGACGATGAAGCTGTGCAGGTGCATGGGTCTGGGGAAAGGGCCCTGGTGTGCATTGGTCTAGGGCACAAGGCCCTTTGTCCATATGCACAGAGCTCAGGGCAGTGAGTCTACAGAGAGCCTGCATGAGCTGTTGGCAGATGTGGCCTGGCTGTGCAGGTTAGCACTTGCCCAGGGGTGGGGAGAGAATGACTGGGGACTGTGCACATGCACTGATCCGGTAGAGCTGTAATCTGATATACATATGTGCAGAGCTCAGGGGTGGCAGGGTGAGGTTGCAGAAATTTATGGGCTGGGAGAGGGTGTAGCCTGGGTTTGGAGGTAAGCACATGCAACCATTATGTGCTGTTAACTGGTTACAGGCACAGGGAATGTCAGGTAGAGCTCTGGAGGTTTGGGGGAATATTGCATTTTTACAGAAGAGGTGGGTTGGGCAGGACAAACATGCAAGCTTGGAGTGTGTGTGTGGGGTGGGTACCTGTCTGAGGGGTTGACAGGGCTGGATGCTTGGAGCACAGGGAGGGGAGCAGATGATGAGATTCAGGTGCATGGGGTGTGGAATGAATCACAGGTCTCAGGGCTATGCTGGTGAGGGTAGTGTGTTCAAGGAACATAGCTTGGCTTACTTCCTGGTCCCCATCTGTCCATCTTTGCACTCATGAGGGCTCTGGGCTCCTGTGTTTTGCTTTGTGCCAACTGAATGGTCTCCAGTTCTTTACTTCTCAGTTCCTCAGCTTTTGTGACCAGGACAACCATATGTGGTGCAGAAGACTCTCTCAAATCACGTATACCCTGGAATTGCTATCTCAGTTGCACTCCCATCCCTTCTGTAGCTGCTCCTTGGAGCAAGGTTTAACTCAATCTGTCCTATTTTCCTGTCTTCCTGGAACTCCCTTTTTTTCTTTATCTCCAAAAGTCTCTGCCTGTGTGGACTCTGAAGCTTTTTCAAAAGTGGCTCCCTCTTAAATGACTCCCAGCAAATGACTTCACTTAATTGATTGTAAACACAGCACCATTGAAAACATTCTATCAAGACAAGTTTATCAAGAAATCCTGCCCAACAGTCTTGAATCAGGGTTTAAAAACATGGGTTTTTGTGTATATACAGCGATTTCCAACCAGCACATTAAAATTTTTTATTTGTCTTATTTTAGGGTATGGGGTTTTACAAATTCTACTATATTAGAATTGGTGTCTAATTTTTCTGCAATGAAACAAAAATCTTCTCTCTATCATGCCTTCTGCTCTTTATCATGCTTTAGACTATTATAAAATAGTGTATTCTTTTATAGTGAATAATTATTGTTTAAGATTATAGTTTTAAAGCTACTCAGTTTGATTTGTTTTGTTTCAAATAATATAACTTCATATCCCATTGCATAGTCTGTCCCATTTTATTCTTCTTTTCCCAATTATATGGTATATCTTCTGTCAAAATACAAAAAAATTCAGAAACTGATTTTCATTTTGATTTTAATTTTCTTGTGAAATTCCACATGCATCCATTAATTTAGGGTTGAACTGAATTTTTTCCCTTTCATTGAGGTATTTATCACAACAGTTTCTAATTATTTTCTGTAATCATGTCATTTGATACCCTAAATAAGTGCTTCTAATGAAGTTTTATTTAGATATCTTCCCATAATATATAATCATTCAATGTGTACAATCAGTGATTCATAGTGTCATTATATATATTTGTGTATTCAATGCCACAATCAATTTTAATATTTTCATTATTGAAATTTCTTTTATTTTAAGAATATAAATAAAAGTAAAAATGAGAAAGGCCTCTCAAACTATTCCATTCCCTTATACCCAATATTATTTATTTATTTTTGTCCCTATATTTTAGCTCATCTGTCCACACACTGGATAAAAGAAGTGTCAGCCACAAGGTTTTCACAATCACATTGTCACAATGTACAGCTATATAGTTATAATCATCTATAAGAATTAATGTTACTGGAGTACAGTTCAACAGTCTCCAGTATTTTCTTCTAGCTATTCTAATACACTAAAAACTTAAAAGAGATAAGTACATAATGCATAAGAATAACACTCAGTACGAACTCTTAACTCAATTAGAAATATTTCAACCACTGAAACTTTGTTTCATTTCTCTTCCCCCTTTTTGTGAAGAAGATTTTCCTGTTCCCATGATTCTGGGTCCTGACTCATCCTTGAAAATCATGTCCCACATTGCTAGGGAGATTTATACTTATGAGAGTCATGTCCCACCTAATATGGAGGGCAGGTGCTCATCTGTCAAGTTGGCTTCAAGAGAAAAACCACATCTGGGCAACAAAAGATGTTCTTTGCACATTACTCTTAGGCACAATTGTAAGTGGGTTTAGCTTCTCTGCAAGAATAAGTTTCATAAGGAAACCCCCAAGATTGAGATCTTGGTCTATTAGTTGGTAATCACCATTGCTTATGATATTACCAGGAATTCCAGAAGTAAGGAAGTTCATTATTTCCTCCTTTTTCTCCAGTCTTTCAAGGTACTATTTTTATTCTCTGCACAAATTATTCTGGGATGTATCTGGGCATCAAATTAAATTGTAAAAACAGAAAATTCTCACTCCCTATTCAAGTTTCCATGTAATTATAGTGTTAGATAAACTGGCCATGCAAGGTAAGTTAGATATTGTGCTACAGAAAATATAAATTTTGCACCAAACAAACATCTCTTCCTTTGGTCTCACAGAGTATTTGAAATTTTCAAACATCGGCAGTATAATCCTTTACCATTTAGTTTGTTTTACCTTAGTACTAATAAGTTCTATTTCATTCATATCTCTATTTGAGATTTGATCTCTGGTTCATTTCTTTAGTAATTGCTGCTTGGGATAATGCTGACTAGAGTTGCAGCTCTCTAGCTCTGAGCTTCAATTGTTACAAAGATAAAATTTCCTGGCATTTACCATGTTATACACAAAGAGCTCAGCATCTCAGAATTTAGAAATAAATATTATAACACAGGAATAGATATGCCTGCTGTAAGAGCTTACAATCTAGGAACCTTTACAACAAGTGTCCCCTAATAACCCATGCTCTTTGTTTCAATTCTCAGAGTTGGCGCGTTATAGTTAGTCCATATTAGTATGACATCATAATGTTTGTCTTTACTTTTCTGATTTATTTCACTCAACATACTGCCTTCAAGTTCCATTCACTTAGTTCCATGTCTCACAATTTCATTCCTTTCATGCAGTCAATATTCCATTGTATGTATACACCATTGTTGCTCAGATGTGGTTTTTCCCTTGAAACCATGTATATAGTTGGCCCTTCCATTCCATTCTTCTCCAACAATTGCAAATTGTGAATACTGCCACTATAAACACTGGTGTCCATACTTACCCCTGCTTTCAATTCTTCCAAGTACATACCTGATAATGGGGTTTCAGGATCATATTACAATCTTATACTTAGAATACTTTAAAACTATTGCATGGCCCTCTAGAGTGGTTGCACAGTTCTACTTCCTTATCAACAGAGAATAAGGAAGAGTACATCCCTCTGTCCACATTTTATCCAACAGTGGTATCTTTCAGTTTAATTCATGAACAGTTTATTCACACATCATAGCATTCATCCTAAGTAAACAATCAGTGACTCCCAGTATAGTCACATATTTATGCTTTCAACAACATGGTCCCTATGAGGACTGTGCCATTTCTTCCACAAAGAAACAGGAATAGGAAGAAATAGAAAAAAATAATAGCAAACTTAAAGAAAAAGAAGAAATACTAATATCAACACCAAGAATCACATAACCCTCTTATATCCCTCTCTTATTGACATCTAGATTATGTATACTGCCTTGGTTACATTTACAGGTAAACAATTACAATGTTGTTGTTAACTATAGAGTCTAGTTTTAATCATAGTATTTTCATAAACCATTCCATTTTCAACACCATGCAATGTTAACATTCATTTGTCCTCCCTCATATAAAAGCATTACTATATTTGTAGATTAAATCACCATCATTTTCCACTCTAGGTTTCATTGTGTTATACAACCCAAGTTTTATGTTCCATCTTTTCTTCTGGTGTCATAAATGCCCTTGGACTTACACATTCAAAAATACTCACACTCGTTTTTGTTCAGTGAACTTAAAATATTGTTCCACCATCACATACTATTGTATATTGTATTCATTTCCGGATCTGTACAATCTATCCTGTAAGACATTCAGTGGTCTTCTGCATCAAATGCATGATCTCTATCCTCTTTCTATCTTCTGAAAAGCCATTCTCTAAACTTTCACTCACACAGTTTGCTTATTACTTTTAGTTCCCATTTGGGTGACCATAGAATACCTGTCCTATTGTTTCTGGATAATTTCACTCATTATGTTGTTCTCAAATTTTTTCTATGTTGTTGCATGCTTCATGACTTTTTTCTGTCCTGCAGCTGTGCAATATTCTATCATATATATGTACCACAGTGTGTTTATCTACTCATCTGGTGATGGGCATTTTAGCTGTTTCAATTTTTGGTAATCATGAATAAACCAGTATAAACATCTGTGTGCAAATGTCTTGCCTTTAGTTCCTCAAAATATATACCAAATAATGGGATTGCTGGATCATATGCTATTCTATACTTAGCTTCATGAGGAAGTTCCAAAATGACATCCAGAGCTATTCCAACATTCTGCATTCTCACCAACAGTGAATAAATGTGCATGTTTCTCCACATCCACTCCAGCACTTGTCATTTCCTGTGCTTTTTTTATAATGGCCATTTTAGCAGGAATGAGATGATATCTTATTTAGTTTTCATTTGTAGTTCTGTAATAGCCAGTCCAGTTGTTAATCTTTTCATATGTTTCTGAGTCATTTGTATTTCCTCTTCAAAAGTGTCTCTCTGAGACTTTCACCCATTTTCTATTTTTTGTTGAGCTGTATTATCTACTTTTGTATTCTGCATATTAAACCCTTAACTAAAATGTGAACTCAAATATCTCCCTGTGCATATGCTGCTTTTTTATTTCACTGAAAAAATTCCTTTGGTACACAAAAGTATTCTATTATGAGGAGATTCCACTTATCAATTTCTTCTTTCATTGTTCTTGCTTTGGATGTAAGGTATTGGGCATCATCTTCTATCACTAGATAGTTAAAATATTTCTCTCATATTTTCTTGTAAAAGTATATGTTCTTAGCACTAATGTTTAGGTCATTGATTCATTTTAACTTAATATCTCATAAGGTGTGAGATATATATCCTCTCATTCTTTTAGATATGAATATCACATTCTCTAAATACTTTTTATTGTAGAGGCTTCTCTGTCCCAGTTGAGTTGCTTTGAATTCCTTATAAATGACCAATTTTCCATAAATTAGAGGGCATATTTCTGAAGACAAAATTTAAATCAAGTTTTCAGTATATGTAACTTTATTCCAATACCATCCTGTTTTGACCCCTGGAGATTTGTAATATGCTTTAAAGTCAGGTAGTGTGAGAACTCCTTCTTCATTCCACTTTCTCAAGATATTTTTAGCTATTTGAGGCACCCTGAAATTTCCAAACATTTGGCTATTGGTTATCCTATTTCAGCAATAAGTTGTTGGAATTTTAGTTGGTATTGCAGTTAATCCATATATCAATTTGGGTAGAATATGACATCTTACTATATTTAGGCTTCCAATTCATGAACGTGGTATGTCTTCCATGATTTATTTTAGCAATTTCTTGCACTTGTCTGCATGTTGGTCTTTATTTATTTATTGCATGTGCAAGCACTGGGAATTGAACCTGCATCTTGGGCATGGCAAGCAAGAATTCTACCACTGAGCCACAATCACACTGCCCTGTATGTAGGTCTTTTGTTGGCTTCCTAAATATTTTATTCTTTTGGTTGCTATTGCAAGTGAATTTTTTTTTCTTGAATTGCTTCTCAAACTGCTCATTTCCAATGTATAGAACACAAGCATTTTGTTCTCCTCATGTAAGACTAGCATTCTTATGCTACTTTTCTACAAATTCAGTGGTACAAATACTTTATTGTAAGGCACTGCCTGATACTGCTGCAACAGTTGTTAAAGCTATAATACCAAAAATGGCTGCAATTAATAACCTTGTAAATTGTTTGGGTTTTCTAATAACTTGATATATCCCAGATAATAATGCATGCATCTCTCATGAGGTTTCCCATGGCCATGTCTGATTCACAGGAAACCATAATCCAACACGTCTTCTCAAAATCATATAACTACTATTAGAATTGAATATGGTATTATTAATACAAGTATACAATTTGCAAAAATTACGAGTTACCTCTGAAGCAATTTCATTGGATGAAACTCTCCTATTAAGAATACAAAAGGATCCCTAACACAACCTTGTAAATAAATGGTTTTGTTACCTTCAAAGGACAAATTGTACTGTTTATCATGAAAATATTTTCCAGTCCAAACTTTTAAGGGCTTTAGACTTAAAGGAATTTTCCATAAAGAAGATTGTGTAGGTCCATTTTCTAGTTGAAGGAATGGAGAAAACACACACATACCATGCCATATGATGAGGTAATCTGCATGTGAGGAGATCACAGTATGGTTATATTGTGACACCTGTCATTTTAAGCTTCTACAGAAGAGCAATTAAATATGTGGGTACAGTTCTGGACTGCATTCCCTTTAGGGGACCAGTTGGTCACAATTCCATAGGAACCATTAAGTAACCACATCCCATGAGATCTGCATTTTTTCCAATGTATGTGTTCACTTTCAGGTGTCCATACATGGCTATAAGTACACGGTGGTTTATCAGAAGGATTTTACTTAAGATCTCTGAAAATACTTTAAGCTCAAACCAGACAACGTGTATAACTGGGCTACAGAAACATTGCCATATTTAGGAGTAACAGATAGCCATGCTTGGAATGACAAGCTAACTCAGCCCTCCACCAGACCTACACACAGTGGTCATATGGAAAAACCTCAAGACAAATTAAACAGTGTTCCTTCTTCATTAGGATGTTGTTGGAACTGAGACTCCCCAGGTCCCAGGAATCATTGATATAAATTAAAAGAGGACTTTCTTTCCAAGAAATATGGTGTAACAGAGGATTGGGAATATAAATCCAATAGGTACAATTAGTTGTAGTGACAACAGGTGGGAAATTTACAGTTACAGTGATTATAACCATCATAGAAATAAGCATGTTAGGTGATGTTACAGGCTTCCCTTGATTCTTTAACTGCTGTTTAGCTTCTTGGCATAGATTCTTAATTTTTTCCCATGTTGGTGGACTGGTATATTTAGTGCCTGGAGTTGGTCGCAGTCATGTTTTGGCCAAATTCAGTGCTTCCATCTGGATGACTGGATGGGTTTCTTAGCAGAATTGGGGAAGGTGTGTCCCATCATCCCAGAACTTCCTCTTTTTTGTGTTGCTCATGGTACAGTTTTATTCTTGAAGTAGACACCCACAGCATTTTCTCTTCTGTTTCTGGTGAGACACAGGCAAATCCTCATCCCCACATTAAAAGTTTATCCATATTCCAAGTATTAGTTAAAGGATTATTCCACCAAATCCATGGAGTGCCCTTAACATTTTGGGACACTTCTTTCACTCATAATGTTTTTCTACAGCACTACCATCATTTCTTGAATTCAAAAAAGTTTAAGGTAAATAAAGCTTTGTGTAACCTTGTCTGAGGAATTTCTTTATCTCTCCCTTTTGTATTTTAAGCATAACCTTTAACATCTGATTGGCTCTTTCAACTATAGCTTGTCTTTGGGGATTATAAGGAATGCTGAAAGAATGTGAAATGTTCCACCTTTGAAAGAACTGTTTTAAGAGCTGAACTTGAATGGTGAGGGCATTATCAGATTTCATAGCCTGTGGGAGTTCCATAATGCAAAGCAAGCTAGACGATGTTGTTTAACATGTCATGATGTTTTCCCTGTTTGTGCTGTACCCCATATGTAACCAGAAAAGGTATTCACAGTTACATGGACATAATTTACTTTTTCAAATGAAGCAAAATGAGTAACATTCATTTGCCATAGAGAATTTGGTTTTAACCCTCTAAGGTTAACTCCTGATCCAGTTTGTGCTGGATTGTTCAAAATTTGACAAGAAAAACAAGTTTGGACTATATTTTTTAGCTTGGACCCAAGCTAATGGATAATGGACTTTAAGTCTAGCAGCACTTAGATAGGTCAAATTATGAAAATGTATGGCATCATTTGAAACTGCCATAACTAGTTTATCAGCTAATACATTGTCCTGGGCTACAGAACCAGGAAAGTTCATATGGGACTGAATGTGAGTGATATGAAAGGGATGGCTGCAAAGGCACACAACAGATTGTAATTTTTTAAATAGCTGAAACAAAGAAGGGTTTAGGTTTTGCTTCACAAAGGCAGTTTCAATAAATTGTGCTACAAACACCATGTATTCAGAATCAGATAAAATATTAACTGGCTTTGAAATGTCTTGAAGGGCAGTACTCACTGCTAGTAGTTTAACTTGTTGTGCTAAAAATTCTGTGTTCAGAATTTTTTGTTTTAAAACCTGAATATTCTGCATTGCCATATCCAAACCCATCAGTGAAGATAATGGGAGAATTAACAAGTGGATGCTTTTCTGTTATATTGGGTAATATCCATTGAGTTCTTTTAAGAAACTGTTTAACAGGATTACTGGGGAAATGGTTGTTAATTTTTCCCATAAAGTCAGCAAAGGCAATTCACTATAACAAATGGCTTTGAAAGCAAGCATTAACTTCTCTCTTTGTCAGAGGAAGCATCACATGAGAAGGACACTTTCCTAGTAATAACCGGTACTTTCTTTGCCCTTAAGAACTATTTGTGCAATAAGATCAAGATATGGAGATAAGGATTTTACCACATTGTTGAGGGAAAAAATCCATTCTACTATTCCTTCACCTTGCATTATTGATTCCATTGGGGAATGACTGGAGGGAATGATTCTAAGTTGTAACGAGCCATTAGGATAAATGCATTCTACCCCAGCTTTTTGAATTTTCTGGTTAACTAATTCTAGTTCCTTTTTGGCTTCCTAGCTCAGGGAATGAGGACTATTTAAGCTTGAATTTCCTCAGAGTAAAGCAGAAAGACTGAACACTTCATAAGTAGCAATATCCACTTTTTGTCTAAGCTGATTAATATCTGCTAAAAGCTTCTGTAGATCATTTAGAGTTTTTATGAAGTCTCTTCTAATTTGTACCTTTCATAGTTTCATAGTTGTTCTATCTACCACATATCCTAAATAGAACATAGGAGTGACTGTTTGAACTTTGTCAGGGACAATTTTAAGCCCAGAATTTGTTAGATGCCTCTCTAGATCCTTGTATAATGAAATTAATTCCTCAGTTGTTTCTGTCACGTAGAGAATATTATCCACATAATTGATTATATAACGTTGAGAATATTGTCTTATTGGACTCAAAACTACAGCAACACAGTTCTGACACATAGTAGGACTGTTCAACATTCCTTGGGGTAGAACTTTCCATTGAAATCAATTCATAGGTTCTTTATTATTAAGAGAAGGGATGGAAAAGGCAATTTTCTCCCTATTTTGGATGGTGAAAGATAAAGTAAAACAGTTCTTTAAATTTACAACTATCATTGGCCAATTTTTTGGAATCATTGTAGGGGATGGCAATCCTGGTTGCATGGTGCCCATGGGCTGAATTACTATGTTTACAGCTCTGGGGTCAGTTAATAACCTCCATTTACCTGATTTCTTTTTAATAGGAAAAGCTGGAGAATTCCATGGGCTAAAGGGTGCCTTAATATGTTCTTTGTCTAATTGTTCCTTAACTAGTTACTGAAAGGCCTCTAAATTTTTTAGCTGATAAAGATTACTGCTCAACTCATACAGGTGTGGAGGTGGTCCAGGTAATATCAATGGACATGGAGGGTTTAAGAGGCTAGTGTAAGCAGTGGCCACTATGGAAAAGACAAATAACTTAGGCCTTTGCAGTTTTTATAAAAGGAGAGAGAAATAGGTTCCACTATATCTTAGGATGTTTCCCTAACCGTAATCAAGGAATATGCCCTTGTTTTTCATTATTTGTTGGCACTGCTCAATGTAATTATTAGGTTTAAGAATATATAACTCACCTTGCCATTGTTTCAGCAAATCACAGCCCCATAGGTTAGTAGGTAAGTCAGCAGTGTACAGCTGTAACTTAGCCAGTTGTCCTTTGGGGTCCTGGCAATGAAAAATGTTAACACTTTGTTTCAATCTTCTTGGAGTTCCTAGTCCTACTACAGAAATTGGGACTTCTTGTGGCAGGAAAGAAAATAGTCAATGTTTAGTACTAATAATAGAAACATCAGCCACGGTGTCGGTAAGACCTTTAAATTCCTTAATCTGATGAGTTATTTCACATATAGGTCTAGATTCTAAATTTTTTTCCATTTGAGAACACTCCAACTTCTCCCGTACTTCCAAAGCCTTGACTACCACATACCCTATCACTCTTACCCACAGGCACATAAGGAGAATAAGAAGTTGGGCAATATCTTCACTTGGCAGAGCTTTCCATGGTGTGGATGATTACATAATAACCAAGATTTCTCTTTTATAATCAGAATCAATAACCCCTGTATGAACTCCTATTCCCTGGGAGGTGAGACAACTCCTTCTTAATATAAGGCCTACATTTCTGGATGACAAAGGACTGACAGTGTCTGTTTTAACACAAATGATTCTTCTCTGGAGAGATCTATTGCTGTCACTTCCCACAGTGGCTGGCGATAAGTCCAGGGCATGTGTGGCAATGCTTTTTGATTGTTGATTTGAACTGAATACACCCCCTATGTTGTGTGGGCCTGGAAGCATGCCCCACTGCTAGTTTCCTTGCAGTAATCTTCCATCCTTCTGAAGTACAGATTTACATTGAGTAGCCCAATTATATCCCTTTTGGCATCTGAGATATAGTCAGGTGGTTTAAGATTACCTGATTTTTTTCTATCTTCTGTAACAAATCCCTTTCTTGTTTCTTTCTACAATTCTTTCTAGCATGACCAGGTTTTCCACAATTATAACATTTTCCCAAGAAGGAAACACTTAATTTTAACCCTGCTATCTCCTGAAGCTTCATACAAGCTTAGAATTAGCCATCATTTCCATTTTATGACTTTCTGTCCCAATATCTTGACATAGCTTAATATAGCCTGTTAAATACTCTTTTCTTTTCATTATGCCAATAGCCTTTTAACAAGTCTTTGTTTGCATAAGTACGAAGTTGTAGAATAGCACCTGCATCTTCTGAGTTACTAATTTGTTTCTTTATAGCTTCCTGCATTCAAGCTATGAATTCAGTATAAGAGTTCTTTAGCTACTTGAACTATTTTTTTGAGGAGGCTTTATACTCCTCTTTGCTTTAAATTTTTTCCCATGCTCTAAAACAACATTTACAGATTTGGTCAATGGCATGATCTGTCATGATTAATTGATTTTCAATTCTTCCCCTGGGCCCTCTTGTTACTAATTGTTCTAAAGAAATTGGAATGTTCTATGCTAAATTTTGTTTAGCTAAAGCATCTGCATGTTCTTACCACCAAGTTCTAAATTGTAAATATTCTCCAGGGCCAAGAGTGACTTTCCCTAGGTTATCCCAGTCAGCTGGGGACAAGCAAGGTCTTCAGCTAATCCTATATCAAACCTAAAGTAAAGGGAGAATTAGGTCCATATTGCTGTACTGTACTTCTTAGTTCCTTTAAAGTCTTAAAAGGAAAAGGTACATGCCTGACTTCATAAACCTCATTAGGATTGTCAGCATCTATCCCTGGAGCAATTCATTCATGGATTATTTACAAGGAAAGCCATCTGAAGAGCATCTAAATTGCCTTCCCTGTGAGCTTGCAAAATTCTCTGCTGAACAGTTGTTAATTGATGTTTATCTGCTTCCCTAGAAGGAAAAAGAGGAGATGGGAAAGGAAGTTCATCATCGTTA
The DNA here is from genome assembly GCF_023851605.1 of Tamandua tetradactyla. Lineage (NCBI taxonomy): Eukaryota > Metazoa > Chordata > Mammalia > Pilosa > Myrmecophagidae > Tamandua > Tamandua tetradactyla. Next base: position 1,853,279 of record NW_027518253.1, on the reverse strand, counting down.
ATATCCTTAATATTCATGGTGGGGCAGAGGAGAGGTTTACAGAATCATTCAGGTTCTCCTTTAATTTGTCTAAGTTGTCAATTACTTTCTCATCTTCCTCCTCATCTTCAGTTTGTAAAGGCTCAAGGACTGACTAGATTATAGTCCAAGTGGGCCAAATGGTTATAGGAAGTGGCACACCCTGCAATTTAGGTAATTTTTAAAGCTCTTTCCCTACTAACTCCCAGTCACTAACTCTAAGCTGCCAAGAGTGGGAAACCAGGAACAATATTTCTCTATTACTTGTAAAAGTTTTAAAAGCCAAGCTTCTCTGGCTCTTGTTCCTTCTGCTTTAACTAGTTGTTTAATAAGACAGACATAGGGCTGATATTTAGTAGTGCTATCACTATTTCCCATTATTACCCTGCTTATTTTACCTGAGAGTGTCCATACCTTTAGTTTCTGTTTCCAGGACTCAAAAGACCTCTAAATCCACTCAAAGATTCATGATGTGACAATTTAAATTTTCACTTTGGCAAATCTTCTTTGAGCACCATGTTGCTGAGACCAGCTCAGCATTAGGAGCTGAGGAAGGCACCATGGATCAGAAAAATAAAGATACTCACATAGAAGAGTCTTTTAAGATGAGAACAAGGGACTCGTGTCTCAAAGGACAAGAGCCCTGAATGCTTGCTCAGCACCATATTTATTTTCTCAGTAAAGCAGGGAATGCACAGAAATAAGTTTTGATTTGTGTTTATTCTGTAATACCACATGCAGACAGGGAAAGTGCCTGTTCCTTCCTTATCAAGGTAATAATTACAGGGGCAAGAACATGCTTTTGCTTTATCTTTTCTGGAATGTTCGCCAAGCAGATGTTTCTCAACTTTGACTGCCTTTAGTGTTTTAAAGTTAACATTCCATCATAACCCACAGGTCTCAGTGTTCTGAGTCTGCAGATGTGTTGCAAAACTGTTGCTTTGACTTCTCTTATTTTTCCCTTCAATATCATACCACTGCTTTCTTGCCTCCATGGTTTCAGATGAGATATCCACACACAGCCTTATCAATTTTCCTTTGTACATAGTGGATCATTTTTCACTTGCGTCTTTAAGAATTCTTTCTTTTGTTTTCAACATATGAAAACCTGATTATTAAGTTTCTTATAGCAGGTCTATTCAGATCTCTTCTGTTTGGTCTATGCTGTGCTTCTTGGATCTGTGATTTTTGTCTTTCATAAGAGAAGGGAAAGTTTCAGTGATTATTCCCTCTATTATTCTTTTTGCTCCCTTCCTCTTCATTTTTTCTTCTGAGACCCCCATAACATGCGTATTCATGCATTGCATGTTGTCATTCAATTCCATGTGACACCTCTCATATTTTTCAAATTCTTTTATGTGTAGGAGTTCAAATATCTTTCCCTTAGTTCACTAATTCTTTCATAACCCTCTTCAAATCTGTTATTGGAGTTCTCCATAGTGTTTCTCATCTATTGTATTGTGCCAACCACCCCAATAAGTTTTGCCCTTGGTTTCTTTAATCTTTTTAGTTCTTTATGATCCCCCAATATGCTCTTTCTATGTTTCATCTGAAAACCACTCATTTGATTTTTGGTGTGCTGTTGTGTAGCGTGAAAACCAGGATTGAGGCCACAGGCCTCCAGGAATGTTCTACAAAATTAGAGCAGGCTGAGTCTAAGGGACCACAGTTTCGGGAAGCAAGTGATTTATTAGCTTGTGTGCACGGGGCCCAGCCGAGTCACCTCGAAAGTCTGAGCCCCGAACAAAAGGCAACCTTAGCTTTTATAGACTGTACAATATGTTAAAGACAAGGTAAACAGTTGGTGGATTTAAGTTGAGAATGGCCCAGGGCCTATAGACTGTTGAGGGACCCCCACCCCAGGAATACCTTATCTTGCCTATGTGCATTTTCACCAGTTCCTGAAGACTAGGGGAGGGGGTTTTGGGATTTTCCACAGAGAGCACAGCTAAATCAGAAAGAAGGGGAAGCCTGCCTGCTACATTTCCCCCCTTTGATGCTTACCCCGACTTAATAGGGAGGGGTTATAGCATCACCTTATATTTAATTTTTCATGCCTTTTTATTAGGAGGATTCATGCTGTGACTCTTTTCAATGAATTTGATGAAGGCTCTGATTACACAGGAACCTTCAGTGATTACTATGGTAAATAGGGGACCAGCTAGTGGCAGGATCCGGTTAGTCCAGTTTTTGTTTGTTTGTTTTCTGTCCAGGTTTCAGACCCACTTTCTATGTTCCCGAACTTTAGCAGCACTTATGCCAGACTGGTTTATAAAGAAACAGCACTTTTTCCCTATGAAGATACATATCCCTTTATAACGGTTGCTACTGGGTGGGAGGCTACCGCTGCTAAACCGATACTAATAAAACAAGGAGCCCAATTGGGAGTAGAAGCCAACAATTAGTCTAGCCTATAAGGAATACTAGGGGCTGTGACTAGGGAAACACAGGGGAGTTTAGGGAGTGCTGAAAGTTCAGGAGTACTTATGAGGGAAGGGAGTGGATACTCAGACTAGTTTGCAGCTCCTCAAGCTTCGGGTGCATAGATCAGTCAGCTTCCGGGGGGTGACTGAAGTAGGGTTTGACGATCTCCTCAAGCCTCGGCTGTGCATGGGTCAGCCCATTGCAATTGTGCAGGAGGGGAACGTGGTGGCTTTCGGAGAATGACGTGGGTTGGGTGTCCAGGGACAGGAGTACACTCCCAGGGGTCGTCTGCCATGGCTCTCTTGACCCGGGAGTGGTGGATCCATGAATGATCTCTGCGACTTTGACAGCTGTAGGGGTAGCTAAGACAACACAATAAGGGCCTCTCTGTTGAGGCTGGAGGGAGCCTTTTTTCCAGTCTTGGACCCACACTAAATTTCCAGGCTCAAATTCATAAATGGGAGGGTATATGCTGAGAGGTTCAGACACTGCCTCCAATGTTTTCCCTTTTAACTCATTCAGGACCCGCCCAAGCTCCACTAGGTGTTGATTCAGACTTAGATTTCCAATTTCTCTGAAGTTTCCCTGTAGAACCCTAGTAAGGGGTGGCGGCCTTCCATATATTAATTCAAAGGGAGAAAATCCCGTTTTTTTAGTTGGGGCAGACCTGATTCTAAATAAAGCTATAGGGAGTGCCTGTACCCAGGTCAGTTTTGCCTCCTGGCAGATCTTTCTTAATTGTCTCTTTAGAGTTCGATTCATCTGCTCCACTTTCCCACTGCTTTGTGGCAGGTAAGCAGTGTGGAGCTTCCAAGTTATCTGTAAAGCTTTTGCCAGCTTTTGAAAGGCTTCAGCCACAAAAGCAGGGCCATTGTCAGAGCCAGTGGTAAGTGGCACCCCATACCGAGGAATGATGTCCTTCAGGAGGGCTCGTGCCACTTCCAGTGTAGTTTCTGAATGTGTGGGATACGCTTCTACCCATCCTGAGTAGGTGCAGACAAATACCAGAAGGTATTGATATCCTTGGACCCATGGCAGCTCTGTGAAGTCCACCTGTAGTTTTTCGAATGGGCTGAGGCCAACCAGCTGGTTGTTCAGACTCCCCAGTTTTGTGCTGGGCTGCTTGGCATTGTTTTTTGACAGATAATGCATCTTTTGCATGCTAGTTTCACCCAGGAGGGAAGCCTAGGTATGTAGAGGTGACCACTCAGGCTGGCAGTAAGAGCTTTTTCCCTGAAGTGAGTCTGGTGATGGACATGCTGTACAAAAGGCCATGCTAAGTTTTCAGGAATTACAATGCATCCATCGTGTAATATCCGCCATCCCTCATGACTCATTTTCCCTTCCTTGTGTAACCAGCTGCTTTCCAGCTTTGAGTAAGTTGGTGTTTTCTTCCAGCACCGTAATGGATGGGGGATGAGAGGGGCGACAAGCAGTTTGTCCTTTGGGGGAAGCATTAGGTGCCCTAGCATGGCATGCTTGGCAGCTGAATCCACTTTTTGGTTGTTTCTCACTGTTAAGGAGTTGTCTTTTTGATGACCGTGGCAATGAATAACCGCTACAGAGGTGGGGGCCCACACAGCTTCCAACAGAGCTAGAATTTCTGGTCCATATTTAACATGCTTTCTGCCAGCTGTCATTAGTCCCCACTCTTTGTATAATGCCCCATGTACATGTAGGGTTGTGAATGCATACTTTGAGTCAGTATAAATATTAGCCTCCTGTCCTGCTGTTAATTGTAGACCCCAAGTGAGCACTATGAGCTCAGCTTTCTGGGCTGATGTTCCCACAGGCAGGGCTTCTGCCTCTAAAACGTCTGCTAAAGTAACGATGGCATATCCTGCATAGCACACTCCATCTTTTATCATACTGTTCCCATCAGTGAACAGTTTGATGTCAGGATGTGTTAATGGTTGGTCTTTAAGGTCAGGTTGGCTGGAGTAGACTTCATCTACAGTTTCCACGCAGTCATGTTCTGGGGCTCCTGGCCCCATGGGCAGCAGGATGGCCGGGTTGAGGGTCTGACAGACTCCAAGCTGTAAATTTGGGGTTTCACATAAAGTAGGCTGATATTTGGTGAGCCTTGTACTTGACAGCCAGAGATGCCCTTTTTGTTCCATGAGGCTGGTGACTGAATGGGGGACCAGCACAGTTAGCTCCTGCCCGAATGTGAGCTTCCCGGCTTCGTGGACCAGGAGGGCAGTGGCTGCAACAGCTCTCAGGCAAGAGGGCCACCCCAGTGCTATACTGTCTAGCTCTCTGGAGAGATAGGCAACAGGCCTTTTCCATGATCCAAGGGTTTGGGTTAAAACTCCAATGGCCATTCCTTCCCACTCATGGACAAACAGGGTGAAAGGTTTTCCTAAGTCTGGGAGGCCTAAACTTGGGGCTTGCATAAGCAATGTTTTTAGATGTTGGAAAGCATACCCCTGCTCAGTTCCCCATTGGAATGGGTTCCGATTGCCCCCCTTAGTGGCTTCATAGAGGGGCTTGGCTAAGAGCGCATAGTTCGGAATCCAGACTCTGCAGAGCCTGGTGGCTCCTAAAAATTCTCTAATTTGTTTTCGGGAGGTTGGTGTGGGGATTGTACAAATTACCCGCATGCGCTCTGGCCCCAGGCTTCGGGTTCCCTGTTGCAAGTAAAAACCTAGGTATTTAACCTGCTGTTGGCAGAGTTGAGACTTTTTATGAGACACACAGTAATCCGCCTGATCTAGGTGGCGGAGGAGAAGCTCGGTCCTTGCCTTACAGTCATTGAGAAACTCGGTGGCAAGCAGGAGGTCATCTACATACTGCAGGACAGTACAATTATAATTTCTGGTTTGGAATGATTGTAAGTCTTTTCCCAGTGCTTGCCCAAAAATAGTGGGAGAATTTTTAAACTCTTGAGGCAGCCAGGTCCAGGTGTATTGCCTTTAGTTTCCCCCCTCAGAGGGACTTTCCCATTCAAAGGAAAATATCTCCTGATTAACTGGGGCTATTCATATGCAGAACAAGGCATCTTTTAAATCTAAACAAGAGAGTCAATTAGCTTTCCCTGGGACCAGGCTGAGGAGGGTGTATGGATTTGGAACCACAGGATGGATGGTCTCCGTGGCTGCATTAAGCACTCGAAGGTCCTGGACAGGGCAGAATTCCCCAGTTTGAGCTTTTCTCACGGGATAGCAGTGGAGTGTTCCAAGGAGAGTTGCACAGTCGGATGATTTGGTGTGCTTCTAACTGCACCAAGTAGCTTTGAATCCCTTCGAGAGCCTTTTGAGGGATCGGATACTGTCTCACTGCCACAGGGTGAGTCATGTGTTTCAAAGCAATTATTACCGGAGGGCAGTCTTTGGCTAAACCTGGTGGGTTATGCTCTGCCCAGACACTCGGTATGTCTGGGAATGGTAGTAGGGGAAATTTCCCCTCCCTTTTCAGACTTCTCATGCAGCCTCCTCTCTTCTTGTGTAGGTGTAGTTAAAGACAGGATTTTCCATGGGGTGTTAATTTTCAGTGAGGCTTTTCCTCCAGGGCCAAAGGTAATTTGGGCATACAGCTTCCTGAGGAGGTCTCACCCCAACAATGGCAGTGGGCATTCAGGCATATACAGAAACTGGTGGGACACAGAGTGGCCTCCAGTGCCGCACACTCTGGCTTTTAGGAATGGCCTTCTTTGTATTATACCTGTGGTACCCACAACATCTATCATTCGGCCAGAAGATGGGCAAATATTTTTCCAGGGGCTGATCACTACAGAGTGCTCAGCACCAGTATCCACCATGAAGTTCATTGTTTGGTCCCCTAATTTCACTTTGACCATGTGTTCCCAGGAACCTAAAGATATGGAACCTGGTCTGTCCTAGTCAGAGAGTTCATCAGTAAACACGGCAATGGTGTCGGGGTCCAGACGAAGTCTGGGGCTAATGTTCTGCTTCCTTTTACCTGCTAGTGAGGTGGTTTTATTGGGACACTCGTTCTTCCAGTGCCCCTTTTCTTTGCAATAAGCACACTGGTTCCGACCTAAGGGCGCTCGGGCTTGCCACATTTTTCTCTATCAGGGCCCTTGATCCCGCTTCTCACAGGCAGCAGCAATTATTTGAGCTTTCTCTGAATTCTCACTTCCTTTTTTTAGCTTCTATCTGGTCCCGATTGATAAATATCTTTGTGGTCACCTCTATCAGTTGACTTGCTTTCATACCTACAAACCCATCTAGCCTTTGGCACTTCCACCAAATGTCAGGGGCTGCTTGCCCTACAAAGTTACAGTGTTTAGCATTTGGCTTTCTGGGGCTTCAGGGTTAAATGGTGTGTATTGGTAGAAGGATTCTATTAGGTGCTCAAGAAATTCCCTCGGAGGCTCATCTGACTTCTGCAATACCTCTTTGATCTTGGTCATATTAGTGGCTTTTTGGCTGCCTTTCCAGAGGCCCTGGAGTACAGCCTTGCAGAATCTTTGAAGGGACTGCAACCCCACATCAGTGTTTGGGTCCCACTCCAGGTCATCTCCTGGAAAACTGCAGGCGGTGTATTGGGCTGTGTCTAGGGTGCCATCAGGAGCATTCTCCTCCAGGTGTTTCTACGCCGCTACTACTGCATGTCAGTTCTCCTCAGTGCTTAGAAGAGTTACAAGTAGCTTATTGCAGTCAGGCCAAGTGGGTTGGTGGGTCTGGATAATGGACTGGAACAGGTCAATCATTGTCTGGTGCTTCTCAGTGTAGGGTGGCGTGTGATTCTCCCAGTTTAGCATGTCAGTGGAAGTGAAGGGCATATATACAAAGTTTCTTTTCCCTTCCTGAAATTCTCCCTGGGCCTCAACATAGGGAGGGCCTCGGGTCTCTCTCAGAGGCAGTAAGGTGTGGCTGTGGGTGGAGCAGCTACAACCAGCTGGGGCTCCAATGACCACGGCTCAGGGGGTCCAGGGATGGCTGGGCTCAGTGGAGCCTCAGGAGATGCCTCTGGGCTACTAGGGGGGTCGGGGGTTGCTGCAGAGGAGCTCGGTTGGGCCGTGTGTATTGGTGGCACAAAGTAAAGTGGGGGGTTTTCTTCTTCTTCCAGTGGTCTGGATGAAACTGGAACCTTTGACTTATTGCCTGGCTTCTTGTGGGATCCCTCCAATGCCTGGGCAAGGAGGGATCCCACTCAAAGCAAGTCTTTATCCACTCTGGCTTTTTCTTTGCGACCTCCATCCAAGTGGCAATGTATGGAAACTGATCTGGGTGTCAGGCATCCCTGACACTATATTATAAACTGCTTGTACTTTCTCTAAGTCAATAGTTCCCTCAGGTGGCCAATCTTTCCCAAGAGTGGGCCATTCCAACCTACAGAATTTCCTGAGTTGACCAGGGGTCAACTTGACTCCCCAATCACTAGTAGATGCTTCCTTAAAGTGGACATCATGCACCGCAAGTGTGTCTTACTAGATTCCCCCTCCATATTGGCAGAGCCAACAGATATGGGGAAGGGTGTACAGACAAAAAACAATGGGATTTTAGATAACTTAGCGCTTCATTCGGCCTGGCCGCTCCCCTAGTAGGGACGTTGGGCACCTCTTGGCTTTGGTGGTCCAGTATAACCTGCCGGCTGGCCCCCCTTTTGGGGTTGCCCACTCTTAACTGTATGAGGATTGCCACAGACTCGCAGAATCTGAACTTACTCATGGCCTGGTGCTCGGCTCCTGTGGCTCAAGACTTCCATTCACTCACTCAGTCATGCACATTCAATCAACAATCCTTCTGCACCATCCTTCCAGAAACCAAATCTGAAGACTCCCATTTCCTTTGGTCCTTCAGATGGAGACCAGTACTCAGAGAGTCTAGGGTTGATCAGGCCCCCCTTCCTCTCAGGCCCTGGCCTTCTATGAGTGGGTTGATAACCTGATGGGTGGTTACCAGTCAGATGGGCAGTGCTCCTGATGCTTTGTTCCCAAAACTGTCCCGGATTCATTGCTGCTCCAGCAGTGACGACGCCCCAGCTGGGGAAGTCAAGGGTCCAAGACGGGAAAATCCCACTGCCGGCACTGGATTCTGTTGGGTCTCCAGTCTGGGCAATGCCACTGCCGTGGGCAAGAAAGGCGAGAACATCGCCCCCTCTTAGATCCTGGATGAGCCCCCAGAAATGTAGCTTGAAAACCAGGATCGAGGCTGCAGGCTTCCAGGAATGTTCTGGGAAATTAGACCAGGCTGAGACTATGGGTCCACAGTTTCAGGAAGCAAGTGATTTATTAGCTCATGCACATGGAGGCCAGCCAAGTCATCTCGAAAATCTGAGCCCTAAACAAAAGGCAACATTGGTTTTTATAGGCACTATTAACATGCTACAGATAGGGCAAGTTTAATATGGTAAATAACAATATTAAAGGAAAGATAATTGGTCAGTTTAAGGCACAAAGCAAATTGCAGAAGCAGATAAGCTGTTAAGGAAGGGTCCCCATCCCAGGTGTCTTATCTCACTTGCCTACAGTTTAATCCAGTGCTGAATGTCAGGAGAGGGGGTTTGGGGACTTCTACAGAAAGGCAGCCCAATTAAGGGAAGAGAAAGGGAGGCCTGCTTGCTACATTAGGACCACCAGTAAATATCCAGAAGCCCCATATGTACTTCAGGATTGATTCCAATTTTCTTTGTGGCTTTGGATCTGAGCCTGTTTCTACAGTATAAAAATATATTTTCCAGATATTAGCACCTACCTGGACTCCTGATATGTCTCCTTCATTCACAGACCATGTCTCTCAGTCTGAAATAAAATGTACTTACAAGAGAACTTAAAGTGATGGTCAGAACAGCAAAGCAAGAGTTAAAGTGAGGTAGCCAGACTCTGAGATATGGGCTAGGATTCTATGATATCACCTCCCCAGAGAACTACAATTATCCTTCCAGCTATAACAAGTCAACAGTACATGCTTGGGAAGCTGAGAATATCTTTTTAAATCAATGTCCCAAGTTACAATTATCAGAACCAACTGCACATACCTAGAAAACATCTACAAAGACTATGACAAGTGTGGGACAAGTTCTTCCTTTTCCATTTTCCCTGGGTGCTGACAGGGTCTCACATGGATTGCGCAGGAAATGTAAAATCAGATACTTGAGTAACTGGCATTATAGCATGTGTGCCTTACTGGAATCTTTGCCTACAGGAAAAGGTCTTTATCCAAAATCTGACTCTGTCAATCTTCAGAATCTTGAGCTACTCAATCTGTTATATTATGGGCAGAGAAATGGAATCAAAGCTCTTCAGAAAAATTTTAAATCTGTTATGAGTTAAAGGGAGAACACAAATTTGACAATTGAAAATGGAAATTACTGTGCTCATTTGCATAATCAAATTCAAATAATTAGAAAACCTTGATGTTATGGAAGATTTCCAGGAAAATGTACTTTAACAATATGGGCTCTAGTAGAGATGTTCAGTCTAAGCAACATCTGTAGAAAAAGCACTTATAAAAATGTTCTGTGTAATAAAAAGGTTGATATGGTTTAACAGGGAAATTATTCCACATTTTGAATATCAGTTAACACAAAAATATTTACCAAATTCAAGGATATTGAAAGAAACTAAAAGATTCAAGTAAGTTTGGAACATTAAATATGACATGGATAACAAAACCTTCCAAATTTTCACCAAATGAAATATGAGTGAAGAGGCTCACATTTTCCTGCAGATGCAAACTAATTAATTAATCTTGAAAAATACATCATAATTGTCCAATAACTGTAAAAATCCTGGTCAAGTGCATATTATTCCTGAGATTCATGATGGATTGCAATGATAGTTTTATCAGAGTTAGTCCAATACTGGAGCTGAGCTCCACTCCAGCTTCAGTTTCTCATCATAAGAAAGAATTCAGAGACAAGAGAGCAAGTAGTAGCAAGTAGTGAAATTTATTGAAAAGCCAGGGCAAGTGAGAGGCAAGCAACACTGATTTTTAGGAAGGAGTATATGCTTGAGGAGTTAGTATGGGCATTTCCAAGAGAAGGGACACACTTGCTTGGACTATGATTAGGTTTTATATACTAGCTTGTCTTCATGCTCTAGGTTAAATCCAAGGGTGGAAATTTCCACTCTCTCTCATAGCTGAATTGTTCCTTTCTGTCTCCACCTGGCTATCTTAACTTGTTTCTCAGAAGTAGTGTTTGGATCCCTTCTTTTACAGCCCCTCCTTTCTCAGTCTCAATCTTGTGTCTTGGCTATAGCAAGATATTGACCCTTTCCATCATTTGGACAGATTGACACTCCTGGCCAGCTTGTAGTGCCCTAATCTAGCATGCCCTGAGTTTCCTGCTGAAAGAGTAATACACCCTTTTTCTTAAGGGTAGGCTGAGGGGTGAAGGTCAGCCTTCTGGAACTTCTTCTTGCTTTTTATAGTGACTGCCCCTGCATGACATGGTGCAAAACACTTTTTTATCCTAGTAGGGGCAGGGGAGTCAGTCTTGGTCTGGGAGAGATGTGGCCCAGGAGAATTATACATTTGTGAGTTAGCATGAGTTTAGCTTGAAAAACAAGTAGCCTCTTGGAGACAAATTTAACAGGAAGATTAAACAAGCAGGGCCCAAATAGGAGAAAAAGTAGGGGAAAAAGAGACCCCAGGAATGGAAGAATCCATGATTGTAGGTCAGGTAAATCTAACAAAGACCAGGCTTTATTAGCATTTTGATTTATCTTAACTGCTTGCTATTTTAGGTCCCTAATGATTTCAATCACGCTGTGGGATATGGCAACATACAGCATTCTTCATTTAGAAATAGGCAAGTTTCTCCTTGAGCAGCAGTTAACATGTATAGTGCTTAGTGAATTTCTAATATTGCAGCAGCTAGAGAATGTATTTGGGTTTGTAGCATTTGAAGGGAGTGATTGATGAGAGACTTTTTGAAAGTTCAAGAGAAGTTAGTATACACTAGCTGTGTTCAAACAATGTTTCTAATTCCTGTCCCATCAGTGGCAGTTGTTCCTAAAGTTGTGAGAAACGGTATTAGTAAGGGGAAACCTCCATTATTAAGTTTGTTTGATAAGGGGAAGAGGAATATCTTGTTTATCAGACACTGAAATGGTGGGAATAAGATAAACAAGTGTGCTGATCCCTGCCCATAGAGGGGAAAGGGTCAAGTACACAGTTGATCTATGCAAGAAGAAGATTCAGCTCTTTGGGTGAAGAGATAACAAACATCTTCAATGTTTGTCACAAAGTGTAAGAAACTATATACAATAACTGGCTGTGCTTACAGTGGTGAATAATATATCAGAATATTGATCAAAAAATACTTCCTGCAATTTCCAGAATACTTATTGGTGACTGTATTATGCATTGTGTATCTCTAAGTGCGTTTCAAATTCTTGGAAGAATTTATCACTTGGCCTTTGGGTACCAAAAGATTAAAAATGAGATCTAAGAAAGCTTAGTGTCCAATAGCTCTGACCCCTGGCAACTGGCAGTGATTAAAGGTGCATCATGATTTGGCAGCCTCTGGGCTGCTGACCATTGGAAAAATGAATAGTAAACAATTCACAGATCTGGAGATGAAAAGAATACTAAATATGAGACGCCAAGTGACATTGAGATGTTGTCACTTGGCTTAGCATTACAGCACATGAAGGCAAATATAGATATAACTACATTGAAGAGATTATTCATGATCTCTGACCACTAGAAAAATTCTGCATTCTCCAGAATTTGTGCTGAAAATTGCACTGACCCTCCCACCACTTATTTGTAAAAAACTAAATGTAAAAATGAAGTTCTTTGCAAACATAAGGCTTGCTTTTTCTTCTCATTATGAGTTTTTGGCTATGTACAGAGTGATAGCCTGCCCTTTCACTGTTTGACAATATAATACTTACAGATCAGTGGTGAGTTGGGAACGTTTTCATTGTCATGTTTGATGAGTAAATTTCATTTCAGTGTTTTTGTCCACACATCTGTGAACTACAAAGAACAGCTGACAATTTATGGTTTTTGAACCATGGTTTTCTGCTATTTATCTATTGGGACAGACCTTTCTGGTATGTAGGATGATAACTAGGTGTTGGCCAGATCATCATCATACCTCATTCAATCCTGTTCTTTTTTGAAAGAGAGTTACTTAATACAAGTGGATTTTAAAGTCAGCCTTAAGATTCCACAACACCATGGAACTAGAATTTCCATTATCCATACTTTTTAATTCAGTTTTGGATTTGCTTGGCACTTGCAGTGTTAGCCTTCTGAGAATAAGGTGAAGTGGCAATCTGAATTGGGGATGGAGCTTTATGGAGACATTGTCATGAGCTTTCCTGAGTTGGCCTGGAGCCCATTCAAATGTACCACCCTCTCCTATTCCTCCTCTGCCCCCACTAGGAAAAGAGTCCCCTCATTGGTCACCAAGGAGTTTGAGAAAGCAGGCTGTGGGTCCTATGCTCTGAGGATTGGTGAATACAGAGGGCACCCTCAGCTTTAAACAGCCTTCTGTCAGCTGATTGAGTGGGTTCCTCCATATCCAGAGTGACTCTGTCCTGTTTGGCTTTCCTGTGTGACTGGTAATTTGGTTCTTTGGAAGAAAACTGAAACGAATTTTGAAGAGGATGTTATTTGCAGTGTGTAAATCAAGATATACATCTCTGCATGGGTGTCCCCAGTATATTGGTCTATCACATTGATGTGCTCATTGGAATAGAAAACCAGACCATTTTCTTCTGCACCCGGGAGGCACAACAGGGTCCAGCAACTTCTAAGTTTTTCCCCCTTGTTCCTCTCTTTAGAAACATTAGAAACCCATTGTAACCATTGTTTTGACTTTTGAATGAATCCCCAGCAGTGATGCATTTGGATTTCCCATTTTTGCAATCTAGAGGGAAGGTCTGATAACAGTTCTTCAGACACAATGAGGTCTGCAGGCCCATGCTCTTGGTCATGTTGGGGATGGACCTCCCTGAGGCACTGTCATGCATTTGCCATTCACAGCTTTGTAAGAGTTCAGCTTGGTCTCCCTCTTATTGGTCAGCTCCTCTGCAGAGAGCTGGAGGCCTAGGTTCTCATTCTGCCCCTCACTGGTATCTGTAAGACACACCTAGAGGAGTTTGTTCCATTTTTAATTCTGCTAATTGGGATCCAGAGCATATTTCATCTCCAGGGCCAGAGAGGCAGCTGGCTCTACTTAACTCTCTGAATCTCTGAGTATGCATTTGCTGCTTTCCTAACTGACCATGTCTCCTTCCATGGCTTATAGATAAGTTGAGTTCAGTGCAGTGCCTGAGTACATCCTACCTTACTGTGGAGCTGGGTAATTCTGGCACTGAATATAAACTCAAATAGGTCATCCGCCCTGTGTCTCATGTGGAGGAAGGCTCTGCTCTGGGTAACCACCACCTATGTGCCTGCTGACTGGCATGCACTGCCATTGGCATTCCCCCAACACTTCTCATAGAGGTGCATGGGGAGACAGCCACTTGGCTGGCTTCCGGGATGACTCACAGCAGGGCCATGCCAGCCACAGCCACCCCATGCTCCTCCAATGTCTTCATTTACTGCAGTCTTCTTTGGTGAGCTCTCAGATCTTGCCCAACCTGTAGGAGGGGACCAGAATGGGAATGGAGTGGGAAGGATCTCCTTTTCTGCTGCCAAGGTCTGGCACTTCATGATGGGAGAGGGTACACTGAGCATCCCCCCACTGCCTGACTAGTAATTTTCTTGACTGTAATCTTTTGAGAAACCCTGAGTCACCCAGTTAAGCTGATTCAGAAATCTTGACCCACATAAACTGTGAGTGAATAGTTTTTTTCCTGTTTAAGCCACTTAAAAACATTCTTCACTGTATTCTATAAACTCTGCTAGGAGTATGGGTTTCTTCAAGTGGAGAAAAATAGTTTTGAAAGGTGAGTGTATATAAATCACCCACCCAAATCTGTTCAAGTTAGTCTTCTGCAGAAGAAAACCAAGGAATTTTTTAATCCTACACTGTCATTTTAAAATTCTTAAGGACCTAAACATTGTTAGCGTTCAAAATATGTTTATAAATATTTAGTTATATCAGTGAATGTGTTAGGAAAGGGGGAAAGACAGAAAACCAAACAAAAATACTTGGTTTGCTTCTTAAACTGCAATCTCAATTACATAGGGTCACAACTAATCAGGACAAATTCATTCTCTTCAAAGTTTGGTAATTTCCCTTCTCTATCCTTCTGACTCACATAGGTTATTTAATCTTTGAACAACAACAAAAAATTTACTGTGCTCCTTCTTTATAAGCCTGGAGACATCCTGGTATCCCATCAATTTTTCATTGTCCCTAAATGCCCCACACCCTTGTAGGGATGATCCTTATTCATTCCCTGGGGGCCTCTTTAAAAAGTAATAAATCCAATTAATGTTTATCCCCTTGTTTGCCCTGAGGCCCCTACAGGTCTCTTGAAAACTTCAGGAAGAGCTTTAAGCAAATAAGCCTGTCTGTGTGGGATGAAAGTATCCTAGTGCTAGCATATTAATAATCCCTAATTGTATGCATGTTTTCCCTCCTAAATCTTAAAAACACATTTTTGTATCCCTCTTCACCATAACCTTCAATACATATCTGCTGTTGAATGACAGGGATCTAAAAATAAGATTGCTACCCTACTTAATGTAGTGGTAGAATTTCAAAATAAATCCCATATCTCAGTAGCAGAATTTGCTGGCCTCCAACTACCTGAAAGCACAGACTTGCAATATATTCACTTTGTAAGTTAATGCATTCCTAGTAAGAATTTCAGGAACAATAAAAAATACTTGTCAGTTACATTACTTTAAAGCTTTTACAAAAGCACAGGTGCTTAGCTATAAGTGAAAACTCTATCTTCCACAAAATAACTTTAAAAGAGAAAAAAGACAAGTATAAAAACTATGTTCTGCCCATTAATTAACCTAATCCTTCAGTAAGTATGTAAAGGTGAAACAAGGCAAAACTTCTCCTGTAGTTTGTCATACCCTAACATTAAAAAACCATTAAATGATTTTCATTCCTTAAGGTAAACTCACTTAAAATACTAATAAAAGTTAAAACTTAAAGTGTAAACTCTTACAGCAGTCACATTTACTCCTAAGCTACAACTGTTATTTCTAAATTCTGAGATGTTTTGCTCTTTGTGTAACCTACTAGTTCCCTAGAACTTTAAGAGTCTGTGTAACACTCAAGACTCAAAGTTAAAGTTCCCTAGCTCTGAAAGTCAGTATAGTTCAATACCAAAACATGTAAGTGATGCTGATCTAGTCAGGACTAAAATAATTATTATATATTGTCTATAGTCTAAAACTTTAACATCGGATAAAACCAATAAAAGAGCCAAAGTATTTTAAGTTTAAAAATAAGAAATATATATTTGCAAAGTCCCTTAAGAAAACACAAAACTATTAAACTTCCCCACCTGGGGAATTTCCTCTATTATCTCAAGCAATGATGTCTCCCAAATTAATAAGCCAAATTCTTGCCCCCAGGGACTTTAGCTCAGAAAGCAAAACTATTGCCCTCACGTGAGCTCTAGAACTAAGAAAAAGGAAGTCTATGCCTTGCTAGTCCTGCATGCTCCTGCAGCACTGCAGAGAAAGCTAATTTTCTCCCAATTAAACACCACCAAGAGATGCTAATTTCTTAAATGCTGTGCTCTTACCAACAATGAAAAATAGCACTAATTAATTTTCCTGGCCTTCAGAAAAATAATATTAACATCTTTGGAAAGGATAATTTGGCTGACATGTTAACCAAAGCCACAGCCCAGTCTATCTGGCATATTTTAAGCTTTGTTCCTGTACACTTTAATTTAATACATGTATCCTTGAATTCACCAATTAATCAGGAATGAGGTATACAGCTAAGATTCATTCTAGGATGTGAAAAATGGTAATTTACTTTCCCATTCCCCATTCTCACATGGCAAAGAATTTCCTAAAGCAAGTAACTTCTATCCTCCTCTTTCTACAATTCGGACCTTGCATTTTTAAGTTTCTCACCAAGTTTATTTCTTCCAGAGTAGTAGCCTTTCACAAGGAAACCGATGCTGATGCAAGGATTTTCAGCTGTTATAGCCACCCCTCCTCTCCCAAATTAAGTGAGATGGCCAGAAAGTTCTATGCCCCACCAAACATATCCTATATACCCCAACAAACCAGAAGCAGCTACAGAAGACAAGGCACTCATACCTCAGCACCCCTTAAGGTTAAGGAGTGATAATTCTCTGAGCGGGAATTTGAGGTAGGCTAGAACAGAGAGAGAGGGGAGAGAAAGAAACACTTAATTAAGCAAATGCATTTAACCAAGCTTAGGAGGGCCTTCGTCCTATACAGACAACTGACCTAAGGGTTACACACTTTTGGGATACACACAGCAACTGCCAAACCATCTGAAACCAAATAACCTCCACTTGAGTGAGTCATACACAGAGACTCAAAATGTTCTATCTGCCACCAGGCATTGTCCTAAAGAGAAGGAGGGTAGAAGATAAAGCCCTGAACAAGAAAGGGGGGGGAAATAAGTAAAACTAATCTGTAAAAGCAAATTGCCACATTGCCTATTGCCTCTCACCTCCCACAGCTCTGTCTTTGTGAGAGTGTCCACATGTCCTCTTACATGTATATCTAATAAATTTTCTGCTCACTTAAATCTAAAAAATACCTATGGTCCAAGAAGAAAGCAAGCATTCTCAGTATTGGGCAGTCTCAAATTCCATCTTTCTTGGAAACTCTGGGGAAGAAGGCATTAGTTTTATCCTTGGGTGTGACAAATTAAAAATTTTCCTTTCTTCATTTTTAGGCAAAAGTTCTTATCTGAAGCTATGCCCTTGAATCTCAAATGACTGACTTATTTGGCACTATCCCCTTCCCTGAAAGCATGTCCAATTCTTATTCTGAACCCATTTTCATGTAAACCCTGTTTGGGGAGTGTGAATTTGTCCCAAAGACAGAGGGTGAGTCTTCCACTTTGAGGTTCTAGAAGAGTTGTGCCCCATACCTTGGAGAGGGTGGAGCACATTCCTTGGAGATTGGGGAGAGCCTGGCTGCCATCATATTCTTCTGGAAGGACTGATCTTGTGCCCCAGACATGGCAGAGAGCCCAAGTGCAGCACCCGTGTTTGAAGTGAGTGGAGCCTAGAAAAAGGTGGCCTCCACAATGTATCCCAAGGTTGCATTTGAAGAGAGCTGGGCCACTACATAGGCCCTTGGAAAATATGGGACTGCTGATTTCTAAAGCTCTGAGGATAAATGACTCTCAGACTTTGAAATCTAATGGAGATTACCCCACAGGTTTTTTGAACTGTATGGGCACAGTGACCCCTGTGTTTCTTGCAATTTCCCCCTATGGCAATGGGGTTGGTTATCATATAACTGTTCATCTTTATATGTTGGGTGGAGATAACTTGCTCAGAGTTTTACAGTTCCAGACCAGAAAATAAATTTTGCCTTAGGACAGACCATGCATGTAGCTGAGTTTGTTGAGGTTTGGTACTGCTTCTAACATTGTATTGTATTTGTATTGTTACTGAAATGATTTATAGGCTTTATGATATTTTGATGGAATGAATGCATTTTGCTTAGGAAAGAACATGGCTTTTTGGGGTTCAAAGGGTGGTATGTGCCAGTTTGAAGCTATTTTATACCCTAGAAGTGCCATGTACTTTAATCCTTATTCAGTATTGTTTGGTAGAATCTTTTTTATTATTTCCATGATGATATGACCCCTCAAATGTGTTGGTAACTTTTGATTAGATAGTTTCCATGGAGATGTGTCTCAACTTATTCATGGGGGGGGGCTTGCTGAATCCCTTTAAGAGGGAACCATTTTGGATAATGCTTTAGAGTCACTAGAACTACAAGAGCCAACAGAACAAACAGAAGCCTGGGAATGTCTTTGAGGAAGCCTGGAGAGAAAGCTAGCAGACATCACAATGTGCCTTTCCAGATATGAGAGAAAACCAAACTATCATTGGCCTTCTTTTTTTTTATTTTTTTTTTTAAATTCTTTTATTTTTTTATTTTTTTTTTATTAATTAAAAAAAGAATTAACAAAACAATTAGAAATCATTCCAATCTACATGTACAATCAGTAATTCTTAATAACATCACATAGTTGCATATTCATCATTTCTTAGTACATTTGCATCGATTTAGAAAAAGAAATAAAAAGACAACAGAATAAGAATTAAAACAATAATAGAAAGAAAAAAAAAACAAAAAAAAACAAAAACAAAAAACCTATACCTCACATGCAGCTTCATTCAGTGTTTTAACATAATTGCATTACAATTGGGTAGTATTGTGCTGTCCATTTCTGAGTTTTTATATCCAGTCCCGTTGTACAGTCTGTATCCCTTCATCTCCAATTATCCCTTCTCTCTTTTTTTTTTTTAATTAACGGAAAAAAAGAAATTAACCCAACATTTAGAGATCATACCATTCTACACATGCAAACATTAATTCTTAACATCATCACATAGATGCATGATCATCATTTCTTAGTACATCATTGGCCTTCTTGACCCAAGATATCACTCCCTGGAT
This sequence comes from Tamandua tetradactyla, assembly GCF_023851605.1. NCBI lineage: Eukaryota > Metazoa > Chordata > Mammalia > Pilosa > Myrmecophagidae > Tamandua > Tamandua tetradactyla. Next base: position 1,834,365 of record NW_027518253.1, on the reverse strand, counting down.
GCCTTAGATTGGACATTTTTATAGCTTTGCCTTAATTTCGACATTTTCATGGCTTAATAACAGTAAATTTGTGACTTTATAAATTCCCTCCTTTAAAGGCCATTCTGTTTTCAGTGTACTGCATTCTGGCAGCATTTAAGGAACTAAAACAAAACCAAAGACAGGGATCCAAGACCAATCAGGGTAACTTACTGTCACACTCTCACTGACTATGCAGTTCTTTTAGGTATGTGTGGGATGTTTTGGTAGAGTCAGTGATGAGTTTGATGTTGAGTAGTGTTCTTTAGTAATAAAGAAAAAGAAAAAATTATAGGGGACATTTTTCACTCTTATAAAGGAATAGGAGAATAGCCCTGGGGAAGAAAATAAATCACTATGACATCCTACACTCATTTTTATTTTGGTTATAAACTTAAAAAGTCTGTCTCAATGTATGAATTATTTTCCTAACTCCTTCACTAAAGTATTTAGACTATCCTGCTCCATGAAGAACTCCAAGAATTTCAGTTTTCTCTCACTTAGACTTCATTTAATTTTCCACATAAATTATATGCAAAAGCTAAGTTCTGGCATAATATTATTTTATTAAGATGATTCCAAATATTAAAAAAAATCCTTTTGACAGTTTTCATGCCAATATGCAGGTCATTCAACATAAACCTAACGATAATGAAGATAATGAGTTACATTAATTTACATTACTGTTCATTAATTAGGCACTATTATGAGAAATCTTCAAAACTATTTTCTTTAAGCACTTAAATCATATCATCATTCTCTCAAATGCACTGCTATTCTCTCAAATCACTAACAACACAGAATTCAGTGTAATTTGTTTCCATAGGTTCTTTCAAGGTAGCCCTATTATTTCACCACAACACTGTTCTACCTTTATCAAATCATATCAACTCTAAGAACCAAGTCAGCAATTTATTCTGGCTATTTCACACTTTTCTAAAATTTATTGAAGGGAGGGATTGATTATCTACACAAAAATTTATATTTAAGATACTAAAACATACAACTTCAACAAAAATAAAAATTATATAGTCATTTATTTAAAACTGAATCATTAAGACTCTGAATGTTCAGGAAAAATAAATCACAATTCATTTTAAGACAAATTAAATGAGTGTTGAGGGGTAGAGTAATGGTTTGGGGGGTGGTTTGACCTTTTTATTATGTGCATTATGGCATTAAGATGTTATAACAAGCATGACTTTTGTATTTCTTAAAACTATCTTCTAAAATGTAACAGTATGAAGTAGAAAAATTCACTTTAAGTATGGAATTAATCATAAATTGAATTGATGATAAAGGAAGAAAATCAGAATGTTTAAGCACAGACAACTGCATCAAATTCTGCCACACACTGAAATTAGTCTTCAAATATGTACACTTATAATAATTGTTTTTCCAAGCCTATGGGAGAAATACAGAATGAAACTATAATCCAACAGGAATAAATCAACTTCTTTTTTTGTAGAAATTTTTAAAGTGATGGCATAATTGTTCCTCTCTATTAGAAACAGTGTGCAATCTTGATTACTACACCCATATGCCATGAACTTTCTTGCATTAAAATTACATTGTTTTCTTTAATTTTTCACAAATCAAATAAAAATCACTTTTTATAATTTCATGCTCTAATTGGTGTTTTAGGAATCCAATTTTGCCTAAGAGAGTAAGAACTTTTTTAAGTGGTAAAGCTTCAATTGTCTAGGATCCCTTTGTATATAACCCACTACTCTGATAACCCAGTTATTTTTTTTCAGAAGACCTATGCAATACCACCCAAATGCAAGTTTTTAATGAGCTCAAACCTAACTCACTATTGCTCCCATTTGTCTAGTAACTTGCCACCTCCAAGATTTATCTTGCTTTCAACTAACTCTTATTTATGTGTTGTTTTATTGTATTCCCATTGGTTTGAAAGTTGTCACACAGAGGGAAACACTCCCAGTCCTCTTAGGAAATCTACATTGGAGAGCAACAAGCAACAATGGACTTCTGATTGACTCCATTCCTCAGGCTTGCCCAGTTAATATTCAGATCCCTTGGCCAAAAATACCTTTAAATGCCAGTTCTGATCTGGGAATATGATGATGGACCTGTCCACTCTCAGTACCTCTGACAGTCTTGATATCGATGCAAGAAACAACTAAGAGACAACTGACAAAAGGCAATAGGTGTAAAGCCTCATCTTATATCTATGTACACCTCCTGAAGTCATAAATACTCACCCTCCACAGGCAAATTCATAACAAAAGATTCAAGAGTGCACCCATAAGAATGAACCCAATCCTCCAAACAATTATAAATGTAACAGAAATCTTAAACACAAGAATGTCTTCTTTAACTCAGAAATAAGTAAGAAAACATGTACAATAATTAAATAAATGAAAAACAACAAATTCTAATCCATGTTGCAAAGGGATTTTGTTAACTGAAACCAATATGCTCAAACTAACTTTCTTAAAAACAATACTTACGGTGGGCTAGCTGACAGTCAGAAACTTGCCCATTTAAGTTCTTAGCTTATAGTCTATTTGAATATATCTAGAACAAGTGATCACTGTAATAGACAAAAAACAGAAATTTTATCTGGACCTAACTCTAAGCATGAAAATTATTTCATTGGCAGACTCTTAACCTTTTTTCTAAAGCAAGATAGTGAAAAGGCTTTTTCAAGCACAGCTATAGCTTCCCCGAAAGGTTGCAAATTAGTCTCTACATATGAGCTATTTTCCCTTGAAGTAGCTCAATTCTTAAACACTACTGTCAGTCTTGCAGGGAGATCTATTTTATAGAGTTGGATGAGCATTTTTACATAGGAAATTGTTAAAATCTTCTCTACTTATAATTGTTCTGTGTTTTTCTTAATTCCAAGTTCGTGCATTCTTACTGCATCACTCACTGTGTCACTCATAGTAAATCTGAATTCTAATACAAATACTTAGCTTTCTTTGTAAAGATTGGTGACTGGGGGAAGCAATTTGGAAGGAGACCTAGAGAGAAATTCCTGGCTGCTGATACAGTTGTCACTTGAAGAGGTGGGCCACGGTGGTGGCCAAATTCTGGAAATGGTGCCAAAATTTCTTTCTTCTGCACAGACTGCACAATGGCCACTGCCTCCTCCTCCTGCAACTTGGGATGAGGGGTTTGCTGCTTGCCCTGCTTGGATTCCATCAGGTGCTGCTGCTCACACTTGGAGAATCAGTGTTTGAAAGGAGCTCCAGATTCTTGGCCTCACCCTGCTTCCAATCCTCCATTCTCTGAGAACTTTGCCACTGTCTTAATGCATTCTTTTCAAGTTGGTTCCTGACTAGAATATTCTAAACCAACTTCCTAGAGGAGCCCAGGACCCCAGGCAGGCTGGGACCAACTATGCCCTATCCCCAGGCCTCCCTATCCCCCACTCAGCTGGAAGGACTTGCTGCCACAACTCATCCACTGCCATAGAGCCCAGGCTACCCTAGGGCCACTACTGTCCACCAAGTTCTCCGCAAAGACTGGTGTGTGCCTTGAGCCCACACTGAAGACATGGGAGGAGCATTCTAGAATACTGGTTTTCATTCTCATCAGCTCACTCAAAATTGGAACCCCGGATATTCCCTTCATGGAAATGGGGATGGGAATTTCTGAAAATGTCTGGATCAGACTAGCTGGTCTCAAGGCACACCCCAGGAACCTAGGAATTTTGGACAATCTTGGATTCCAGGGTCTACTATCCTACACATTTTTACCTCTGACAAATATCCCCATACACTACAGCAATTAGCCAGATGGGGACATCTGCTAACAAAGCATTTTGGAATAAAGTGGTGATGTGTTTCTTCCTTCAAGACCTGTGGGAAAATCTGAAAAGCCTTCTCAATCTAGACCTCTCCAAAGGTCAGGTCTGAAAAAGACCTTACAAAATTTGTTTTCTTTCTTCAACATAGAAATTTTGCAAGGGAACTTTACTGTGAAAGAAAAACCATAGCTGCTATGACAGGTGGGGATACTGAGGCTCCTAGTCACTCCAGACCACTTTTAGAGGATGAATAGAGGTGCCATAGTTGGACTGTCACCTGCAGCTTCAACTTTCTGAGCCAAGGCCCAAAAGAGGCGCTTCTGAGACCTGACATCAAGATTGTCATCTCAACATGTGCCACATAAAATGTGGTCATTGCCATCTTTCATCAAAGGTTGTTGGGTAGTTGCTGGGGACACCTTGAGACCTCACTGTCCAGAACAAGATTCAAAAAATATTAGAATATTTCAAATAGTGAAATATTTTGTTTGAATACCATCTTATAAACAAGTCCAATCTAGAAAACCCATGTTGGGCCTCTGTGGCAGAGGATGCAGGCAGCTTTGTCCTGAGATGCCAGGCCCCCCCAGAGCATTGCTAAGGGCCACTTATCCAATGGGTAATGCAGACTGAGAGCCCAGGAGGCATCATGAAGCCTAAGGCTTTGGCTTTGGGTTATGAAAAATGAATTGGGATACTGGATCCAGTGTGAGTCAACCTAGGGAAGGGCTGCAGGATTCTTGGCCTGCCATATGCATTGAACACTGCTTGCAGGGTCATTTGAGCTGGGCATCACTTTTCTCCCCATCCTGACTTGCCAAGCCCCAGTTGCCATGACCTGCCACTCATGGGGTGGAAAAAACTTCCAGCATCATAAATTAAGGGAGGTTCATCTTTAAAGATAAGGATTATAATCCTCCTTTTTTTTCTTTCTTGCCCCTAGTTTTGTTTTTTGCATCAACAAAAGTAAAATGTTCACATTCAGACCATGGTGTTGGTCATTAGCATATCTACCCCTCTGACCCCAGCACAGGGGTTGGCTGGGAAAGCTCAGAGTGAATAAACCTCCTTCTCTTAGATGTCAAAGATCACAACCCTGGGGTTTTTGGCCATATGCACTATGTTCTTGCCAAACAGCAGGTAGTCTGTGGTTGAGCTGTTCCCAAAAGCCATTGTTGGCTGGATTGATGGCTGGTGTGACTTGATTCACATGTGCATGTCCAGCAGGGACATGACATGATACTTCATGACAATAGCAAAGATAAGTGTGGTCAAGTCACTCACAATGACAGTGCACTGCAGCAGCAGGCTGCTCTGCTCCAGGCCTGCACTATGGATGTGGTTGATGATGAAGTAAATGAAGCCACAGAAACATGTGCTCAGTGCATCATCCACAGGCATCTGCATGTGCTGGATCATCTTCTTGTAGGTAGTATTTGCCACCTCCCTGGAGATGTTGATGATATTCATGATGTGCTTGCTGAGCTTGGTGTTGGCAGCCACCCATTACAGATGTACAAGCTACATGGGAAGCCTTGGGCTGAGGGCTTTGGGTACTCAACTGGGAAGGCCCAGGTGGTGCTGTCATCAGTTTGGTGGGCAGTGGTCTGCAGGGAGAAAGGCTACAGCCTTCTGCTAAACTTACAAGGATGTTATGAGGATCCAATGACAAACCAGGTGAATAACACAGGGGCTGGCACAGAGTAAGTCCTCTATAAATGATAAATATTTGTTTTCCTTTCTAGGCCAGATTGGAGCACCATTCCTGAGGACAGGCAAGTAAGATAAAGACAAAAAAATGCATACAACTCTCTAGTGAAGGTGTGAGTGTGGAGAATGTGGGTGCATTGGCAACCAGGCCACAGGTAACTGGAGTCCTGAACTTGCCCATGGCTTCTGCAGCCACCATGCAGTGATCATTTTGCCCTTTATTTTCTTTTTCTTTTTTTTTCCAATTTCACTGACCCTCTGTTGGTAATATGGCAGGGATTCAAGAAACATAATTCAACTTACCAAAATATGCAGATGACATTAGCAAAAAAATCTTTTTTAAAACATAACAACATTCAAACATGAACATTCTTACCATATAATCATTCCATTCTTGGTATATAATCAAAAATTCACAATATCATCACCATGATCATTTCTTAGAGCATATGCATCAATTCAGAAAAAGAAATAAAAAGAGAAAAGAAAAAACTCACACATACCATATCCCTTACCTCTCCCTCTCATTGACTGCTAGTATTTTCATCTATCCATTATATTTTAGCCTTTGTTTCCCTTGTTTTTTCTATATCTGTTACCACCCCCTTTCATTGATCACTAGAATTTCAATATACGAAATTTACTTTTAACTTTTGTTCCCCCAATTATTTATTTATTTTCAATCCATATGTTTTATTCATCTGTCCATATTGTAGAAAAAATGAGCATCAGATGCAAGGCTTTCACAATCACACAGTCACATTGTGATATCTATATCATTAAACAATCATCTTCAAAAAATATGGCTACTGGAACACAGCTCTACATTTTCAGGCACTTCCCTACAGCCTCTCCAATATGCCTTAACTAAAAAGGTAATATCTATATAATGCATAAGAATAACCTCCAGGAAAATGTCTTGACTCTGTTTGAAATCTCTTAGCCATTGACACTTTATCTTGTCTAATTTCTCTCTTCCCCTTTTTGATTGAGATTTACTCAATCTCCTGATTCTGAGTCCCAGCTCATTCTAAGATTACTGTCCCACATTGCCAGGGAGGTTTACACCCCTGGGAGTCATGTCCATAAAGAGAGGGGGAGAGTGGAGTGTTTGCTTACAATGTTGGCTGAGAGAAAGAGAGCCACATATGAGCAACAAAAGAAGTTGTCTGGGGGGTGATTCTTAAGCCTAATTTTAAGTAGGCTTAGCCTATCCTTTGCAGGGTTAAGTTTCATGTGAACAAATCCCAAGATTGACAGCTCAGCCTATTGCCTTGGTTTTCTCCACTGCTTGTGAGAATATCAGGAATTCTCCACATGGGGAAGTTGAATTTTCACTCTTTCTCACATTACCCCAAGAGGACTTTGCAAATACTTTTTTTATCACAAAGATAATCTTAACCATAAGTACCTTATATGTGGGCACTTTAATATGTGAACACTTTTAATTTAATGCATTTTACCAATAAACAAAAACATTATGTTCAGAAATATGTACCTGTTTTGGCATTTGCAAAAGTGAAACTATACCTGTGGTTCAGATTAAAACCAAAAGTCAGCATGGAAAATTTACTATTGTGAAGGCTGAAGGTCTTATGAATTAAAACAATTTAATTCATATGCGTGCGTCTCTCACTCTCACAAAACCACACATATACTCACACACACACCATATGTATAAGCATTTTTTCTTGCAAAATATTCCCTGCAACCAGATATTTACTCTCAGAATAATCAGATAATATTAAATCAGTCTACTGTTTTCAGCCCTAATAATAGTTTTAATTCTGAAATGCAAACAAAGAAAATTCTAATTCTAAAATGTTATCATAAAATTATATGTATTAAATATTTTATATACATATTTTGTATGCATTATATATTTTATGCTATATAATTATATACAAAGCTTTATGTATTTTTGCTTTTAATGACTCAATAATTATAGACATTTGTTATCAAATTGATGACAAACACTATTTTATTGCAAAATTCTTCATTTAAAAGGAAAAATCTTTAAAAGCTCAAGTCAGTGTGTCACAACCCAATAACTAACTTTAATGAAAAACAATTTATACTGACAAGAAAACCCTCATGGGCTCTCATTCTGAAACACAGCAAATTTGAATTGATCAATCAGAAAGCAATATTATGAAACAAAATCTTCAAGAGAGGAAAAATAACAGTATATATGTGCATGTATGTATATATTAATTTTTAATAATTGAAGTTCTTCATATTTACAAAAATGAAATCAGAAAATACTGAAAGCAACAGGATTCTTGTTCATTTTTTTCTTCCTTTATTAAAAACAACCAAATTCTAGAAACTTGAATAGAGATGGTCTAATTTTTCTTTTTGATTGTATTATTAAATTACAGATGTCATTGGAATAGTATTATAATATCTATGGGTATAGCTTATTGTTAATTTCAAAATCATGTAGGTAAATATCCATTTTAATACATCATTTTTTCTTAAAGTAATCTTTCCATCTGCTTATAATGTATTGCTGAAGTATATTCCTTTGCTAATTACCAACATAGATGTTCAATTGTACCTGGATATACCAAGCAATATCTATTCCTCTTACCGACCATAGTCATCAAACATTTTAGAGCTTACATATTTTAACTTGTATTACAGAAATGCATTAGAAAGCAATAACCCCTTGTTCACATGCTAGTTAAGTGAACAGAGAAATGGGCACTTTTAGAATGAAGGCTATTCATGGGTCTTGTAATGAAAAAAAATCACATACAGGATGACTTTCAGGTTTGACCTGAAAACTAAGTTAATGTGAGTGAAACAAATACAGTAAAGGGTTAAATAATTTCTGAAAATGGAAGCCAGACTGATATTCTGCACTATGGGTATGTTTGTTTAAAATATATGCTATTTAAGTAAATATTTGGCAACCATAATGATTAGCAGTTACAGCAATTTTAACAAATAAAAAGTCATCAAAAATGTACTATTTGTCTGAAAGAGAGCAGGACCAATATTATAAACATTGAACTTCATCACTCATCACAAGCATTCCCAAAATGTAATTCATTTCATATTCTTATGAATTACAGGAATTGTGTATGTGTGTCATACAATGATGACAAATAAATCTCAAAATAAAAGAAAAATAAACTTTGTACCTAAATTTAGAATACTGTTTTGTGTAGCAATCTTAGACGTCTTAACAAATTAAATACCTTAGCTATTTGATAAACATTTAATCATTTCAAAATCATAATGAAAGCTAATTATGTAAAGCATAATATAGAAAGGAATGGAGTCTGCCAGTCTGCTGCCATTTTCTAAAGAAAAGCTCCCTGTGTGTGTGTGTGTGTGTGTTTAATAGCATGGCTAGCATGAATTCAGACTATTTCTGTTTTTGAAGTCAAGTGTCTGTAGCACAATAAACTTTTCATGTAGGCACCAAATAATCCTACATTTTTTATGCCACTTATTTCATAAGAAGATCTATTCCTATCAATAATACATTAGATTTACCAGCAAAAATATCCTCCAAAATCAACCACTATTACAGATCGAGTGCACTTAAATATATCACTCTGATTTGAAGTGTTATCAGCATAGTCTTTGTAACTAGCCAAAAGCTTATATTTAAATTATTTTATAAACTGACATTTATGTTTAATTGCTACCCCAAACTATTTTCTGATGGAGACAGCATTGTGCTGTATGTGAGAATGGAAACCTCAAAAAACCCATAAATCTTCTAAGGTTTGTGGGATAATAAAATATGATGATGTGCATATATGAGATGAACTTCACAATTTGTGACTGTAAATGTTTAGAGCAATCCAGACTTGAAGACAAGTACAAACCACTATTAGAAAAATGAGATAAGTCAGGGTTCAAGATGTATCCTTAAAGTTTTGTATCAACCCTCAGTCTGAATTGTGAGGATTGATCTTTAGTTCAGTCCAGACAGGAGAAACTGTGCAATTTTCCATTGTATTTATTGTAGAGACTATATTTAGAAGGTCCCTTTAGTGCTAAACTGTTGTATTTTTTGTTCCATCAATTTTAGGGCATGAAAATTCCAATTTCATTAACAAGAGCAAGAAATGCTCTGTCTTCATCATAGTCATGTCTTCTGTAATCATTGTACTGAAATCTAAAAGAAGATGCAAAGTATTTTTAGATATTGATTATTCATAAATTTCCAACAAAAATTAATTCTATAAGCTTATGAATTTAAATCTCCCATTAAGCAATAAATTCCAGCAGACAATGACCATTTTTAGATCTAATCATTCTGGCCTGGATTCTTTGTAAAATTAAAAGTAAACTGGTAATAATCCTAAAATCATCCTAGTTCTTTCCATTCCTGTTCCATCTTGGATATTGTTCCATTTAGATTTTCTTTGCAGTTACATTCTAGTTCTCTCATACCATCCATGAACTTCTGTTTGGAGATTTGCATTGTGTTTCTTCTCTGAAATTTCACACAATGATCAACTCTAATGCTGGCTAGAATGAGTCCTGTTCATCACAGAACTGCTGTATGCCATCTATTCCAATTTTATTTTCACCTTGTGGATCTTTGTGTCTATTGTACAGTTCTATCTTCTTCCTGTCCAATGACCCTTTTGCACTGTCTTGTATATAAAGTTCAGGATTTTGGAAAATGTTGTCTGTTGCAACATCTAACTTAAGTCATTTTGAGACAGGCAACTTACTGCCATTTCTTCACTATATTGCATGAAGATTGTAAACTGATGAACTTTGTCCTCCTGTGGTGATTTAAATTTGTTGAAGTTGGTGTCTCCCAGGCCTCACCTTTACTCTTCTGGCTCCACAGTGAACAAATCCCAGAGGCAATGGTGGCACCTGACCCAGGCTTACTGGTATCCAGTGCATAAGCATTTAGGGTGGTCCCATGTGGCCCCAGAAGGCAGACTGGCACTGCTGGGAGGATTCTCCCCCTTAATTTTTTTTTGCCTTGTGTGCATTTCTTTATTATTATTATCATAGTCTTTGCATCATGATACATAGTAATGAGAGCAGGTTTCTTTTTAAATCTTAGTATTAAATATTAAATATATTTTCCCATTTTCATTTTCCACTACTCTGTCAAAGAAAAAAATTAAAACTCAGGTTTTTTGAAGCCTGGATATGTTTCCAAAATTAGCTGGGCTGTATAAAGTTGGTGACTTTGATCTTGGCACTGTATAGCCAAATCCAGACCCTAGAAACATGGGACCAGGTTATAATTGTTTTTGAAAAGTTTCTACAAAAATGAATGGACTGTTATAAGCCAAATATAAGGATTGGGGTAAGGGAGGGACATTTTCTTTCAGAAACAGAATTTCTAAAGAGATCCAGACCATCATTTTTTCTTAAAATGATTTGATGAGGGAATAAAATCTCAACATGAGCTTCAAGGTACTATGTCTTTGAGGGGATAGTAGTTGCCTTGTGGAGGGGGATGGATAAGTTGGACCATCATCTTCCCTTTCATATAGGTGAAATGGAAATAGAAAGTTTATTGCCAAGTGAGTGAAAGTGGGATGAGGCTTTGATGGTAGAAAAGAATTCTCTAAGTGTTTTCTTCTAGAAACAGACAATTCAGACTCTTCTCTCACTTCAGCAAAGACATTATTTTGAAAACACTTTGGAAGTTCCTACACCACCCCTCCAGTGGGAAGGCTTACAGAGGTCATAACAAAATTCCTGAAGATTTGCCCTTTGCTATGTATTTTTTTACATGGGCAGGCACCAGGAATTGACCCTGGGTCTCCAGCATGACAGGAGACAATTCTGCCACCGGGCCACTGTTGCACTGCCCTGCCCTTTATTTTTTTTTTACAACTTTTTTTATTAATTAAAAAAGTTAACAAACAAAACATTAAGATATCATTCCATTCTACATATACAATCAGTAACTCTTAATATCATCACATAGTTGCATATTCATTATTTCTTAGTACATTTGCATTGATTTAGAAAAAGAAATAAAAAGACAACAGAAAAAGAAATAAAATAATAGAGAAAAAACATTATACATACCACACCCCTTACCCCTCACTTTCATTTACCACTAGCATTTCAAACTGAATTTATTTGAACATTTGTTCCCCTTATTATTTATTTTTATTCCATATGTTCTACTCTTCTGTTGATATAGTAGCTAAAAGGAGCATCACACACAAGGTTTTCACATTCACAGAGTCTCATTGTGAAAGCTATATCATTGTTCAATCATCATCAAGAAACATGGCTACTGGAACACAGTTCTACATTTTCAGGCAATTCCCTCCAGCCTCTCCACTACATCTTGAACAACAAGGTGATATCTACTTAATGCATAAGAATAACCTCCAGGATAACCTCTCAACTCTATTTGGAATCTCTCAGCCATTGACACTTTGTCTTATTTTACTCTTCCCCCTTTTGGTCGAGAAGTTTCTATCAATTCCTTGATGTTAATTCTCAGCTCATTCTAGGGTTTTTCTCAGTCCTTTGATGCTGAGTCTCAGCTCATTCCAGGATCTTTATCCCACGTTGCCAGGAAAGTCCACACCCCTGGGAGTCATGTCCCATGCAGAGAGGGGGAGTGTGGTGAGACTGCTCGTCATATTGGCTGGAGAGAGAGACCACATCTGAGCAACAAAAGAGGCTCTCTTGGGGGTGACTCTTTGGCCTAAATTTTAAGTAGATTTGACCTATCCTTTGTGGGGTTAAGTTTCATATGAACAAACCCCAAGACTGGGGGCTCAGCCTATAGCTTTGATTGTCCACACTGCTTGTGAGAATATCAAGAATTCAACTTGGGGAAGTTGAATTTCTTCCCACTCTCACCATTTCCTGAAGGGGGCTTGCAAATACTTTTCCAGTCACTGATCAAATCATTCTGGGATTCATTGGGGGGTCACTCTGGACAAATCAACAAAATCTCATGTGCTAACTGAGATTCCAAGTACTTATGACATTCAATCAAACTATCTACATGAGTTATATTAGGAAATGCTCTAGTCAAAATCTAAATATTGTAACAAATATTTTTTGCTTTAGTCTCACACATAAGGTGACATTTTAAAGTATTAATTATCATCTATTTTCAGCACTCTGTAATAATGACATTCCTTTGTTTTTCCCCATGTCAAAACATTTTTAAAATTTGTACATTGTACATTTCACTATTATTATACACTCTAGGTATTCCTAGATTATACCATCTTGATCTTTAAAATCTATCTTTCTTTCTGATTTCATTTATGTCTCCAGCCCTCCTCCTTCTATCATTCTCACATGCAGCTTCATTCAGTGTTTTAACATAATTACCATACAGTTAGGTAATATTGTGCTGTCCATTTCTGAGTTTTTGTATTCAGTCCTGTTGCACAGTCTGTATCCCTTCAGTTCCAATTACCCACTATCTTACCCTATTTCTATCTCCTGATGGTCTCTGTTACCAATGACATATTCCAAGTTTATTCTTGAATGTCAGTTCACATCACTGGGACCATACAGCATTTGTCCTTTAGTTTTTGGCTAGTCTCACTCAGCATAATGTTCTCAAGGTCCACCCCTGTTGTTACATGCTTCATAAGTTTATTCTGTCTTAAAGCTGCATAATATTCCATTGTATGTATATACTGCAGTTTCTTTAGCCACTTGTCTGTTGATGGACATTTTGGCTGTTTCCATCTCCTTGCAATATAAACAATGCTACTATAAACATTGGTGTGCAAGTGTCCATTTGTGTCTTTGCCCTTAAGTTCTCTGAATAGATACCTAGCAATGGTATTGCTGGGTCATAAGGCAATTCTATATTCATCTTTTTGAGGAACCGCCAAACTACCTTCCACAGTGGTTGCACGATTTGACATTCCCACCAACAGTGAATAAGTGTACCCGTTTCTCCACATCCTCTCCAGTACTTGTCATTTTCTGTTTTGTTGATAATGGCCATTCTGGTGGGTGTGAGATGATATCTCTTTGTGGTTTTGATTTGCATTTCTCTAATGGCCAGGGACATTGAGCATCTCTTCATGTGCCTTTTGGTCATTCGTATTTCCTCTTCTGAGAAGTGTCTGTTCAAGTCCTTTTCCCATTTTGTAATTGGGTTGGCTGTCTTTTTGTTGTTGAGTTGAACAATCTCTTTATAAATTCTGGATACTAGACCTTTATCTGGTCTGTCATTTCCAAATATTGTCTCCCATTGTGTAGGCTGTCTTTGTACTTTCTTGATGAAGTTCTTTGATGCACAAAAGTGTTTAATTTTGAGGAGCTCCCATTTATTTATTTATTGCTTCTGTACTCTTGCTTTAGGTGTAAGGTACATAAAACCACCTCCAATTATAAGATCTATAAGATATCTCCTTATATTTTCCTTTAACTGTTTTATGGTCTTAGACCTAATGTTTAGATCTTTGATCCATTTTGAGTTAATTTTTGTATAGGGTGTGAGATACAGGTTCTCTTTCATTCTTTTGCATATGGATATCCAATTCTCTAGCACCATGTATTGAAGAGACTGTTCTGTCCCAAATGAGTTGGCTTGACTGCCTTATCAAATAACAAATGTCCATCGATGAGAGGGTCTTTATCTGAACACTCTATTCAATTCCGTTGGTCAATATATCTATTTTTATGCCAGTACCATGCTGTTTTGACCACCATGGCTTCATAATATGCCTTAAAGTCAGGAAGCTTGAGACCTCCAGCTTTGTTTTTTTCCCTCAAGATACTTTTAACAATTCGGGGCACCCTACCCTTCAAGATAAATTTGCTTATTGGTTTTTCTATTTCTGAAAAGTAAGTTGTTGGGATTTTGATTGGTATTGTGTTGAATCTGTAAATCAGTTTAGGTAGAATTGACATCTTAACTATATTTAGTCTTCCAATCCATGAACATGGTATGCCCTTGAATCTATTTAGGTCTTCTGTGATTTCTTTTAACAGTTTCTTGTAGTTTTCTTTGCATTGGTCTTTTGCCTCTTTAGTTAAATTTATTCCTAGGTATTTTATTCTTTTTGTTGCAATTGTAAATGGAATTCATTTCTTGATTTACCCCTCAGCTTGTTCATTGTGAGTGTATAGAAACACTACAGATTTTTGAATGTGGTTCTTGTAACCTGCCACTTTGCTGTACTCGTTTATTAGCTCCAGTAGTTTTGCTGTGGATTTTTCAGGGTTTTTGATTTATAGTATCATATCATCTGCTAAGAGTGAGAGTTTTACTTCTTCCTTTCCAATTTTATTTTGAGCTTGATTTTGTTTTTTTTATTAATTAAAAAAAATTAACAAAACATTTAGAAATCATTCCATTCTACATGTACAATCAGTAATTCTTAATATCATCACATAGTTACATATTCATCATTTCTTAGTACATTTGCATCGATTTAGAAAAACAAATAAAAAGACAACAGAATAAGAATTAAAATGATAATAGAGAGAGAAAAAAACCTATACCTCATATGCAGCTTCATTCAATGTTTTAACATAATTGCGTTACAATTAGGTAGTATTGTGCTGTCCATTTCTGAGTTTTTATATCCAGTCCTGTTGCACAGTCTGTATCCCTTCAGCTCCAATTACCCCTTCTCCCATTTTTTTTTATTAACGGAAAAAAAAGAATGTAATCCAACATTTAGAAATCATTCCATTCTACATATGCAATCAGTAATTCTTTTTTTTATGATAAGCTTTTTTTTTATTAATTAAAAAAAGAATTAACAAAACAATTAGAAATCATTCCAATCTACATGTACAATCAGTAATTCTTAATAACATCACATAGTTGCATATTCATCATTTCTTAGTACATTTGCATCGATTTAGAAAAAGAAATAAAAAGACAACAGAATAAGAATTAAAACAATAATAGAAAGAAAAAAAACAAAAAAAACAAAAACAAAAAACCTATACCTCACATGCAGCTTCATTCAGTGTTTTAACATAATTGCATTACAATTGGGTAGTATTGTGCGGTCCATTTCTGAGTTTTTATATCCAGTCCCGTTGTACAGTCTATATCCCTTCATCTCCAATTATCCCTTCTCTTTTTTTTTTTTAATTAACAGAAAAAAAGAAATTAACCCAACATTTAGAGATCATACCATTCTACACATGCAATCATTAATTCTTAACATCATCACATAGATGCATGATCATCATTTCTTAGTACATTTGCATTGGTTTAGAAGAACTAGCAACATAACCGAAAAAGATATAGAATGTTAATATAGAGAAAAAAATAAAAGTAATAATAGTAAAATCAAAACAAAACAAAACAAAACAAAACAAAAACCTATAGCTCAGATGCAGCTTCATTCAGTGTTTTAACATGATTACTTTACAATTAGGTATTATTGTCCTGTCCATTTTTGAGTTTTTGTATCTAGTCCTGTTGCACAGTCTGTATCCCTTCAGCTTCAATTACCCATTGTCTTGCCCTGTTTCTAACTCCTGCTGAACTCTGTTACCAATGACATATTTCAAGTTTATTCTCGAATGTCCGTTCACATCAGTGGGACCATACAGTATTTGTCCTTTAGTTTTTGGCTGGATTCACTCAGCATAATATTCTCTAGGTCCATCCATGTTATTACATGGTTCATAAGTTTATCTTGTCTTAAAGCTGCATAGTATTCCATCGTATGTATATACCACAGTTTGTTTAGCCACTCTTCTGTTGATGGAGATTTTGGCTGTTTCCATCTCTTTGCAATTGTAAATAACGCTGCTATAAACATTGGTGTGCAAATGTCCGTTTGTGTCTTTGCCCTTAAGTCCTTTGAGTAGATTCCTAGCAATGGTATTGCTGGGTCGTATGGCAATTCTATATTCAGCTTTTTGAGGAACTGCCAAACTGCCTTCCACAGTGGTTGCACCCTTTGATATTCCCACCAACAGTGGATAAGTGTGCCTCTTTCTCCGCATCCTCTCCAGCACTTGTCATTTTCTGTTTTGTTGATAATGGCCATTCTGGTGGGTGTGAGATGATATCTCATTGTGGTTTTGATTTGCATTTCTCTAATGGCCAGGGACATTGAGCATCTCTTCATGTGCCTCTTGGCCATCCGTATTTCCTCTTCTGAGAGGTGTCTGTTCAAGTCTTTTTCCCATTTTGTAATTGGGTTGGCTGTCTTTTTGTTGTTGAGATGAACAATCTCTTTATAAATTCTGGATACTAGACCTTTATCTGATATATCATTTCCAAATATTGTCTCCCATTGTGAAGGCTGTCTTTCTACTTTCTTGATGAAGTTCTTTGATGCACAAAAGTGTTTAATTTTGAGGAGTTCCCATTTATTTATTTCCTTCTTCAGTGCTCTTGCTTTAGGTTTAAGGTCCATAAAACCGCCTCCAGTTGTAAGATCCATAAGATATCTCCCAACATTTTCCTCTAACTGTTTTATGGTCTTAGACCTAATGTTTAGATCTTTGATCCATTTTTGAGTTAACTTTTGTATAGGGTGTGAGAGATGGGTCTTCTTTCATTCTTTTGCATATGGATATCCAGTTCTCTAGGCACCATTTATTGAAGAGACTGCTCTGTCCCAGGTGAGTTGGCTTGACTGCCTTATCAAAGATCAAATGTCCATAGATGAGAGGGTCTATATCTGAGCACTCTATTTGATTCCATTGGTCGATATATCTATCTTTATGCCAATACCATGCTGTTTTGACCACTGTGGCTTCATAATATGCCTTAAAGTCAGGCAGCGCGAGACCTCCAGCTTCGTTTTTTTTCCTCAAGATGTTTTTAGCAATTCGGGGCACCCTGCCCTTCCAGATAAATTTGCTTATTGGTTTTTCTATTTCTGAAAAATAAGTTGTTGGGATTTTGATTGGTATTGCATTGAATCTGTAAATCAATTTAGGTAGGATTGACATCTTAACTATATTTAGTCTTCCAATCCATGAACACGGTATGCCCTTCCATCTATTTAGGTTTTCTGTGATTTCTTTTAGCAGTTTTTTGTAGTTTTCTTTATATAGGTTTTTTGTCTCTTTAGTTAAATTTATTCCTAGGTATTTTATTCTTTTAGTTGCAATTGTAAATGGGATTCGTTTCTTGATTTCCCCCTCAGCTTGTTCATTACTAGTGTATAGAAATGCTACAGATTTTTGAATGTTGATCTTGTAACCTGCTACTTTGCTGTACTCATTTATTAGCTCTAGTAGTTTTGTTGTGGATTTTTCCGGGTTTTCGACGTATAGTATCATATCGTCTGCAAACAGTGATAGTTTTACTTCTTCCTTTCCAATTTTGATGCCTTGTATTTCTTTTTCTTGTCTAATTGCTCTGGCTAGAACCTCCAACACAATGTTGAATAATAGTGGTGATAGTGGACATCCTTGTCTTGTTCCTGATCTTAGGGGGAAAGTTTTCAATTTTTCCCCATTGAGGATGATATTAGCTGTGGGTTTTTCATATATTCCCTCTATCATTTTAAGGAAGTTCCCTTGTATTCCTATCTTTTGAAGTGTTTTCAACAGGAAAGGATGTTGAATCTTGTCGAATGCCTTCTCTGCATCAATTGAGATGATCATGTGATTTTTCTGCTTTGATTTGTTGATATGGTGTATTACATTAATTGATTTTCTTATGTTGAACCATCCTTGCATACCTGGGATGAATCCTACTTGGTCATGATGTATAATTCTTTTAATGTGTTGTTGGATACGATTTGCTAGAATTTTATTGAGGATTTTTGCATCTGTATTCATTAGAGAGATTGGTCTGTAGTTTTCTTTTTTTGTAATATCTTTGCCTGGTTTTGGTATGAGGGTGATGTTGGCTTCATAGAATGAATTAGGTAGTTTTCCCTCCACTTTGATTTTTTTGAAGAGTTTGAAGAGAATTGGTACTAATTCTTTCTGGAACGTTTGGTAGAATTCACATGTGAAGCCATCTGGTCCTGGACTTTTCTTTTTAGGAAGCTTTTGAATGACTAATTCAATTTCTTTACTTGTGATTGGTTTGTTGAGGTCATCTATGTCTTCTTGAGTCAAAGTTGGTTGTTCATGTCTTTCCAGGAACCCGTCCATTTCCTCTAATTGTTGTATTTATTAGCGTAAAGTTGTTCATAGTATCCTGTTATTACCTCCTTTATTTCTGTGAGGTCAGTAGTTATGTCTCCTCTTCCATTTCTGATCTTATTTATTTGCATCCTCTCTCTTCTTCTTTTTGTCAGTCTTGCTAATGGCCCATCAATCTTATTGATTTTCTCATAGAACCAACTTCTGGCCTTACTGATTTTCTCTACTGTTTTCATGTTTTCAATTTCATTTATTTCTGCTCTAATCTTTGTTATTTCTTTCCTTTTGCTTGCTTTGGGGTTAGCTTGCTGTTCTTTCTCCAGTTCTTCCAAATGGATAGTTAATTCCTGAAATTTTGCCTTTTCTTCTTTTCTGATATAGGCATTTAGAGCAATAAATTTCCCTCTTAGCACTGCCTTTGCTGCATCCCATAAGTTTTGATATGTTGTGTTTTCATTTTCATTCGCCTCGAGGTATTTGCTAATTTCTCTTGCAATTTCTTCTTTGACCCAGTCATTGTTTAGGAGTGTGTTGTTGAGCCTCCACGTATTTGTGAGTTTTCTGGCACTCTGCCTATTATTGATTTCCAACATCATTCCTTTATGGTCCGAGAAAGTGTTGTGTAAGATTTCAATCTTTTTAAATTTGTTGAGACTTGCTTTGTGACCCAGCATATGGTCTATCTTTGAGAATGATCCATGAGCACTTGAGAAAAAGGTGTATCATGCTGTTGTAGAATATAATGTCCTATAAATGTCTGTTAAGTCTAGCTCATTTATAGTAGTATTCAGATTCTCTATTTCTTTATTGATCCTCTGTCTAGATGTTCTGTCCATTCATGAGAGTGGTGAGTTGAAGTCTCCAACTATTATGGTATTTGTGTCTATTTCCCTTTTCAGTGTTTGCAGTGCATTACTCACGTATTTTGGGGCATTCTGGTTTGGTGCATAAATATTTATGATTGTTATGTCTTCTTGTTTAATTGTTCCTTTTATTAGTATATAGTTTCCTTCTTTGTCTCTTTTAACTGTTTTACATTTGAAGTCTAACTTGTTGGATATTAGTATAGCCCACTCCTGCTATTTTCTGGTTGTTATTTGCATGAAATATCTTTTCCCATCCTTTCACTTTCAACCTATGTTTATCTTTGTGTCTAAGTTATGTTTCCTGTAGACAGCATGTAGAAGGATCCTGTTTTTTAATCCATTCTGCCAGTCTATGTCTTTTGATTGGGGAATTCAGTCCATTAACATTTAGTGTTATTACTGTTTGGATAATATTTTCCTCTACCATTTTGCCTTTTGTATTATATATATCATATCTGACTTTCCTTCTTTCTACACTCTTCTCCATACCTCTCTCTTCTGTCTTTTCGGTTCTGGCTCTCATGCTCCCTTTAGTATTTCTTGCAGAGCTGGTCTCTTGGTCACAAATTTTCTCAGTGACTTTTTGTCTGAGAATGTTTTAATTTCTCCCTCATTTTTGAAGGACAATTTTGCTGGATATAGGAGTCTTGGTTGGCAGTTTTTCTCTTTTAGTAATTTAAATATATCATCCCACTGTCTTCTAGCCTCCATGGTTTCTGCTGAGAAATCTACACATAGTCTTATTGGGTTTCCCTTGTATGTGATGGATTGTTTTTCTCTTGCTGCTTTCAAGATCCTCTCTTTCTCTTTGACCTCTGACATTCTAACTAGTAAGTGTCTTGGAGAATGCCTATTTGGGTCTAATCTCTTTGGGGTGTGCTGCACTTCTTGGATCTGTAATTTTAGGTCTTTCATAAGAGTTGGGAAATTTTCAGTGATAATTTCTTCCATTAGATTTCTCCTCCTTTTCCGTTCTCTTCTCCTTCTGGGACACCCACAACACGTATATTTGTGCGGTTCATATTGTCCGTGAGTTCCTTGATACCCTGTTCAAATTTTTCCATTCTTTTCCCTATAGTTTCTGTTTCTTTTTGGAATTCAGATGTTCCATGCTCCAAATCACTAATTCTATCTTCTGTCTCTTTAAATCTATCATTGTAGGTATCCATTGTTTTTTCCATCTTTTCTACTTTATCCTTCACTTCCATAAGTTCTGTGATTTGTTTTTTCAGTTCTTCTATTTCTTCTTTTTGTTCAGCCCATGTCTTCTTCATGTCCACCCTCAATTTCTCGATTTCCTTTTTGAAGAGGTTTTCCATTTCTGTTCGTATATTCAGCATTAGTTGTCTCAGCTCTTGTATCTCATTTGAACTATTGGTTTGTTCCTTTGACTGGGCCATATCCTCAATCTTCTGAGCGTGGACCGTTATCTTCTGCTGCTGGCATCTGGGCATTTAGTCAGATTTCCCTGGGTGTCGGACCCAACAAGGTTGTAAGATTTTTCTGTGAAATCTCTGGGTTCTGTTTTTCTTATCCTGCCCAGTAGGTGGCACTCGTGGCACACGTTTGTCTGTGGGTCCCACCAGTAAACGGTGCTGTGGGTCCTTTAACTTTGGAAAACTCTAGCCATTTGGGAGTTTCGCTAGCTGAAGTGGCTTGGAAGAGTGTGGGCCGGCCCGGGGTCTGAATGCGGGGGGGGTTCGCTGGCCACCGCAGCCTGGGGAAGCGCCCGTCCGAATTTCCTAGTTGGCCTGGGGAGACAAGCATGGCGGGAGGGCACCAGTGGCAGTGGCCCGCCCGAGAGAGTGCACGTTCCCGGGGAGTCACGGGTTTGAAAGGGGCCCCTCCCCCATCACCGTTCTCTGTGGCCTGGGGATTTCCGATCCAATTCTCTCAGTTGCTCCGGGGGGCCATGCATGGTGTGGGCGCCATCCGCCATGGTTTGAGGGGACCGTCTGTCCAATTCTCCCAGCTGGCCCGGGAAGGGGGAAGTGAGTGACTCTGGCCGCTTGCCACCCCGCCCGGTGAAGCCCGTGCCCCTCAGCGATCTCACCAGAGCGGGTTCTCTCAGCCAACCAGCCGTTCCAGGATGGGGTACGCTGTTTTTTTTATCTCTGTCGTGGCTTTGGGAGTTGTTCTGTATCGTTTCTACTCCTCTAGTAGCTGTCCTGGAGGAGAAACTAAGATTCGCGCATCTTACTAAGCCGCCATCTTCTCCGGAAGTCTTCCTTTCCAATTTTGATGACTTGTATTTCTTTTTCTTGTATAATTGCTCTGGCTAGAACTTCCAACACGATGTTGAATAACAGTGGTCATAGTGGACATCCTTTTCTTGTTCCTGATTTTAGGGGGTAAGTTTTCAGTTTATCCCCATTGAAGATGATATAAGGTGTGGGTTTTTCATATATTCCCTATATCATTTTGAGTAAGTTCCTTTTTTTCCTATCTTTTGAAGTGTTTTCAACAGGAAAGGATGTTGAATCTTGTCAAATGCCTTCTATGCATCGAGATGATCATGTGATTTTTCTGCTTTGATTTGTTGATATGGTGTATTACATTAATTGCTTTTCTTATGTTGAACCATCCTTGCATACCTGGGATGAATCCTACTTGGTCATGATGTATAATTCTTTTGATGTGTTGCTGGATTCAATTTGCTAGAATTTTATTGAGGATTTTTGCATCTGTATTCATTAGAGAGATTGGTCTGTAGTTTTCTTTTTTTGTAATATCTTTGCCTGGTTTTGATATGAGGGTGATGTTGTCTTCATAAAATGAATTAGGTAGCTATCCCTCCACTTCAATTTTTTTGAAGAGTTTGAGCAGGATTGGTACTAATTCTTTCTGGGATGTTTGGTAGAATTCACATGTGAAGCCATCTGCTCCTGGACTTTTCTTTTTGGGAAGCTTTTGATTGACTGATTCAGTTTCTTTACTTGTGATTGGTTTGTTGAGGTCATCTATTTCTTCTTGAGTTAAAGTTGGTTGTTCATGCCTTTCTAGGAACTTGTCCATTTGATCTACATTGTTGCATTTATTAGCATAAAGTTGTTCATAGTATCCTGTTATTACCTCCTTTACTTCTGTGGGGTCAGTGGTTTTTTCTCCTCTTCTATTTCTGATCTTATTTATTTGCATCCCCTCTCTTCTTCTTTTTGTCAATCTTGCTAATGGCCCATCAATCTTATTGATTTTCTCATAGAACCAACTTCTGGTTTTGTTGATTTTCTCAATTGTTTTCATGTTCTCAATTTCATTTATTTCTGCTGTAGTCTTTGTTATTTCTTTCCTTTTGCTTGCTTTGGGGTTAATTGGCTGTTCCTTCTCCAGTTCTCCCAAGTAGACAGTTAATTCCTGAATTTTTGCCCTTTGTTCCTTTTTGATATAGGCATTTAGGGCAATAAATTTCCCTCTTAGCAATGCCTTTGCTACACCCCGTAAGTTTTGATATGTTGTGTTTTCATTTTCATTCACCTTGAGATGTTTACTGATTTCTTTTGTGATTTCTTCCTTGACCCACTGGTTGTTTAAGAGTGTGTTGTTGAGCCTCCACGTATTTGTGAATTTTCTCGCACTCTGCCTTTTATTGATTTCCAACTTCATTCCTTTATGATATGAGAAAGTGTTGTGTATCATTTCCATCTTTTTAAATTTGTTGAGGCTTGCTTTGTGACCCAGCATATGGTCTATCTTTGAGAATGATCCATGAGCACTTGAGAAAATGGTGTATCCTGCTGTTGTAGGGTGTAATGTCCTATAAATGTCTGTTAAGTCTAGTTCATTTATTGTAATATTTAAATTCTCTGTCTCTTTATTGATCCTCTGTCTAGATGTTCTGTTCATTGACGAGAGTGGGGAATTGAAGTCTCCAACTAATGTGGTAGATGTGTCTATTTCCCTTTTCAGTGTTTGCAGTGTTTGCCTCACGTATTTTGAGGCATTTTGGTTCGCTGCATAAATATTTATGATTGTTATGTCTTTTGTTGAATTGTTCCTTTTATTAGTAGATAATATCCTTCTTTGTCTCCTTTAACTATTTTACATTTGAAGTCTAAATTGTTGAATATTAGTATGACTACTCCTGCTCTTTTCTGGTTGTTATATGCATGAAATATCTTTCCCCAGCCTTTCACTTTCAACCTATGTTTATCTTTGGGTCTAAGATGTGTTTCCTGGAGACAGTATATAGAAGGATCCTGTTTTTTAATCCATTCTGCCAGTCTATGTCTTATGATTGGGGAGATAAGTCCATTAACATTTAGTGTTATTACTGTTTGGGTAGTACTTTCCTCTACCATTTTGCCTTTTGTATTTTCTATGTCATATCTAATTTTCGTTCTTTCTACACTCTTCTCCATCCCTCTCTCTTCTGTCTTTTCATATCTGTCTCTACTTTTCCCTTTAGTATTTCTTGCAGAGCTGGTCTCTTGGTCACAAATTCTCTCAGTGACTTTTTGTCTGAGAATGTTTTACTTTCTCCCTCATTTTTGAAGGACAATTTTGCTGGATATAGAATTCTTGGTTGGCAGTTTTTCTCTTTTAGTAATTTAAATATATCATCCCACTGTCTTCTCACCTCCATTTTTTCTCCTGAGAGATCTGTGCATAGTCTTATTGGATTCCCTTGTATGTGATGGATTACTTTTCTCTTGCTGCTTTCAAGATCCTCTCTTTCTCTTTGACCTCTGACAGTCTGACTATTAAGCGTCTTGGAGAACGTCTGTTTGGATGTATTCTCTTTGGGGTGCTCTGCCCTTCTTGGATCTGTAATTTTAAGTCTTTCATAAGAACTGGGAAATTTTCAGTGATAATTTCTTCAATTAGTTTTTCTCCTTCTTTTACCTTCTCTTCTCCTTCTGGGACACCCACAACATGTATATTTGTGTGCTTCATATTCTCATTCAGTTCCCAGGGTACCTGCTCATATTTTTCCATTCTTTTCTCTATAGTTTCTGTTTCATTTTGGATTTCAGATATTCCGTCCTCCAGTTCACTAATCCTAACCTCTGTCTCTTGAAATCTACCATTGTAAGTTTCCATTGTTTTTTTCATCTCTTCTACTGTATCTTTCATTCCCATAAGTTCTGTGGTTTGTTTTTTAGACTTTCCATTTCTTCTTTTTGTTCATTCCTTGCCTTCTTCATGTCCTCGCTCACTTCAGTGATTTGGTTTTTGATGAGGTTTTCCATTTCTGTTTGTATATTCTAAATTAGTTGTTTCATCTCCTGTGTCTCATTTGAACTGTTGGTTTGTTCCTTTGACTGGGCCATATCTTCAATTTTCCTGGTGTGATTTGTCATTTTTTGCTCGTGTCTAGACATGTAATTACCTTAATTAGTTTATTCTGGAGATTGATTTCACTTATCTTATCTAGGGTTTTCTTGCTAGATGAGTTTGTTGTCTATCTGTTCTTTGACCTTCAGTTCAGCTTTTTCTGGGTCTCTTGCTTAAGTTTTGTTTAACAGAGGGCAATTTTTCAGTTCTTGTTTTCTTGTTTCTTGTCCTGCTTGTAAGGTGCCTTTTCCTCCCCACACTTAGGAGGGTCTACATAGGTATTACAGACTCCAGTAGGGTTTTCCCAGACTAAACTGGCCTCCTATCAGGGGAAGGAGTCACCTGCATCAGTTTTCCCTCAGTGTGAGACCCAGCAGGTTGAAAAACTTTCCTGTGAAGTCTCTGGGCTCTGTTTTTCTTTTCCTGCCCAGTATGTGGCACTTGTCTGTCTGTGGGTCCCACCAGCAAAGGATGTTGTGGCTCCTTTAACTTTGGAAGGCTCTCCCTGCTGGGGGCATGGTAGAGACAGAGGAGAGGTTGTAGGGTGGTTTTAATGGCTTCAAATTGTCAAGCCCTGGGGTCTGAATTCCTTGAGAGAGTGATTCCACCGAAGTTGGGCTTCACCCCTCTCCTGGGGAAGGCACACGTGGCAGATAGCCCTGAAAGCAGCCTATTTCTGCCTGTGCCTGGGGCAGTTGCAGCCCAAGTAGTCCCACCACTGAATCCAGAGGAGGCCAAGCCTCTGTAGAAACAGCACAAAAACCTCTGTTTCATCCCCTTTCCTCTTTTTCAGTTAGCCCAATAACTGACCTCCGCTTTGACCAGTGTTTCCTGAGCTGTGGGCCTATTTTTAGCAGTCAGAATTGGTTTATTAATGCCACAATTGGTGTTTGGTTGGACTCAGTCCCTGCTACTGTTAGAGTCTCTTTCCTTTCCCTCTGGGAAGCTGCCTGTGGGGGATGGGCGCTGGGTGCCGGCCACCGCTGCTTGGGGAACTCACGGTTCCTGAGACTTGTAGCCAATCCAGCTGGTCCAGACTGGGGTGTGCTGTGTGTCTGGTCACTATCATGGCTCCAGGAGCTGTTCTGTACTGTTTCTGGTTGTTTAGTAGTTGTTCTGGAGGACAAACTAAAATGCACACATTTCTAAGCCTCCATCTTGGCCCCTCCTCCCATGCCCTTTACTTTTAATTGCACTCTTCCTCCAAGGGAATCCAGATTTCAATCATAGAAAATCCAGCATGTCTGATTCTGTGCTGTATCTCAAGGACCCAGAAAACTTTTTGGTATAAGAATCCAGTCAAAGGTATTTATTGAATGAATAAAGGAAAAATATTTTCAACATTTGATGTGGTTTACATTTACATTTTTTATTTTCTCAAAAATCCAATCAAAGTGGACAGGGTGTTTCCCACAGAATGAAGTCCTGAATAGATTTAGTATCTGTGGGATCAAGGTGTGTCCCCTCTAATTTAGCACTGATTAAGCTTATCAGCTGTTGTTACCTGTATAAATGAAAGACAAAGCAAAGAGGGCATTTCACCAGAAAAGAAGCTGAAGAGTACAGAACTTTGTGAGAAGAGCCAAATGATGCTTTTCCATGGAATCTTCTTCAGAATCTAGTTGGCCTCACTGTGTTCTATGGTTTGGGTCCTGGTAAGTTCTCCATTTAATTAGACTTGAAACAGACTCAGTCATAACCATTTGAAGAATCCTGTTAATTTTCAGACATTTTTCCTCAAAGCTATGTAACAAAATATGCAAATTTTATTTAGCATAAAATGTGTTTGTTTCTCTATTTACTTCATCTCTTTCACTAGAGTTTACCTCAAATGTATATTCATTTATGCATTATCATACATTTATCTATGATAAAAGGGGACCATCACTTTGCCTCAAGCATTTTGCAGTATAACTGGGTTTTAAAAAAACAAAATATATAACAGAATGGTGAAAATTTAATATTTGATTACTCAAAATTCTTGCAATTAATATTATCATATATTTTTTTAATTTTGAAAGAGTGCACTTAAGAATAAAATGACAATTTTTTCCTTTCAGTATCAAATGTCAGGAGCTAAAATAAAAATGTAAATATTTTTTATTTTTTCTTAAATTATATATTCCATATATTAATTTTTTAATAATGTAGTTTTCAAAATTTGTCAAAACACATCTTATTTATGGGAAAATCAATAAAGGAGCTCTCATGTACTCCAGACATTCCTAAAGTTTTGATGTTTTAGTTATGACAGTCCTTAGGACATCAGTTAAATCTAACTTTGATAGATCTACTTTGAGTGTTCTGTCTTTTTTATGTAGTAAAATATTCACATTCTAAAATGGTATAATATATTTTTCCTTGAATATAAACTTTCAATCAGGATGTAGTTATTTAATCTGACTTAGAAAGATGGGGTCAGGCATTCTGAAGCTAGGTTAGGAGATTTCAATAACATATATTGGTATTTAAAATATACGACTAATGGTCAAAGGGGAATTTGCCAGATCTTACCATTGTTCAGTCATTGATTTTTATGCATTTAGACCAGTAGGGGAGAAAGAACATAAATAGATTATTGGATAAGTGGAAAGATGGATGTACAAATGGATAGAGAGAGAGAGATGATGATGATGATGGATAGATAGATAGATAAACTTAAAATGACAAAATGAATGATCTTCCTGAAGATGTAATCATCAGGCTATTAAGTGGGAGTAGAAGAGGAAGGCTAACTTTGGTTGGAAATCAGTAAAGGGATATCTGAGGGATTGACAAACTGAGATTTAAAGAAAATGACTGTGGGATGGGACAGTATGTTTGTGTACTGAGGCGGAAATGAGGGTGAAAATAAGCCTCAGTAGAGATAATAATATTTAATTGGGTTTAGTGGTTTCAAGAGGACATGTAAAAGATCAATCCCTCAATGCCTGGTGTAGCCTCTAAGATTGGAGACTGGAGCAGGAGTATTGCTAATATTTTGGGTGTAGAAGAGTTAATGTCTTGTATTATAATTCATTTTTTTAGTTTTAAATATATTTATTTATTAATTTAAAAATTAAGAATGAACAAACAAAAGCATTAACATATCATTCCATTCTACATATATAATCAATAATTCTCAATATCATCACTTAGTTGTATATTCATCATTTCTTAGAACATTTGCATCAGTTCAGAAAAAGAAATAAAAAGGCAACAGAAAAATAAATAAAAGGATAACAGAGAAAAAAAGATTATACATACCATACCCCTTACCCATTGTTTTCATTTATCAATAGCATTTCAAAAAAAATTTACTTTAACATTTGTTCCCCCTATTATTTGTTTTTATCCCATGTCCTACTCATCTGTTGATAAGGTAAACAAAAGGAGCATCAGACACAAGGTTTTCACAATCACACAGTCACATTGTGAAAGCTCTATGATTATTCAATCATCATCAAGAAACATGGCTACTGGAACACAGTTCTACATTTTTAGGCAGTTCCCTCCAGCCTCTCCATTACATCTTGGTTAACAAAGTGATATCTACTTAATGTGTAAGAATAACCTCTAGGAAAACCTCTTAACTCTGTTTGGAATCTCTCAGCCATTGACACTTTGTCTCATTTCACTCTTCCCCCTTTTGGTTGAGAAGGTTTTCTCAATCCCTTGATGCTGGGTCTTAGCTCATTCTAGAGTTTTTCTGAATCCCTTGATGCTGAATCTCAGCTCATTCTGGGATTTCTGTCCCATGTTGCGAGGAAGATCCACACCCCTGGGAGTCATGTCTCACATAGACAGGGGAAGGATGGTGAATTTGCTTGTTGTGTTGGCTGGAGAGAGAGACCACATCTGAGCCACAAAAGAGGTTCCCCTGGGGTTGACTCTTAGGCCTAACTTTAAGTAGGCTTGACCTATCTCCTGGAGGTTAAGTTTCATACGAACAACCGCCAAGACTGGGGGCTCAGCCTTTAGCTCTGGTTGCCCACACTGCTTGTGAGAATATCAAGAATTCAACTTGGGGAAGTTGAGTTTTCCCCTGTTCTCACCATTCTCCGAAGGGGACTTTGCAAATACTTTTCCACTCACTGATCAAATCACTCTGGGATTCATCAGGGCATCACCTGGACAAACCAACGAAATCTCATGCCCTATACAAAGTTCCATGTACTTAAGGTGTTAAACCAACTATCTGTATAAGTTATATTAGGAGATGAACTAGTCAAAGTATAAATTTGTACCAAATAAATATTTTTTGCTTTAGTCTCACACATAAGTTGAAATTTTAAAGTATTAATTATCATTTATTTTCACACACTGCAGTAATGATATTCTTTTGTTCTTCCTCATGCAGAAACATTTTTTTTAATTTGTATATTTAGTCACTATCATTATACACTCTAGGCATTCCTAGATTATATCATCTCAATCTTTATCATCTATCTTTCTTTGTGATTTCATTTATGCCCCCACCCTCCTCCCTCTATCATTCTCATATGCATCTTCATTCAGTGTTTTAACATAATTGTATTATAGTTAGGTAATATTGTGCAGTCCTGTTGCACAATCTGTATCCCTTCAGCTCCAATTACCCAATATCTTACCTTATTTATATCTCCTGATGGTCTCTGTTACCAACAAAATATTCCAAGTTTATTTACTAATGTCAGTTCATATCAGTGAGACTATACAGTATTTGTCCTTTTGTTTCTGGCTAATCACATTCAGCATAATGTCCTTAAGGGCCATTCATGTTGTTACATACTTCCATAATTTTATTCTGTCTTACAGCACATAATATTGCATTGTATGTATGTGCCACAGTTTGTTTAGCCACCCATCTGTTGATGGACATTTTGGCTGTTACCATCTCTTGGTAATTGTAAATAATGCTGCCATAAACATTGGTGTGTAAATGTCCATTTGTGTCCTTGCCCTCATGTCTTTTGAGTAGAGACAGCATATAGATGGGTCCTTTTTTTTAATCCATTCTGCCAGACTGTCTTTTGATTGGAGAGTTTAATCCATTAACATTCAGTGTTTATTACTGCATGGGTAGTACTTTCCTCTACTATTTTGCCTTCTGGATTTTATATGTCATATCTAATTTTCCTTCTTTTTAACTTTACACATAGTCTTCCTTTCTACACTCTTCTCCACACCTCTCTCTTCTGTCTTCATATCTGTCTCTAGTGCTCCCTTTAGTATTTCTTGCAGAGCTGGTCTCTTGGTCACAAATTCTCTCAGTGATTTTTTGTCTGAAAATGTTTTAATTTCTCCCTCATTTTTGAAGGACAATTTTGCTGGATATAGAATTCTTGGTCAGCAGTTTTTCTCTTATAATAGTTTGAATACATCATCCCACTGTCTTCTTGCCTCCATGGTTTCTGCTGAGAGATCTGTGCATAGTCTTATTGGGATTCCCTTGTATGTGATGGATTGCTTTTTTCTTGCTGCTTTCAAAATTCTCTCTTTCTCTTTGACCTCTGACAGTCTGATTAGTAAATGTCTTGGAGTACGTCTATTTGGATCTTTTCTCTGTGGGGTACCTGCACTTTTTGGATCTGTAATTTTAAGTCTTTCATAAGAGTTGGGAGATTTTCAGTGATAATATCCTCCATTAGTTTTCCTCCTCCTTTTCCCTTCTCTTCTCCTTCTGGGACACCCACAACACATATATTCATGTGCTTCATATTGTCCTTCAATCCTGAGTCCCTGCTCATGTTTTCCCTATATTTTCTTTTTCATGCTGGATTTCAGATGTTCCATCCTCCAGTTCGTTAATCCTATGTTCTGTCTCTCGAAATCTACCATTGTAGGTTTCCATTATTTTTTTCATCTTTTCTACGTTGCCTTTCATTCCCATACGTTCTGTGATTTGTTTTTTCATACTTTCAATTTCTTCCTTTTGTTCATTCCTTGCTTTCTTTATATCCTCCCTCAATGCATTGATTTGGTTTTCGATGAGGTTTTCCATGTCTGTTTGTATATTCTGAATTAATCATTTCAGTATCGGTATGTCATTTGAATTGTTGGTTTGTTGCTTTGACTGGGGCATATCTTCAGTTTTCATAGTGTGATTTGTTATTTTTTGCTAGTGTCTAGGCATTTAATTACCTTAATTAGTTTATTCTGAAGATTGCTTTCACTTATTTTACCTAGGGTTTTCTTGCTGGATGAATTTGTTGTCCATCTGTTCTTTCACATTCAGTTCAGCTTTATCTGGACCTCTAGCTTAAGTTTTGTTTAAAAGAGAAGAAATTTTTCAGTTCTTGTTTTTTTATTTCTTGCCCTGCTTGTATGGTGTCTTTCCCCCCACCCTCAGGATGGTCTACTTAGATATTATAGACCTGAACCAGATTTTCCCTGACTAAAATGGCCTCCTATCAGGAGGAAAGAGTCACCTGCATCAGTTTTCCCTGAGAGTGAGAACCAGCAGGTTGAAAGACTTTCCTGTGAAGTCTCTGGACTCTGTTTTCCTTGATGGATGGATTCCACCTGAGTTGGGTTTTATCCCTCCCCTGGGGAAGGCACAGGCTCCAGACAAGCCCCCAAAAGAGCTCACTTCTGCCTATGCCTGGGGAAGTTGCAGCCTGAGAATTCCTGCCACTATATCCAAAGGCAGTCAGGTATAAACACAGCCACCAAAACCTCTGTTTCTTTCTTTCTTCCCCCTTTTACCATCAGCCCTGTTCCCTTGGTGCCAGGACAAAAATGAGCAACCTCCACTTTGACCAGGTTCACCTAAGCTTGGGGCCTATTTTTAGTAGTCCGAGTTTTGTTAATTAATTCCACAATTGGTGTTTAATTGTGCTCAGTCCCTGTTGCTGGTAAATTTCCTTTCCTTTCCCCCTGGGAAGCAGCCTGTGTGGGAGGGGCACCAGCTGCCACACCTTTGGGAACTCACAGTTCTGGGGGGCTGGCAGCCAGTCCAGCTGGTCCAGACTGGGTTATGCTGTGTGTTCTGTCACTTACATGGCCCCAGGAGCTGTTCTGTACTGTTTCTGGTTATTTAGTAGTTTTTATGGAGGACAAACTAAAATGCACACATTGTTAAGCCACCAGCTTGACCCAGTTATATTTCATTTTATGTACATATAATTAAGCAAATAGTCATGATAGTTCAGAAATGGAATTTAGGTGTTTTTTGTCACTATTTATTAAGAGATAGTAATAGAATAAATTAATGAAATTGAAAAAGTGTGTGAAAAAAACAGTACAGTCCATAAAATGAGAAGGGAAAAGCTGGCATTTGGTTTCAAGGTGATTCAATAGTGTCTTTTGAGGGGCTCATTGCAGCAGACAAGTAGTGTCTAGATTAATTTTAGTATAGTCTGTAGACTATGATGCCAGAGAAAGGTAGGAAAAAGTTCCAAAAATGAGATCATGATCCAAATCTTTGTTTCCAAGGTAGGCAGTTACAAGTTAGGCTGCTTCATTAAGTTATGAGTCAGTTGATTCCATCTGTGGTTTATTACATCTGTGGTTAAATAAGGCATGTCTCTCACAATGAGATAATCTAATCAGTTGAATGCTGTTAAGGGAATCACTGCTTCTTAACCAGCAAATCACTCCTGTGGAGTTCATCCACACCCTTCACTACAACCACAAACTTCAAACTTCTCTATGGACTACAGGTGCTTCCATTCCTACTGTTTTGTGAGACACCTTTATAGATCTCATATCACACATCTCTCCTATTGAATCTGTTTCTCTAAAAAACCTTGCCTAACACTTGGTACCTAAATTTGGGTGATTCTTGAAAAACAGAATCTTAAAAATAGGTTTTTATCATAGGCTTTTATTCTTTCTAGATACACAAGCACTAACGACTGTTTTCAATAACCAAGATAGATCTGGAAGTCCATGGGGTGAGTTGGCAAGAAAGATACTAAAAATATCACCATTAAATTCTACTAATTATATGCTTATATGTTGCAAGGCTCTGGTTGAGAGTGTTTTTTTACCTCTGTTTGAACTTTTGTGGAATTATGGTGTAAAAAGATATTAGCTGGGTGTGTAGATATGCTGGTCACAGCAATGAGGGAAAAGGATGAGCTGAACTCTTCAAATTTGCACCTTAAGCACTATATGAATGATGTAAATATTTCCACATTTGCCCTAAAGGAAAATCTTATTTTCAGTGGTTCTAGACTTGAGATCTCTGAAAACCAGGCATAAGCCATATTGTGATAGTAGCAGATTGACAGTTTCAACCAAAATTTTAACCTTGCAGGGTGCCTACTGTTAAAGTAAGGACATTGATTGGAAAAGTATATCCTGAAATGTGAGCTAGTGATATACAGCTTGATGATGATGGCAATTGAGAAATAGGATCCCTGGAATCTGCTGAGCCTTTTCTCAATATAACTGCAAAGGATTGCCATGAGAAAACAGTGCCCCAACCTCTATTCTCCTCAGATGAATCTGCTATCCAACCCCAACCTAATGATATTAACCCTCCACTGCCTGATAACCCTGTAATCACATCCTCTTGGGGAAACTGTTCTCATGCTTCTGTCTGGAGAGCCTAATCCTGTTTCACCAGATGAAACTGCAATGGAATTCCCTGAGGTAATTGGCTTAAAACATCTATTTTTTTCATAATCCACTCCCACCACCCCTTTTTCCCTCAAGACCTATAATTAGGATAAATTCCTGACAGGTCCCCAAAACTAAGTTACAATGTGTGACCTACAAGGATATAAGCTATATTCCAAAGTAACTGCTTGAATTTTCAAATGTATAGGGATATAAATCAGGGGAATATATATGGGAATGGATAGTAAGGGTGTGGGATAATGATGGAAGGAATGCAGTTTGATCAATCTGAACAAATTAATTTGGACCCACAATCAGATTCTGCAATCAAAATTGTAACTCAAGGAGTTAGAAAGGGCATTTGAAGTTTGGTTTGATGATTGACTGAGACGTGGATCAAAAGTGGCTGACATTACCTGAGGCTGAAATGTTAGAACTGCCCTGGTATAATGTAAATGAGGGGATCCAAAGGCTTTAAGAGATGGGACTGTTAGAGTGGATTGATCAAGGAAGTCCTGCTCACACACACAGAAATGTGCATAGGACACATTTTTTACCATAATATTGAGAAATGTATTCATAAGACTAACACTATCATTCCTGAGGAACTCTATAGTTGCCTGTCTTTTGTTCAGATATTACAGTGGGAACTGATCAGATCCCAAGTTGGCAGAAGCCATGTAATGACAGTTAATGACCATAGACAAGGTGAGTATGGCAGCCATAGTGAACAACAGACTCAAACTAGTAGTCAAAATAATCTGACTCATAAAGGTTTGTGGTGTTAACCTGTAGATATGAGGTAGTGAGATAAAATAGATGGGTCATCCAATAAATTCTTCTTTGAGCTGTATAAGCAGAATATATCTGTCAGGTGAAAAGAAGTCTAAATTGAAATACAAAATACAGACAGTAAGGGCCCCTTAATCAATGTTCAGATTTGAGAGAGTTTATAGAATGAGTGCCCCTCAAATTTAGGGGGGGCAGGTACCCATGAGAGAGGACATTTTTACACTGCCCCAAATTTGCACTGTTAACCTTCCCCCCTTCCCTAAGGAGATCTATGGCTTTTTACAGGGTGTCTTTGCACTGGAGAAAAGGTAATGATCCAATTTGTGGGAGTTATTAGACACTGGTTGAGAAGTGACACTAATTCCAGGAGACACAAAATTTCACTCCAGCCCACCAGTCAGAGTAAGGACTGATGGAGATCAGGTAATCAAAGGAGTTTTAGCTCAGATAGGTCTCACAGTGGGTCAAGTGGGTCCTCAGACTCATTCTGTAGTCATTTCCCCAGTTCCAGGATGCATAATTGGAATTGACATATATATCACAATCTGAGACTGGTTCTATGACTTATGGAGTGAGGGTTATTGTGGAAACGACTAGAATTGCCCACTACTTAACAAAATAGTTAATCAGAAGCAATACCATATTCCTGGAGAGATTGCAGAGATTAATACCACCCTTAAAGACTTGAAATATGCAGGGGTGGTTATTCCCACCACATCCCCATTCAACTTTCCTATTTGACCTGTGCAGAAAACAGATGAGTCCTGAAGAATGACAGTGAATTATCATAAACTTAACCAGGTGGTGACTCCAATTGTATCAGCTGTTCAAGATGTGGTATCATTGCTTGAGCAAATCAACATCACCTGGTAACTGGTATGCAGTTATTGATCTGGCAAAAGCTTTTTTTTCTCAATAGCTGTCAATAAGGACTACCAGAAATAGTTTGCATTCAGCTGACAAGGCCAGCAGTTTACATGCACTCTCCTCCCAGAGGGATATATCAGCTATCCAACCCAAGATGTCACAATCTTGTCTGCAGGGACCATAATTATTTCTAGCTCCCAGAAGATGCCATACTGATCCACTACATTGATGATATAATGCTGATTGGACTTAGTGAGCTAGAAGTAGTAACTACATCTAGACTTACTGGTAGGCATATATGTGTCAGGGGATGGGAGATAACCTTGACAAAATAAAGGTAGCTTCCACCTCAGTGAAATATCTAGGTGTCCAGTGGTGTGGGGTATGCCTAGATATCCGTCCTAAGGTGAAGTATAGGCTGTTACATCTGGACCCTCCCATGACCTAAAATTTGGGACAATGCTTAGTTGGCCTCTTTGAATTTTTGAGACAATATAATCCTCACTTGGGTGTGCTATTCCAGCCCATTTTCTGACAGACCACAACATTTGCTAGTTTTGCATGGGAACTGGAACAAGAGGAGGCTCAGAGACAGGTACAGACTGCTGGGGAAGATGTTCTGCCACTTAGGCCATATGGTCCAACAGATATTATTGTGCTGAAAGTGTCAGTCACAAATAGGGATGCTCTCTGGAGCCTTTGGCATGCTCCTACAGGAGAATAACAATGTAGAAAATTAGGATTTTGGAGCAAAGTCTTACCATCCAGTACAGACAATTACTTTCCTTTTGAGAAACAGATTTTAGCCTGACTCTAGGTCTTAGAAGAGACAAAATGCTTAACCATGGGCCACCAAATTACTATGAGATCTGAGCTGCCCATCATGAGATAAGGTTTGACTTACCCACCAAACCATAAATTTGGGCATGCACACCAGCACTCAGTCATAAAATTGAAATGGTGTATTAGAAATATGGCTTGAGCAGACCCTGAAGGCACAAGTAAGTTACACAAGGAAGTTGACCAAATGCCCATGGCCTCCACTCCTGCCATATTACCTTCTCTCTCCCAGACTAGAACTATGTCCTCTTGGGGAGTTCCTTACAATCAGTGGACTGAGGAAAAGAAAACTCAAGCCTTATTTACAGATGGTTCTG
This sequence comes from Tamandua tetradactyla, assembly GCF_023851605.1. Taxonomy (NCBI): domain Eukaryota; kingdom Metazoa; phylum Chordata; class Mammalia; order Pilosa; family Myrmecophagidae; genus Tamandua; species Tamandua tetradactyla. The sequence goes on along the minus strand of NW_027518253.1, from coordinate 1,798,357 downwards.
CAGAACATGAACAGACTACCCAGAAGTAGAAAGCTGCAGCACTATAACCCCATTCTGGGATCCGCTTAAAGGGCAGTAGTGCAAGGAAATCCTCCCAGTAGACTGAACTTTGAGATGTGCACTTGGCTGTTTGTTTTACTTGGAAGGAGAACTGGACAGAGGTGTGCTTGTATATGAACTCATGGCCTGTTGCTAATGGTTAGGTGGAGTGTCAGAAACCTGGAAGAAGCATGATTGGAAAATTGATAATGAGGAGTTCTGTGAAAGAGGTATGTGGATTCAACCTTCTGAATGGACAATGGAGTTGAAAATATTTGTGTCACAAGTGGGTGACTTCAGCAGTGGATTGTTTTAATGAAGTAGAGAAAATGATCCATCCTGTCTTCCTCTTTCCTCATCTACTCCAGCCATTGCCAAATGTGTTCATGTAAAAAGTGTCCAGGGTGATAAGAATGGATATTATGTGTTGGCTCAGCAACATAAACTTTCACTTGCCAAGGCCTACCTGGGTATTGCCACTGCTGAATGACAAATTTGCTAGCAGCAGAGACCCACAGTCAGTCCCTGACATGACATCATTTGCTATGGTGGTCAGATTGCTACGTGGTGCCAGATGGATTACATTGGCTCACTTCCACCATGGAAGGGGCAGTGATTTATTCTAACTGGAATAGAGAGATACTCCAGATATTCCCTATATGTAGTGCTTCAGCAAAACTATCATCCATGGAGTTATAGAATGCCTTGTTCACTATTCTAGCTTGCTATCTTCCAGAATGCAACACACCAGACACAGACTGGCTTTTAATAAAAGGGGATTTATCTCATTAGTACTTCAGAGGTAAGGCAGCTAAGTTTCAACTGAGGTTCTCTCTTATGTGGGAAGGCACAAGGTGATCTCTGCTGGCCTTCTCTCCAGGCCTCTGGGTTCTAACAACTTTCCCCTGGGTGATTTCTTTCTGCATCTCCAAAGGCCTGGGCTGAGCTGAAAGTGCTGATATGAGGTATACTGAGCTCCTTGGGCTGAGCTAAGTTATGCTGTATCATTTAAGTACTAGCCAATTAAGTCAAACATCATTTATTGCAACAGGTAGACCTCCTAGTCGACTGCAGATGTAATCAACAACAGTTGAGGTTCACATTCCATTGGCTCATGTCCACAGCAACAGAATTAGGTGTCTTCACATGGCCAAGTTGACAACTGAATCTAACTACCATATTCACTGCCATAGTATTCCACCAACAGCATTGCTTCTGATCAAGGAAACTACTTCACAACAAATGAAGTGCTGGAATAAGCATGTGCTCATGGAACTCTCTGGTCTTATCATGTTCCCTATCCTCCAGTTGTAGCTAGGTTGATGAAATGGTGGAATGGCCCTATGAAGACCCAATTATAGTACCAACTGGTTGGAAATACCTTGCAGAGTTGTGGAAATGTGCTCAAGGAGGCTGTGCATGGTCTGAAACAGCATCCACTATATAGTACTTTTTCTCTCATAGCCAGTATTCACAGGTCCATGGTTCAAGAAGTAGAAATGGGAGTGGCACTACTCACCATCACCCCAGTGATCCACTAGGAAATTTTTTGCTTGTTGCCCCTGAGTCCCTAAGCTCTGATGGTCTACATGTCTAGTTCCAGAAGGAGAGCTCCTAGGAGACACAACAATGGTTGCATTGAATTGGGAAATTAAGACTGCCACATGGCCATTTTGGTCTCATGCTACTGAATCAACAGGCATGAAAGGGGATTACTGATCAGTTTGGGCTGCTTGATGATGATTAACAAAGGGAAATAGGAATATAAATACACAATGGAGGTAAATAAGAGTTTTCCTGGAATACAGGAGATCCCCTAGGATGTCTTTTACTACTGACATGCCCTGTGATTAAAGTTACTGGAAAACTGCAACAACCCAATCTAATCAGGACTGCCAATGGCCCAGAAACTTCAGAAATGTAGGTCTGGTTCACCCTTCCTGGCAAAGAACTATGGCCAGCTCAAGTGCTTGTTGAGGGTAAAGGGATCATGGAATGGGTTGTGAAAGAAGATATTGATGAATATTAGCTATTACCATGTGACAAGTTACAGAATTGAGGACTGTGAGTGTATGTTCTCTCTGTTTTATTAGGAGTATGTTTGAATTTTTATATAAACAAATATCTTGTTTATTTCTTATCATATGACATAAGTTGTATTGTTCATGTTGTATTATTTAAATCATAGGATATGAAGCTTAAGAGTGAATGTCATACCTAAGGACTTGCATCCTATTCTGGAAAGATAGAGTGCATTTCAAGTTGTATGCAGGACAGTTGGGTATTTTAGGTGAAACATATGCTTGTTGTTGTGCTCTATTTGGAAATTAAGCGTGTTTCAAGGTGTCATGGTTAGGTTCATGTGTCAACTTGGACAAGTGGTCGTACCTGTTTGTCTGGTTGGGCAAGTGCTGGCCTATTTGTTGTGATGAAGACATTTCAAAGAATTAAATAATGATCATGTCAGCTACATCCACAGCTGATAACATTTGTAATCAGCCAAAGGGGAGTGTCTTCTGCAATGAGTAATGCTTAAACTGATCACTGGAAGCCTTCTAAGGATGATTCAGAAGAGACAGGCTCTTCCTATCTTGGCTAGTGATCCTCTCTTGTGGAGTTCGTCCAGACCCTCCATTGGAATTGTCAGCTTCACAGCCTGCCCTGTGGATTTTGGACTCTGTGCTCCCATGGTCATGTGAGACACTTTTATAAATTTTATATTTGCGAGTGTTCTCTGTTGATTCTATTTCTCTAGAGAACCCTAACTAACACATCTTGGTACATGGCATGGTTCTTAATAAACAGAATCTTAAAAATGGATTTTTATAAATGGTTTTCTACTCTGACTGGACTCAAAGACACTAAGGACTCTGATTCCCATAACCAGAATGACTTTCCCAATCCATCGAGTGAGTTGGCAAAAGAGGTAGTCAAAATATAACCATATGAATCTCCTAATGCTTCACTTGTACAAAGCCAGGCTCTAGGGAATAATGTTTTTGATGCCTTTACAGAATTTTGTAGAAATAAGAGGTATAGAGATTTTGTTGGTTGTTGTTAGGTACACTGGTTACATTACAGAGTGAAAGGGATGGGCTTAAGACTTCAAATGAGAAGCTTAAGGTGCCGTCTGACAGATATAGATGTTTCTATGAGTATCCTGATGAAAAATCTTATTTCCTTTAGCCATAGACTTGAGATATCTGAAAATCAGACTCAGAATCTTATTGTTAGAGTAGCAACTTTAAAACATAAACTGAAATCTCAATCTTGCATGGTGTCTGCAGTTAAAATGAAGGCATTGATTGGAAAGGAGTGGGGCCTTGAAAAATGGGATGGTAACATATGGACTGATAATGATGTTGGGGGTGAGCTTGAAGCCCTAGGTCATGCTGAGTCTTTTCTAGATAACCCTGTAATAGTTTGGCCAGAGGACATAACTGCCTCATCTCCTGCCGCGGTCCAGCCGCAGCAGAGGGAACGGGCTTGAAGGTGTGGAGGGTAGTCGGCGTGAGAAGAACACCAAGAGACATCTCAGAGTGCTCTGAGAAGAGTCACTTAAATTTATTTTTATTTAATTGATTTTATACCCTTATTCTTGGCAAAAAAACAGGTATCATAGGATCATGATTGCATCATGGCTTACATTTTAGGTAAGGTTATAGGTTCAGGGAAGCGAAGCGAAAGTACACGTTCTGATTTTCTTAGGAACATTTACATAAGATTTTGATAGCAGCAAGATATTGGCTTAAACCGCAGACATTGTGTTTGCAGTTTTTCTGAGTTTAGACTTTTTGTTCCTATCATTCTACAGGTGAGGCTATATGTCAAGACCTATTTTAATCTGCTTTAAAAGGTTAGCTTGTTTTGATTAAAAGGTTACATTGTCTACTTAGATTTTCTATTGTTTCATTAGCATGGACTGGTGCTGTGGTGGGGGAGATTGGGTGGTGATAGGTATCAGTTTTTCTAATTCTTTTATTTCCTCTTGAAGTTTTTGGACAGGTTCCCTGAACCAGGGGCAGCATGTTAAACTCCATTTTAACTGTGATTTCACTAACTGTTGTAAAAGATCTTGTTTCATTTTAGGCCCCAAAAGACACCAAGGGGGGCTTGCTCTTCTAAATTTTTCTAAAAATGATAAAGAGTTAAATCTAACATGCCTACCATTGACATTTACAATTCTATGGCCATCTTCATTGCAAACTCCTGTGTATGGTAATGGAGGGTCAGGAAATCTTTTCCCAATAACATTAGCTCCTTTAGGGGGTTCCCACCATCTGTCTACAATTTTATATTTCACATTAGGTGGTCCTTGCGTGGTGGGAAGTAAATTTCTAGGATGGCTCAATGCAGGGTTTTTAAAATTGTAATTGTTTACTCTCTATGGGGTACTTTTCTGTGACTTGTTCTAAAAGCACTTCTGCCTGCTGCATCTGCAGCATGACTTGCTTAATGGGGGTATCCCAACCTAATTTTTCACAAACAGTCATTAATAAAGTTTTGCAATTTGTACAATTTGTATCATTTTTTTTTCAGTTCTTAATACAAAATTTTTGTTTTCTGATTCGTTTTGATATAATGCTTGGAGCACAACCAGCAACAAGAAACATACAATTAGTGTCGTTAATCCCAGTATTTTTCTATTACACCATTTTATGCCTCATCCTCTTTTGGGGCGTTGAAGGCCTTGCCACCGCCCTTCCTTCCAGGGAACCATGTCAAACAGGGGAGGAAAAAGAGGACGCGGCAATCTCCAGCCTGCCTTAAGGAGTTGCCCACCCAATCTGCTTCTGAAGGGATTAACCCTTGAGTGATTAATCCTGTTTCTCCAGATGAAAATGCAAATGAAGACCCTGAAGCAAATGGCTTGGAAGATATTTCTAATTCTTTTCAGGAGCCACCCCCACCATCCCTCATTTCTTCCAGACATATAACTGGGCCAAAGTCCCAAACAGCCCCTAAAGGTGAGGTACAAAGTATCACACAATAGAAGATACAATTTACATATATATATATATATATATTTGCAATTTATATAGACAAATTAGGGGAATATGTGTGGTAATGGATTTTAAGGGTGTGGAATAATGGTGGGAGGAATATAAGGCTGGGTCAGGCTGAATTTATTAATATGAGCCCACTAAGCAGAGATTTTGCATTCAATGTTATGCCTCAAGGGGTTAGAAAAGGTATTAAACCGTTTGTATGGTTGGTTGAAGCATGGGTCAAAAGGTGGCCAACATTCCCTTAGCTTGAAATGCCAGGACTTCCCTGGTATGATGTAGATGAGCAGATCCAGAAGCTTAGAGAGATTGAAATGTTAGAGTGGAATTATTATGCAAACATTGCTCATACACCCCAGAAATGTCCAGAGGATGTGCCTTTTACCATATGAGTGAGAAATAAATTTGTGAGACTAGCACCATAATCCCTGAAGAGCTCTGTGGTTGCACTTCTCTGAAGATCAGATATTACTGTAGGAGCTGCTGTGACTGAGCTAGAATCCTTAAGCACAATGGGGATGATGGGATCCGGAGTTGGCAGAAGCCAGGTGGGAGCACTTAATCACCAAAGACAGAATAGGTGTGGTGATTATAATAGACAGCAAACTCAAAGCAGGCATCAAAATTATATGATTCACAGAGATTTGTGCCATTGGCTAGTAAATCATGGGGTACCTAGAAATACAATAGAACTTCAATTTACTAAATTCTTGTTTGAGATTTATAAACGAAAGAGTTCTAAGTTAAGTGAACAGAAGTCTTACCTGAATCACAAAAACACAAAGTCATGGCCCCTCAATCAATTTCCAGACTTGAGACAGTTCACAGACCCTCAGTCCCTTGAATGAAGGGAAGGTCAGGTCCCTTTGGGAGAGAACTCTGTTACACTGTCACAAATTCGTACTGTTATTCTTACTCTAAGCCTCCCCCAGAGAGACTGAGAGCCTTTTACCAAGGTAACTGTGCATGAGGGTAAAAGAAATGATCAGATATTTTGGGGATTGTTAGACACTGGTTCAGAAGTGACATTAATTCCAGGGGACCCAAAACATCATTCTGGTCCAAGAGTCAGAGTGGCGGCTTATGGAGGTCAGGTGATCAATGGACTTTTAGCTCAGGTCCACCTCACAGTGGGTCTGGTGGGCCCCTGGACCCATTTTGTAGTTATCTCCTGAATTCCAGAATCTGTAATTGGTATAGACATAGTAAGCAACGGGCAGAATCACTACATTGGCTCTCTAACTTGGGCAGTGAGGGCTATTATGGTGGGAAAGACCAAGTGGAAGCCACTAGAACTTCCCCTACTGAGCAAAATAGTAAATCAGAAGTGATATCAGATTCCTGGAAGGTTTGCAGAGATTACTGCCACTCTTAAGGACTTGAAGAATGCAGAGGTGGTGATTCCCACCACATCCCCTTTCAACTCTCCTATTTGGTCTGTGCAGAAGACAGATGGGTCTAGGAGGATGAGGGTGGTTGGTTGTAAGCTCAACCAGGTGATAACTCCAACTGCAGCTGCTGTTCCAGATGTGTTATTATTGATTGAGCAAATCAATACATCCCCTGGTACCTGATATGCAGCTATTGATATTGCAAATGCTTTTTTCTCAATAGCTATCAGTAAGAACCACCAGAAACAGTTTGCTTTCAGCTGGCAAGGTCAGCAATATACGTTCACTGTCCTACCTCAGGGGTTTATCAATTCTCCAGCCCTATGTCAAAATCTTGTCCACAGGGAACTTCATCATTTCTCCTTCCCACAAGACATCTCACTGGTCCATTATATTGATGATATCATGTTGATTGGGCCTAGTGAGCAAGAAGTAGCAACTACTCTAGACTTACTGGTAAGACATTTGAGTGTCAGAGGATAGGTGATAAATCCAACAGAAATACAGGGGTCTTCCACCTCAGTGAAATTTCAAGGTGTCCAGTGGTGAGGGGCATGTCGAGATATCCTTCTGAGCTGAAGGATCAGTTGCTGCATCTGACCCCTCCTATGACCAAAAATGAGTCACAATGCCTAGTGGGTCTTTTTGGATTTTGGCAACAACATATTCCTCATTTGGGTGTGCTATTCTGACCCATTTATTGAGTGAACAGAAAGCTGCTAATTTTGAGTGGGGACCTGAATAAGAAGAGTTCCTGTGACAGGTCCAGGCTGCTGTACAAGCTGTTCTGCCACGTGGGCTGTATGATCCAGCAGATCCAATGGTGCTGGAAGTGTTAGTAACAAATAGAGATGCTCTCTGGAGCCTTTGGTAGGCCCCTTTAGGAGAATCACTATGCAGACCCTTAAGATTTTGGAGCAAAGCCTTACCATGTGCTGCAGATAACTACTCTCCTTTTGAGAAACAGCTTTTGGCCTGATCCTGGGCCTTAGTAGAGACTGAATGCTGAACCGTGGGCCACAAAGTTAACATGAGACCCAAGTTGCCTATCATCAGCTGGGTGTTGTCTGACCCATCAAGCCATAAACTTGGGCATGCACAGCAGCACTCTATTGTAAAATGGAAATGGTGTATACTAGATAAGGCCAGAGCAGGTCCTGAAGCCACAAGTAAGTTACATGAAGAAGTGGCCCAAGTGCTCATGGTCTCCACTCCTGCCACATTACCTTCTTTTCCCAGACGAGAGCTATGGCCTCTTGGGGAGTTCCTTATAGTGAATTGACTGAGGAAGAGAAAACTTGGGCCTGGTTTACAGATGGTTCAGCACAATATGCAGGTACCACCCAAAAGTGGACAGCTGTAGCACTACAACCCCTTTCTGGAGTGTCCTTGAAGGTCAGTGGTGAGAGGAAATCCTTCTAGTGCATAGAAATTTGAGCAGTGCACATGACTGTTCATTTTGCTTGGAAGGAAAACTGGCCAGAGGTGCATTTGTATACTGACTCATGGGTGGTTACTAGTGGTTTAGCTGGAGGGTCAGGGATTTGGAAAGACCATAATTGGAAAATTGGTGACAAAGAGGTCTGGAGAAGAAGTATGTGGATAGACCTCTCTGAGTGAGCTAAAAACATGAAGGTATTTGTGTCCCATGTGAATGCACACCAGAAGGTGACTTCAGCAAACGAAGGTTTTAATACTCAAGTGGATAAGATGACCTGCTCTGTGGATACCAGTCAGCCTCTTTCCCCAGCAACTCCTATCATTGCCCAATGGGCTCATGAACAAAGTGGTCATGGTGGTAGGGATAGAGGTTATGCATGGGCTCAGCAACATGGACTTCCACTCACCAAGGCTGACCTGGCTACAGCCCCTGCTGTGTGCCCAATCTGCCAGCAGCCGAGACCCACACTCAGTCCCTGAATGACACCATTCCCCAAGATGACCAGCCAGCTACATGGTGGCAGGTTGATTACATTGGGGCACTCCCTTCATTGAAGTGGCAGTGATTTGTTCTAAATGGAATAGACACATACTCTGGATATGGGTTTGCTTTCCCTGCATGCCATGCTTCTGCCAAAACTACCATCCATGTCCTTACAGAATGCATTATTCATCATCATGATATTCCACATAGCATTGCTTCTGATCAAGGAACACACTTCACAGTAAATGAAGTGTAGTAATGGGCACATGCTCATGGAATTCCCTGGTCTTATCATGTTCCCCATCATCCAGAAGCAGCTGAATTGAAAGAACAGTGAAATGCCTTTTAAAAGTTCAATTATGGTACCAACTAGGTGGCATACATTGAAAGGCTGGGGCAATGTTCTCCAGGAAGCTGTATATGCTCTGAATCAGCAGCCACTGTATGGTTCTGTTTCTCCCATAGCTAGGATTCTTGGGTCCAGGAACCAAGGGGTGGAAATGAGAGTGGTACCACTCACTCTTACCCTTAGTGATCCACTAGGAAAATTTTTGCTTCCTGTCCCTGTGACCCTGACCTCTGCTGGTCTACAGATTTAGATCCAAAATGGGCAGTGCTTCCTCCAGGGGAAATAACAATGATTCCATTAAACTGGAAGGTAAGACTGTCACCTGGCCACTTCAGGTTTCTTATGCCACTTGATTAACAAACCAAGAAGTGGATTACATTATTGTCTGGCATGATTGACCCTGACTATCAGGGGTAAGTAGGACTTCATCTACATAATGGAGGTAAAGAAGAATTTTCTTGGAATATAGGAGATCCCCTAGGACGTCTTTTAGTACCACCATACCCTGTGATTAAAATCAATGGTAAACTGCAACAACCCAATCCAGGCAGGACTACCAATGGCTTTGAAACTTTAGGAATGGAAATTTGGTCATCCCACCATTCAAAGAATCATGGCCAGGTGAAGTGTTTCCTCAGTGTAAAGGAAACACGGAGTAGGTAGTGGAAGAAGGTAGTCATAAATATGAAATTTGACCATGTGATCAGTTACAGAAATGAGGATTGTAATGCTGTTTTATTCATTTTATTATATTTAAGTTGTAAGATATCAAATTTAAGAATGAATATTACCCAAGGATTTGCACCCTATTTTGGAGAGATTTAATGTGTTTCCAGTTATATGCAGGACAGTTGAGTATGGTTACATGAAAGAAAAAAATGTGTTTTATTGTTTTTTATTTAGAAATTAGGTGTGGCTTAAGGTAGTATGTATAGCTGCCAAGTTGATAAGGGGTGGACTGTCATGGTTAGGTTCATGTGTCAATTTGGTCAAGTGGTGGTACCTGTTTGTCTGGTTGGCTGAAACAGAGAAACAGGCAAGAGCTGGCCTGTTTGTTGCAATGAGGACATTTCATAGAATTAAATCATGATCATGTCAGCTACATCCACAGCCAATTACATTTGTAATCAGCTAAAGGGGAGTGTCTTCTGCAATGAGTAATGCTTAATCTGATCACTGTAAATCTTTTAAGGAGGATTCAGAAAAGACAGGCTCTTCCTGTCTCGGCTAGTGAGCCTCTCTTCTGGTGTTCGTCCAGACCCTCCATCAGAATCTCCAGCTTCACAGCCTGCTTGCGGATTTTGGACTCTCTGTTCCTGCAGTCACATCAGACACTTTTATAAATGTAATATTTGTGAATGTTCCCTGCTGATTCTGTTTCTCTAGGGAACCTTAAGTAATACACAAGGTCATGTATATATCTGTCAAGTTGAGAAGGGGTGGGATGTGATGTTTAGGTTCTGGTTTCAACTTGGCCAAATGATTTTGCCCAGTTATCTGGTCAGGAAGCATCAGCCTGACAATTGCTGCAAGGATATTTTGTGGCTTGTTGATAAACTGCATGGCTGGTGTATTAAATCATGTGTCTGTTTATTGCATCTGTGACTGATTACATCTGTGACAAACTGAAGTGTGTCTCACAGAATGAAACGATCCAATCAATCAAAGGCTTTTAAGAGTGAGGAGATGTTCTTTCAGTGCTTCTTCACCCAGCAAGCCTCTGTTGTGGAGTTCATCCAGAAACTTCTTCAGGCCTGTAAGCTTCACAGCCTGCTTTATGGATTTTGGACTCTTCCATTCCCACAGTTGCATTAGACATCTTTATAAATCCCATATTCACAGATATCTCCTATTGGTTCTGTTTCTCTAGAGAATCCTGACTAGCACATGGTGCAATTTGGCAAATTGTATAATCCATCTTCTTAGCAGAATTTACCCTTATCTGTTAAAAATGAGGAGAAATGATAGAGTGCATGATATTCAAAAGGTATGAAGAATACCTGGTATATTTATGAGTATGCAGGAATTATTAAATTATAAAGACATAGTATGGTTGCCTGGCATATTTGAAAACTTCTAGTTATTTAGAATATATGTAGTCCAGGGTCAGTATCTTACTCAATTACTGTTTCAGATGCAGTCCTGGAGAATTGCATGTATTTGGAGTCACTGATTCTTGAAGTTTTGATTGGTATAAGTGTAGATGGAGTTTCATCTCAATAAATATATGTTGAAATTACAAAATGTGGACTCAAATGTGCAGTACTGATGAGGAGAGATAGATAATGTTTGTTGAGAGATTTCAATGTATTGTAGGTCTCCATGTAGAAGGAGAATCTGCATATTGGGACTATTTCTGTGGAAAGACTAGGAGAGGAGGTTGTGAACACAGGTTGTAACATCTGATATTGGTTATGAGAGGGATAATCCATAGGATCTGAGTGGTGTGTAATATTCCAAGTATTTAAGCTTGGCAGACTGGCAGAGCAGAATTCAAATTCTACTTATGTAATTTCTAACCATGTAATTTTGTCATAATACTAAAATTTTCTGAACATCTGATTATGCTATTTGTTAAATTAATAAACATCTGGATTATTGTGAGAATTAAGTAAGCAAATACAGCTAAGTAGAGTCAAACATAATACACTTTTTTCTTTTTTCTGGAACTAAGATGAAATTTGTGATTTAATGTTATCATGGGTTATGACAGATTATCATGATTTGTCCATGTGATACATAAATTATTTACATTTTTTAGGGGATAATTTACTTGTAACAAATAATTAATGCTTTTACACACATACATTGACACACACATCATGTACACAGAGTAGGAAAGGAAATGCATGGATTATTCCAGAAATGATGACTAATAAGGTCTAGGACTTCAGCAACCTCCTTACTGAATTTGTCAGATGGAGCAACTAGATCTCCTCAGAAACCCCTTCACTCCATATTTTATGAGCCTCCTGCCTTATGAGGATTGTGGGACATGATAGAAACATCATGACATATGTACTCCTGTTAGTTTCTTATTCAGAAGATTCTTGAGGTCTTGATTTGGAGGATATACATCATTGATTCCATTGAATGAATTTAGTCCTTGATGTGATTAACCCAGTCATAAAATAATTTTGATGTTGTATGACTAATGTCCAAATGCATTTTGGAAAGATCTAAAATTTAGGGTGAATGAGTTGAGACAGTTATCTTCTTACAAACTCCAAGGAGTTGAACAAAGATTATGTAAGGCAATTGCATGCGGAGGGGAAGAGGCAGGGTCATGTACAAGGGGAGTGAGGAACTAAAGGCCTGGGGTAAATTTTAGAGAAACAATGCTGGAGCATAAACCAAGAATATTTAAATTAGAATTTCCAGGATTTTTAGCTACAGGTAGGGATTGAAATCCACATGTGGTATAAGTTAGGGATCCCTGTTTTAGAATCATGAAGGGGATTGAGAAACCTTCAGTATCATGGGTAATTAACACATGACAGTCCATAATTTTCATTTTCTCATCTGTAAGATATCTTTTGACACATTTTCATTATCAGTAACAATATCCATATCATTCAATTATTTGAATTTAGGAGATGAGACTCTTCCTCTGCTTCTCTTAGAGCACACTACATTTTTCTGTTGGTTAGACTGGTGAGGTTACTTGTGTATGAATTTTTTTATATACGTGACAGATGGTTCTAAATATTGTGAAAATGTTTTGAATCATTTGGCTTCTTTTTTGATTGTCAGCATTGGTCACTTACTGTTTGAACTGCCTGAGAGTGAAAAATCAGAGGAATACAATTGGTGGTGGAACTATTGACAATGCAACCACTGGTGAGTAGAGAACTGCTGTTTCCATTGAAATTGAATGCATATGCAGAAATACGGAGATTTCTCCAACTGGCCTGGCCCATTCTAAAGTACTCATGTGATAGTCACATATTTGAAATTCATTTTAATTATGCCCAGGACACTGGTACACTTGGGGTGAGCCAGGAACTGAGTTAGAAGTAATCCCCCCCAACATTTACACTAATTGGTTCCAGTCTATATTAAAGCTGTGTATTCACAAAAGAGATGCAAAAGGATTTATATTCCTCATGCAGCTCATGGTCACATTGGGGAAGTAATTCACTATGCTAGTGGTAGTAATGTGCTTAGGATTGCGGTATACAAGGAATAGAGATGAATAACTGCAAAACTAAGTCCAGTAGGGAAGCAGATCGTTCATCAGGTGAGCTCAATCAATCCAGTGTTATGAGTACTGTGGTGAGGGCTATGTAACACTCAGGAGAACATGAGAAAGAATCCAGAAGATGCTATGAAAAGCAATGAATTTACTTTCCCCAATAGTGAACTACTTACAGTTTTGATAGATATAGTTGTTGTATTTTACAAAGATGTTTGAAATTCTCGTTACCATCTTGTCCCAAATTAACTATTTTCTCTCTTGAAAGATATTTGTACAATTTTGGTAAGTGGAAACAAAGAACAGGGGGTATAGTTTCCTTACTTTAAGCTGTTCATGCAGTAGTATTGTAAGTAGAGTAAAGTTTCAGAACTTGTGAAAATATGTAAAGAAATAGAGAGGAAGAGACTAGAAACAATAAATAGTCTGTTTTACCCTTGAAGAGAGAATCAAGTTGAATATACAAGAGACAAAAATGAAACATATGGTTTGGAAACCCAAGGGAATATTGAATATATGATGCCTCCTATGACAGAAGAGTCACCCTAGCACAGTACTTTAGTACAGATGTCTCAGGGGGCCTGGTTTTGCTACTGAATAGCCTACTTTCATAGCTCATTAAAAACTTGAGTTTTGTAGAATTGAAAGAGGGAGAACATACAGTTCCCAAGTTCTGTATAAAGCCTGTACAGTTCTGCAGAATTATGTACATTGCTTCAAGACTTTCTGCCATTTTAATTAAGAAGAGTTATATCACTCCTTAATGAGTGTTGATTAGGTAGGAATCATCATCTAATTAGAGTTTTTAAAACTTGTAAAAATTTGTGAAACTGTTCCTTAGATGAAGAAAATGAGGCCCTTACAGGTGCCTCAAATTTGTTAAGTTGGATTTTAATCTTGGGTCCAGATAGAGGTCATGTGAGAACTGAAACACACTAAAAAACTGGTGTATTACACCTAGATCCTAGGGAATGAATGTTGTCATGTACAGGCTGTTGGAAGACTGAACAATCCTGTTTGTATGTGGTCAGCATACAAGCACAGCAAAAGCAAACCATGTAATTGCTATTTTAATGTGGGCCAGGTTAGTAGATTTCCCACAGAAGTTTCAAGGATTAGTTAGTTTAAAGCAAATAACTGTGAAAAGGGTCCCAGTGTTGAAGAGATGGCACCTTATTATATTTGGGACCACCTGTATTCTGAGGGAGACATGTCAGTGTTGTTGGTGTTGATCAAAGAAGTTGATCTGAATTCTGAGGAGTTTAGGCTGCATGAATGGAAAACGGTTAGCTAGGCCAAAAGTCAGTATTGAGGCAAGTGGTTTTTTTCAAAGGAAGATGAATGTTGAAACAGAACATGTAATTATTTTGATAGGACTGAGGGGAATATTTGAACCACAGTTATGTTTAAAAGTTGCAGATTAAGAATATGGCTTCCCTCATGATGAGTCTGTGGACCTATTTGAAATCCATGAGGATTTTTTTTCTTTTTTGTGAAGAAGAGAAATTTAGTCATGAATTTCCAATAGAAAATTTTTAGATCAGCATACAGAAGTTATTGGTTTTTTGGAAAATTTCCACATTATATCACACCATATATTATGCCATTTTGCTTTATCTGTTCAGAATGTGTACATGTCTGTCAGTGTACCTGAATGATAGGTGCCAGGCTAGAAGTGAGAACAATCAGACTGCAATCCCATGGTTTAAGCTATTTATACACAGAAAATCCTCTCTTTCTCAGTGTGGTTATTTCAACTAATCTACAGCGCATATTGGTGGTGATGGCCCTGTCTGAACACAAATGCTATGTTGTTTTAGGAATCAGTGACTTTCAGTGATGGAGCCATAGACTTCACCCAGGAAGAGTGGGCCTTGCTGGACACAAATCAGAAAAAGCTCTTCAGAAATGTTATGTTAGAGAGTATCAATCACCTGGTGTCTGTGGGTGAGTTTCTCAAACAAATTTCTATCTATCTATCTATCCATTTATCTACCTATGTGCCATCTATCTAATCTATCATCAGTTTATTCAAGTATCTAGACAACTATATGCCACTCTGATCTCTGCCCTGATACTTTCCTATTTTGACTACTTGAAAAAACTGACTCTTCATTTGTATTTACATCTAATTTTCACACCAGGGACATGTAAAGGTCCTGAATACAATTTCATGTCTTTCTTTCTGCTCAATCTCTAATATTAACAACAGTCCCAAGAACTCAGTGAATATCTTTATGGGTAAAATTATGGGAATAAATATTCTTTAAAAAATCATTATCTGCTAGGGACTGTGGTGTGGTTTCCACAAACAGAAGAAAACATTATGCACACTTTCCATATAGAAAATAAATTGTTCTGGTAGGGCTTATGTTTATTGGATTATTTTATAAAATACTCAAACCATTATGGATTCTTATCTTCTCCTCCTATGAGAAAACTGAGTAAACTGTAGTCTATGAATTCAGACTCAGGAATCATCATGTTTTTATTTTCTTTGATAGAAGGCCTAGAGACATCCTTTGCTGTAAAAGGATTATCAATATGCCATGTAAATTATATTTACTTGTGCTTCTCTTCATATTTTACCTAATTGTCCCTCATACTCTTTCTTGGGCTTGATGCTCATGAGCTTTTTTGAGCATAAAACTCAAAACCTATGTTTTTCTTTTAAAAAAAATAGGGTATCATCTCTGCAAATCAGAAGTGGTTTCCCAATTGGAACAAAGAGAGGAACTGTGGAGAGAAGGATTAAGATTTCTTCAAGGGCAGGCTCCAGGTGAGTTCTAGGACCTTGTGCTTCGATATGAGTATTGGCTGTTCAATTAATGAGCTGGCCCTTGGAACTATCAACTGAAGATTCCCTTAATTGAGTGACATTTTTCAAAATGTATGCTATGATTTTGGGAAAATAATTCTCAATGGGGTAATTATTCCATGCATTTATGGAGCTCTAGTCAAGAACCCATCTGTGACTGTATTTGGCTCAGAGAAAAGGGTATATATATATTTCCAGGAATTCAAATTTCACATAATAGCCCTTGTTCTGATACTTCACTTTCATGCATTTCCCTCTCTTTACCACCCACCATACCAAAATTTTATGCTGAAAGTATATTAGTTGTCAATTTCAGTAAATTTCTATTGCTATCTAGAGCACACCTTATTTTTTTCCATTTTTCTCCATCTAAGTGACAATATTTGAAACATAATCACATAAGCATTGGGTTTTGTATTATTTCATTCTGCTTTTAGCACCCTATAATGGTCCTAATTTGTTTTTAAGGCAGTGAAAATGACCAGGAAATTAAAGAAATGATAACCATACGAAGTATGTACAAGAAAGACACATCTACCATCCAGTCAAAGGTAAACTTCATTAGTCTGAGCACTGGTCTTCTAAACAGAATGCTGAGATTTAATAAATTAGGATTTCAACAAAATCATATGACTGTAACTAAACTGGGGTTAAACACTGTACCATATAAAAATTCTAGATAGTTTCAATTAAGGGAAAAATTAACCTGAGCTGAAAACCATAACCTGAAGTCTTATAAAATATGTCTCATACACATTCTTTGAAGCATAATGAACTTTTCAAAATTAAGTAGATATCTCTGCAGCTGAGATCCTCCAAAATAGAAAATTTCTGCATACATTAAAGTAACACACCAAGTGCATATAATAGAAGTGATCAATTTTAATTTCAGATTCACTGAATGATTAGACTAGAGAATTGAATTAATAAATATATGTGCAATTTTAACATATCTCTTCTCATTTGTAACAGAATATTTCTTACAGTGGAAAGGATCCTTTTGAAAGTAATGGTTTTGGGGAAGAGTTTATTCACTCCACATCTATTGACATGGGAAAAGATCCTTGTGTAGACAAACAGTTTCTAAAAGCTCTCAATGGTCAGTCATTCTTTACTCAACATAAACAAATGCTTACTAGATTTATGGCACATGACTGTAATCTATGTGGAAAACTTTTCAGAAATTGTTCTGTCCTTAAACAATATGAGGAAATGAACATTGGAGAGATGCCATATGGCTGCCATTCAGGTGACAAAAGCTCAGCTGCTAATTCTACCCTCAGATGACATGAGAGAACTCAAAATGGGGTAAAACAATATATCTGCCAGTTATGTGGAAAGGATTTCATTTATAATAGTCAACTCAGAAAGCATGAGAAAATGCACACTGGAGAAAAACCATATATTTGCCATCTATGTGGGAAACCTTTAGGTCAATGTAGTACACTTAGGGAACATGAGAGAATTCACACAGGAGAGAAACCATATGTCTGCCGTCTATGTGGAAAAACCTTCAATCAATGTGCTAGCCTTAAGAAACATGAAAGAATGCATACTGGAGAAAAGCCGTATATCTGCCATCTATGTGGGAAATCTTTCAGTCGATGTAGCACACTTAGTGAACATGAGAGAGTTCACACAGGAGAGAAACCATATGTCTGCCGTCTATGTGGAAAAACCTTCAATCAATGTGCTAGCCTTAAGAAACATGAAAGAATGCATACTGGAGAAAAGCCGTATATCTGCCATCTATGTGGGAAATCTTTCAGTCAATGTAGCACACTTAGTGAACATGAGAGAGTTCACACAGGACAGAAACCATATGTCTGCCATCTATGTGGGAAATCCTTTAGTAAACGTTGGAACCTTAGGCAACATGAAAGAACTCATACTGGAGAGAAACCCCATGTTTGCCATTTATGTGGAAAAACCTTCAATCATTGTGGTAGCCTTAAGAGACATGAGAGAATCCATACTGGAGAAAAACCATATATTTGTCATATATGTGGGAAATCTTTCAGTCAATGTAATAGACTTAGGGAACATGACAGAATTCACACTGGAGAAAATCCATATGCCTGCCATCTATGTGGGAAATCATTTAGTCAATGCAGTAGCCTTAAAAGACATGAGAGAATTCATACTGAGAAGAAATCATAAGTCTGCAATTTATGTGGGAAATCTTTCATCACATGTCATAAACTTAGGTAACATGAGAAACCATTTTCTGACATCTAGATGGAAAATCTACACATTATTCTGCCATTAGAGAACATCAGAAAACTCATTAAATAGGTTGTGCATAAGGAGAAGGCTTCAGTTACAATTCTCATTTTTAATCAAAATGAAAGGACTTAGAAAGGAGTGTATTTCTCTGTCAATGTAATCAATGTATAAAGGCTTTAATTAAATCTATTCTTAAACAATAGGATTGTACTCTCCAGGGAGAACAGAATAGGTGTCTATAATTACCTGTAATAGATTTCAGCTGAGCTCCAGCCTTCGTGTGCACAAGCATACCCCATAGTAGCTGTCATGGTTATGTTCTGGTGTCAAATTTGCCAAGTGATGATGCCTTGTTGTCATGTCAGTCAGGTAATGGCCTGATCATTGCTGCAAAGATATTTGGTGGCTGGTTGAAAAACCAGAAGTTTGCTGTATTTAATCATCAGTCAATTGATTACATATGTGGCTGATAAAATCTGTGATCAATATAAGTGTGCCTCCACCGACAAGATAATGTGATCACTTGAATATTTTAAGGAAGAGGAGAGACTGATTCATTCCTTCTCCATTCAGCAAGCATCTCTTCTGGAATTCATCAAGGCCCTTCATCAGAGTTGCCAGCTTCCAAATATGGCCTGTGGATTTTGAACATTTCCTTTTCTATGGTTTCATGAAACCCCCTTATAAATCTCCTATTTGCAAATGTCTCCTGCTGTTCTGTTTCTCTAGAGAATCCTGGCTAGCACAGGTTGCTGCCAAGAGTGAGGTTGTCCTTGAGAAGCAATATTAAAAATGAGTTTTCACAAAAGGTTTTCTACTCTGATTCAAGACAGAAGTACTTAAGATTCAAGTTTTCAACAATTAAGATGACACTGATAGTCCATTGTAGATAAGCAAACTATCACTATTAGATTTTTCAAATTGTATGCTTATATGAGGCAAGGCTCTAAGTAAAAGTGTTTTTGACACCTTTATAGAGTTTTGTGGAATTAAAAGGTATAATCACATCAGCTGGTTGCTAGTTACACTGGATGCATTAATGAGGGAAAGAGATGAAATGAAGCTTTCAAATTTTCCACTTAAGCTTCATATGAATGATGTAAAAGTTTCCATGTTTGCCCTGAAAGAAAATCTTATTTCCTGTGGTTGCAGACTTGAGATCTGTGAAAACCAGGCACAGAGACTCATTGCATGTGTGGCAAATTTAAGATGTTAAATAAACTCTCCATCTTGCTTTGTGTGTTGTTAAAGTAGGAGCTTCAATTGGAAAAGAATGGGGTCCTGAAATATAGGGTGGGAATATATGGCTTGATAAAAATGGTAATGTGAGATGACTCCTGGTATCTTCTGAGCCCTTGTTAGTTAACTTTTTTTAACTCTCCTGATAAAAGTGGTTCCCATCGTCCAGGCTTCCTTAAAGGAACTATTTCCCAGCCTCCAATCTGCCCAGAGGAATCTTCCATCCAACTTTCATCTAATGAAATTAACCCTTCAGTGCTTGCTAACCCTGTAACCACCTCCCCTGGGGAAAGCCTCATTCCTCTGTCTGGAGTGACTAATCCTGTTTCACCAGATCAACTGCAATGGAATGTCCTCTGGTAATTGTCTTGAAAGATGCTTCAATTTATTTTCATGACCCACCACCATCAGTCTTCTTTTTTTCAAGATCTGTAACTACACTAACATCCCAACACTCCCAGGTATGTCACCATTGCCTGAGGTGTTAATCCTGCTCACTGTTGGTAGGTTGATTATATTGGACCACTTCAATCATGGAAAGGGCAGCAATTTCTTCTAATTACAACAGGCATACACTCCAAATAAGGGTTTGCCTTCCCTGCATGCAATGCTTCCACAAAAGCCAACCATCTGTGGACCTATGGATTTCCTTATTGACATCATGGTACTCCCCACAGCATTGCTTCTGATAAAGAAACCCACTTAACAACAAATGAAGTGTGGTAATGGGCACATACTCATGGGTTCTCTGATATTACCATTTTCCCCAATATCCTGAGGGAGCTTGTTTGAGAAAACTGTGGAAAGGCCTTTTGAAAACTCAATTATGGGGGCAATTATGTGGCAATAGCATGAAGGGCTGGCACAGTGTTCTACAGGAGGCTGTGTATGCTCAGAATCAGTTTCTACTATATCGTGCTGTTTCTGCCAGGATTCAGAGATCCAGGAATCTAGGGGTGGAAATGGGAGTCACATCACTCATTATCACCCATTATGGTCCACTAAGAAAGTTGTGTTTTTTGTCACTGAAATCTTATGCTCTGCTGGTTTATAGGTCTTAGTTTCAAAAGAACAAGTGCCCCTACCAGGAGACACAAAAATAATTCCATTGAAATGGGAGTTAAGATTGCAACCTGGCCACATTAGGCTTCATGCCACTGAATCAACAGGCATGAAAGAAGATTACTCTTCTGTCTGGGTGGTTCATCCTGACAATCAAGGGGAAATAGGACTGAAACTACACAATGGAGGTGAAGAAATGTTTTCCTGGAATATGGGACATCCCTTAGGGTGCCTCTTAGTACTACTATGCCCTGTGATTAAAGTAAATGGAAATTTGTAACAATCCAATCCAAGCAGGACTACCAATTACTCAGAAACTTGAAGAATGAAGTTTTGGTTCATTGCACCTGGCAAAGAATCATAACCAACTGAAGTATTTGCTGAGGGTAAAAGGAACATGGAATGGGTAGTAGAAGAATTTAATGATAAGTATGAACTATGACCATGTGACTAGTAACAGAAATTAGAAATGTGAATATTTCTTATCTGTTTTGTTATAAGTATGTTTGCATTGTGCATAAGCTATTTGCTGGATGTAATATCAGCCTCATCTCTCAGGCCCTCCACCTAGCAACTTCTGACCTCACATCGCACCACTGTCTTCTCACTCTCCAATTGGCCCAACCTTCGTCCTCTCGCTCTCTGCCTAGCAATATCTTCAAGCTATTCCATTGGACCTTTCTGCTCTCACCTCACCCAATCCCTCGCTGCCACCCTTAGCCTCCTCACCAATCACGCAGCGCGCCTCCCCTGGCCCCCCCATTTCTGCCTCGCCACTATATAAAGCTCTGTACTTCCTCTAATAAACGTTCTGGTGCACGACGCCTTGCCAGCTCCATCAGTTCCCGCAACTCATTCTTGGTCTCGCGCGCCCTCCAGACCTTCGAGCCCCCGGGACCGGTCGGCTACCGAGTTCCCCCCGTCTCGCTGCGAGGAAGACCCCAGGCGGGAGCTAGGGAAAGCTCCTGCAGTTGGCGCCCGAACAGGGACTGGCACTACTCGTCTCCTCGTCAGCCCCGTTCGCCGTCGCTCGACAGGTAAGGGCCCTGTCCCTAACGGCAAGGGACCCCGTATAAACCCCTCCCCCCCGGTCTCTTACCTACGCTCATCACTGTTCGTTCCTGCCTTCAAGGCTCGCGGCCCCCGTCCCACTGTGCCCGCGGGAGGCCTTGTCTGCGCAGCACCCCCATAACGCAGAAGACTTTCCCATCAACTCCGATTCGGATACCGAGTCCTTGTTCGAGCAACTAAACAATGCGCTTGAACTCAACCCCCCTAAACTAAACAATATCGAGGCCAATCAAGATGGCGCACTTCTGCCTTCTTGTTCAAACGAAAAAACGGGCAAACTTCCTCTTTCTCCTCCAGAAGAAAACAGGAAGTGCCTCTACCCCTCCCTCCCGCCATCTAGCCCGCCACTTCCTCCTTCTTCAACAAACAAAAATGGGAAGTGCCCTTCCCCCGCCCTCACTGGGGAAAGCCCCCGGCAGCCATTTTGCGTTGTTGCCCCACCTTGTCTGCCATCTTATGATCCCACTGCCCCGCCCCGTCCGCCATCTTGTAGTGGCACACCACCCACAAACACGCCCCCTTGGCTGCCATTTCAGCGAGCTGCGAGGCCACTAATCCCTGGCATCCCTCCCCCGATTTTGCCTGGGACAATCACCCCAAACCCCTTGCTCATACCAACCCCTTCGCAACTGCGTTGTCCGCCCTTCAGCAGCCAATTTCATGTTTCCCCATGAATATCCAACCCACTCCTCAACGCCCTCTCCCCTGGTACCCCTTCAATGCCGACGAAGCTAAACGCCTTCGCAAGGCGGTTAAAGAGGATGGCCTTAATAGCCCTTACACCACCCATCTCATTGAGGAACTGTTCCAGCAGCTATGCACTCCCTTTGACTGGATCTCTCTAGCGAGAGCTATCCTCACCCCCGGTCAATATGTTGACTGGCGGGCTCATTTCCATGCAGAAATAGAAAACAAGTTATCACTGACCATGCCTCCGGCATTGACCTCCCGGCTGAAGCCTTCACCGGAACGGGCCCCTTCACCCTCCCACACAATACGCGCACGCCCCGGCAGGCTTCTGGCTTCAGCTAAGAGAGGTGGCTTTACGAGCCTTCCGTACCTGCTCCGCTGCTAAGCCAGAAAAATTGACAAAACTCACACAGAGCCGAGACGAAGATTTTGCCTCCTTTGTCTCGCGGGTCACCGACACCTGTGAACGAAAAGTAGCTGGCGAACAAGCTCAAACGGCGCTAGCCAAAGAGCTCATTTTTGAAGGGGCAAACCCCCCTTGCACACAAGTACTTATTCCAGTAGAGGAGAAGGGGCTGCATGATTGGGTCCTAGCATGCGATAACATTGACTTCCAAACCTCCTCCTTAGCCCAGGCCATCGCCACCGCCATGTCTCTCACCTCAGGCTGTTTTAAGTGTGGCAAAACCGGCCATTTTGCAAAAGAATGTCCAACTATAGACCTCCCCTTGCGCGGGCCCCGGCACGGGCCTCCCACGCCCTACAGCAGCCTTTAAACTCCAGGAGGGGCGCGCCTCAGCCCCGCTCCCAAGCAGCACGGGCCGGAATCAACCGAGCCCTCAAGCCATAATGTGGACAATTCCTATAACACCCAATAAACCTACCCGCTCGCTTAAAATAGACGAGTGCTGGTATATGGGCACTGTCGACTCTGGTGCTGAAATATCATGCCTACCAGCTCACCTAATGACACAGTGGGAGGTGGAGAAAGGACCCTCTGTCATAGGAGCAACAGGCTCCACCCCCTCCCTGCACGCCGCCCGTCCCTTAAAGTGGGAGGATGAGGAAGGCCGCTATGGCACTTTCCGACCTCTCTTTCTAACTACCATTGATCAAATCCTGTGGGGCAGGAACATTCTAACTGCCGTGGGAGCTATCATCACCACGCAGCCCCCCCAATAATTTATGCCACTGCTCGCGTAACACCTCCAGCACCCACTCCTCTTCAATGGGACACAGAGGAGCCCATCTGGGTGGAGCAGTGGCCTTTACCCTCCCATAAAGTAGAAATACTTAAAACCCTCGTCTTAGAGCAGTTAAAAGCTGGTCACATTGAGCCTTCCACTAGCCCCTAATTAAAATTCAAATACGAAAGGAGAAGACTAACAGCCCTCGAGCACCCCCTAGCGACCTTGTCACAGCTACTCTCATACATCTAAATCTCACATTCGATCAAGAGGGCCTATCTCCCCTACATAAACACTGGGGACCCTCTCACAGGCCCACGCCAGCCCCGCTGGTTCGCTGGTGCGACCCGGCCACTAACACATGGGAAGGGCCAGCCCCCCTCCTCACCCAAGGGCGTGGGTTTACTTGTATCTTTCCAGAAAATGAGCCACAGCCAATTTGGATCCCCGGAAGGAATGTCAGGCCCGCCACGGCGACCAAGCAGGCGCCTTCGCCGCAGAATGAGAAACCTAGCTCACCAGACTGCCTGGATGTCCCTAGGAGACACACCTCAGCAGGACCAGCGAAGCAACATTGCCACACCTAAACAGCTTCTCCGCCTCTATGCGAGAGCCCGTACCCCAAGTCTCTCCCACCCTCATTCAAATCCTTGTTGCCATGCTCTCCCTTGCCTCCACAGGGCAAGCTGTGGAGCTCTGGGTCGCCATCCAAAACCCCCCTGGTGTTCTAGTTCTCACTCCCAATAGCCCCTTCTTTCCCCAGTTTCACCATTCATCCTGTACTCTCAACCACCCTTCTCTCCGAGTTAGCAGCAAAATTCTCCTCACTCTTTCAACCTTCAAACCTAATTTTCTATAGTATTCTACTCCTTCTTCTAATTTTACTCATCCTAATTATTGTGTGTTTAGCCCGGCGTGTTTCCGCCGACCGGCAAAAAACCCAACTACTTGCTCTTGCTACCCTACAGCTAATGAGGGGTACCGCCTGCCTGGAGGAGCGCCGCCAGGCTCAGGTATGGTTAGCCAGTGTTCCCCACCCTGGGACCTAATCGTCCGGCCGGCGAAGGTCCCCAGGGGAAGTCCGTGAGTATGGGTCAGTACTGCCCTTCGCGAGACTCCAAGGGAGCCTGCTACCCGCCTGGTCCTCTGGTCGCTCAATACCTAGCAGCGTGCCCTCTC
Source organism: Tamandua tetradactyla (assembly GCF_023851605.1). NCBI lineage: Eukaryota > Metazoa > Chordata > Mammalia > Pilosa > Myrmecophagidae > Tamandua > Tamandua tetradactyla. The sequence goes on along the minus strand of NW_027518253.1, from coordinate 1,773,981 downwards.
TTCTCCACTTCTCCTCTAACCTTATCCCTCCTTTAAAATAAAAAAGGGAGGAATTGCCGGATGTAATATCGGCCTCATCTCTCAGGCCCTCCACCTAGCAACTTCTGACCTCACATCGCACCACTGTCTTCTCACTCTCCAATTGGCCCAACCTTCGTCCTCTCGTTCTCTGCCTAGCAATATCTTCAAGCTATTCCATTGGACCTTTCTGCTCTCACCTCACCCAATCCCTCGCTGCCACCCTTAGCCTCCTCACCAATCACGCAGCGCGCCTCCCCTGGCCCCCCCCATTTCTGCCTCGCCACTATATAAAGCTCTGTACTTCCTCTAATAAACGTTCTGGTGCACGACGCCTTGCCAGCTCCATCAGTTCCCGCGACTCATTCTTGGTCTCACGCGCCCTCCAGACCTTCGAGCCCCCGGGACCGGTCGGCTACCGAGTTCCCCCCGTCTCGCTGCGAGGAAGACCCCAGGCGGGAGCTAGGGAAAGCTCCTGCAGCTATTAGCTTGTTTTCTTGTCATATGACATAAATTGTATTGTTCATGTTTTATTATTTAAGTCATAGGATATGAATTTTAACAACAAATGTTACCTAAGGACTTGCACCCTATTCTGGAGGATGTAATGCATTTCTTGTTGTACCCAGGACAGTTGAATATTGTCAAGTGAAACATATGTCTGTTACTATGTTCTATTTGGAACTTAAGTATGTTTTAAAGTGATGTGTATATGTGCCAGGTTGACAGATGGTTGGACTATGATGTTTAGGTTCATGGCCAAGTGATATAACCCAGTTGTCTGGTCAGTCAAGCAATGATGTAACCATAGTGCAAGGGAAAGTTACATTTGTAGAGTCTGTTCTGTTCAGCTGATGTTGAAATTGCATGCAACTGATGTCCTATTGCATGACTTTGGTAAGAAACTGTTGAAATGTGCATGTAGCTGGAAGGACTGGCTATCTTCCCAGAAGGAAATGTACTTTGATAGGGAAAGATATCTAGGTCCCAGGAAGCTGCTCTCCATCCCTGGTCATTTCCCAGAGGATCAAACTGGACCTGGTGACATAAACTAATTGGAATTCAACCACTATTGTGAAAAGATATCTTAAAAACTACATGTAAGCCAATGGAGAGAGAGAGGAGAATCTTAGGAAAAAAGAGAGAGCATCTCATCAGAACCTTATCCAGGGAAAGAATGCTTTGCTATGGATTTTTACTAAGCAGACTGTGAATGCTGTTTCTAAGATTGTTGTATATTTTTTACTAATGAGACTTGGAATGCTGCTTCTGAGACTTCCCAACACTTTTCTTCAGGAGTTGATGCCGTCTTATCTGGTGATGTAACCATGTCTTATTTTTTTGGAGGGGGTGCATGGTCTGGGAATTGAACCCAGGTCTCCCACATGAAAAATGTGCATTCTATCACTGAGCCACCCATATACCCAGCCATGTCTTATTTTTGTAAATTCTTTTAATTACTTTCAATTACTTTCTTTTAATTCTTTCCTAACAAAATCTGTTTTCATTTCACTGAAGTCTGTGTTGTCCATGAATCTGAACCTATAAACTAACTGGCCACAAATATCATGTTGCCTTTCATGCAACACATTGCTGCAAGGATATTTTGTGTTTGATTGATAAACTGAAAGGCTGGAGTATTAAATCATCAGTCAGTTGATAGTATATGAGGCTGATTGCATTTGTGATCAACAAAGGTGTGCTCCCACCAATGATATAGTTAAATCAGTTGAAGACTTTTAAAGAAAAGGGAGACTACATTACTGCTTTCTCAGACAGGGAGTCTTTCATGTGGAGTTCATCCAGACCCTTTTCAGAGCTGCTAGCTTCACAGCCTACCTTGAGCATTTTGAACTCTTCTATTCCCACCATTGTGGGATAATGTTATAAACCTCATAATTACAGATACATCCTTTGGTACTGTTTCTCTAGAGAACTCTGACAAATGCAGTAGGAATAACTCCTATGCCAGAAAATTGGGCAGAAAAGTCTTTACCAGCAATAGCAAATTCTATGAGATCATTTTTGATGAAGTAATTATTCAATAAATAAATGTGAGAAATTCTTTTTCCAATTCCAAAATGGGTGGAATATATGAAAAGTTTTGTAAAACATTCTTAATATATAGAATGAGGAAAAATCTTTGGTAGTTTTGAACTTATTCATCAATGTTAAATTTATCATCCAGAGAAAATATCAACCCTAAATTCAAAATTAAGTAAGTGTTTCTCTGGAGTTCACATCATCAATATCAGATTGAGAAAAACATTTAACAAGAAAACTTTACCATACAATTCAATAATGGATTCAGTGTTTTACCTAATAACCTATTAATGGAAAATTTTAAATGCAGAATTGTGAAGTGATCCAGGACTGCTGAAGGCAGAATTTTGTAATGAGTTGCAGGCAAATAAGTAGAAGATCTTTTCAATGAGTTAGTATTTGCAAATATTTATGAAGTAAAACCTGTGGTGGAAAATTCTATGTTATTTCCATTTTTTCACCCAACTCTAAGCATAGTTATGATAACCTAGTTAAATCAGAAAGTAAGTTTGAATGTTATTTGGAAAATATACAACCCAAGATGATGTGTCATAATTATTATATACTGTTATTAATGATATGCACAGCAATGAACATGTATATACAGATAAATTGGAAGCCATTTTTATGATACAGAGACTCTCCCTTTATGATGTCATTTTTGTTCTTATAACTTACAATGGAATTTAAATTAACTTAAATCTTTAAAAAATAATAAGGTTGTAAGTCATGGAGTACTGGGGGACATGAAGATGGAAAAAACAACAATCTTAAGTACTAGATCATTCCCTGAATTTAAAATGTGTTAACACTATGTATCTCCGTAATGATGACTCAGCAGCAGTGGGGCATCTGCTGAGTAGGCAGAAGTGGCAAGAGCTGGGGTAATTATGGTCACCCCTCAGCCCATGGCCACTCCCAGTTCCAAGAAGGACTGATAGTGTCCTAGGTCCCCATTCCTACAAGTGTGGTGCCTAACCCCAAAAGCTGCACCAGTGGCAGTGACCACCTGGGATCTAAGGAGGAGGCAGGAAGGAGGTGTAGGGCTAAAGATGTGAAGCATGCAAGATGACTTCTGTGGCTATCAATGGCATGGACTACACAATCCACCAGCTGTTCTACTTGCTGAACTTCCAGTTCATTCTTACATGTTTTTCCTACTGTGCCACTACCTGGCTCCTCAACCTGATGCCACAAGGCCAACCCCTACCTTCAGGTATACTGTCATTGCCTATGACTGTGACATTTCCTAAGGCTGACCTATGGGATAAAGCTGTCAGACTGAGTTCTGTGACAAATGCAAGTGGCCTGGCATCTGAAACAGATCTGCAATATGGCCAGTCAGCAGTGGGGCACAATGCTTTCAGGAAGGGACTATGTACTCCTCAGTTATGGGTAAGAATCTAGATCAATTAACATTAATCCAACCTTTAATATAAGGCCAACATTAGAAAGATGAATGACATAAGTGGTAATAATATGATCTGTGCAGAATGTAGCATGGTTTTTGTTGGTTTTGTCTGAAAGAGATCTGACTTGCATTACCTCAACCCCACTGGTTGTACCTTCTGGGACAAGATTGGAAGGCAGAAGAGGAAGATTTTTTTGGCCACTGGGAAAAACAATTGGTGCTCCAGTGTGATTTCACTTATAGGTGAATCACCTTGTCTACAATGGTCATTGATATTCCTGTTTGTGTTGGCAGGAAGGTTCTCAACAGTTATGAGAGAAGGAAAACCTCCAAGTCCAAGAGGAATTTGTTAGAGCAGGTGAAGTGACTTTGTCAGATATGGCATCCCCAGTTACTGCTGATTTTAGCATTGTCCTTGGGTCCCCATTATGCAGGCATACTTCTATGTTTTTGTGCCCAATTCTTTCTCTCCTGGAGGAGGCATAGAGTTAGCCCAGCCAAGGGAAGGAAGGTGAACATTTCAATTAGGGGTGAAAATTTTGATGGTAGAGATCATAAAGGGAATGTCTGTATCATAAAAGTACATAATTATGACAAATAAGTGAGATATAGTTCTCATTATATTTAAAAACTAAAACAACCTTTGATTATCATAGATGTAAATTATAACTCTTTGCTTCTGTCCTAACTTCAGATACAATGTTTATATGTATCACAAAAGTTGGCAAAGAGAAGGCATATTCCACATTACTTAAACAGGCTTGACTACATCTTATATATCTACCATTTTGCTATTAAGATACTTTAAGTTCACTCAAAGTGTTATTGAATAAAACCAATTAAATAAATATATGCCATAATTTAAATCCCTAGAAAAAGACTCCAGGAAATATCTCAAATAATACCAATTATTTAATATTATATATATTTCAAAATTAAGGTCTCTAGGGATATTCTATAAATCATTAAAAGCCAGTCTTTTAGGATAAATTATGGAGAACGGTTGTTACTCTGCTTTATGTTATGCTTTCATTTGTACTACTTGTTTTTAAACTATAGTAATTTTGTTACAATTAATATTCATTTCAATTTTGGAAATAACAATATAGTTGAGTGATGACATCACCTGAAAAAATTATGGAGTGATGTATTGATTGGTTGATTCATGCATTCATTAATTTCACCAAAATGAATCTTCACAGATCTAGAAAATAATATCAGCTGATAGTGTCTTTTCTTTCAACTTACGAATGTAGATATCATTTGTGGGAATCAATATTTATTTTAAAATATTGTGAAGTTTAATAGGATGAAATGTGTTGAGTTTCCTGCATTATGTAAAATATTATGTTTTAACATACAAGTTGGACATATTTCAGAGGCAAATAATCTGAGATATACTGATTGCTTTAAGCATATATGCAAATGTATCCATTGTTGATAATTTATGGATAATTAATGAATGCCAATTCATAACCAATTCACTTTTAACATTCCTCTTCATAATTTTCAATGTCAGCTAGAATGTTTTACTTGTTTCTGAGGCCTCCACGTTTATGGGCTCTTAGGCTAACTTCCTAATAAACCCTAGTGAACAGCACTTGTTTTCCTGCAATTGTTTAAACTGTCTATTCTTCTTGATGCCTTGAAACTGTGGAATATACAATTCTAGGCATGCTTATCATTCTACATTCTAATTCTCTAAAGGAACATTAATCACAGCCTTATATTTCACATTCTGGTTTTCTTATTCCCTTTTTCTTGTGATCGGTATTACCATTTAAAATACACAGAACTGGGCGGGCCGCGGTGGCTCAGCGGGCAAAGTGCTTGCCTGCTATGCCGGAGGACCTCGGTTCGATTCCCGGCCCCAGCCCATGTAACAAAAACGGAGAAACAAAATACAATAAAAAACAAGAAAATGTTTAAAAGATGTTTCCCTTTCTTCCTCCCTTCCTTCCTTCTATCCTTCCTTCCTTCTCTCTGTCTTTAAAAAAAAAAAAAAAAAAAAAAAAAAAAAAATAATAAAATACACAGAACCACTGATAACTTCCAGAAGACAGGGCAAGTATCATTTTGAGACTCTTCTCTTGCATGTAAGAACATAAATTCTCTCATTTACTCCTCTCTGATGGCCTTTAGTTCAGGACCATTTAAAACAGTTCATGAATAAGTTGTCTTTTCTTGTTGCTGTTTTATATGAACATATTTATTGAAAGATTACAGATACTATTGTATGAATGAATTGGTTGAAAATGGCTACTTCAGTATTTATATGTAGCTCTCACCTAGTGAAACTGGTTTCAAGCTGAAGGTTGAGAATTTAGGAAAATTTTAAAAATATTTTCTACACCTCACATTACTCTTTCAAACCAATTACTAAACAACTACTACCATATTATAAAAATAAAAGAGATTTTCATGGTTTGGACACAGAATAAACACATCATTTTGTACTCAATAATCAACTTAAGGTTTCTAGTTTTAATTTACATATGACAGTTTAGAGTTAGAATGTCACATCTTCATAGGAAGATATATTCTATGTCTTGACTCTTCCCCATTTGCTTGTTTTGTATTTCTGGGAAGCTTTTGAAGATCTTTGAATTATCAATGTTTTATATAATATCTACCTTGTCATGGTCAGGTTCATGTGTCAACTTGGTGAAGTGGTGGTACCTGTTTGTCTGTTTGGGCAAGTGCTGGCCTGTCTGTTGTGATGAAGACATTTCACAGAATTAAATCATGATCATGTCAACTGCATCCACAGCTGATTCCATTTGTAATCAGCCAAAAGGGAGTGTCTTCTGCAATGAGTAATGCTCAATCTGATCACTGGAAGCCTTTTAAGGAGGATTCAAAGAGAGAGGCTGCTCTTGATTTAGCTGGAGAGACACCCCTGTGGAGTTTGTCCAGACCCTCCATCAGAATCATTGGCTTCACAGCCTGCCCTGTAGATTTTGGACTCTGTGTTCCCATGGTCACATGAGACACTTGTGTAAATTTTATATCTGTGAGTGTTCCCTGTTGATCTGTTTCTCTAGAGAACACTAATACATCTTGGTACCAGGAGTGATTCTTAAGAAACAGAATCTTAAAAATGGGTTTTTGTGAATGGCTTTCTACTCTGACTGGACTCAAAGGCCCTAAGGATTCTGATTCCCATAATCAGAATGACACTCCCAAACCATGGAGTAAGTTGGCAAAAGAGATAGTCAAAATATCACCATTTGATTCTCCTAATGTTTCACTTGATGAAGCCAGGCTATGGGGAATAATGTTCTTGACACCTTTACAGAGTTTTGTGGAGATAGGAGGTATAGAGATTTTGGCTAGTTGTTATATACCCAGGCTACATTAGGGAGTGAAAAGGTTGGGCTTAAGGCTTCAAACGAGAAGCTTAAGTGCCATCTGACAGATGTAGATATTTCTATGAGTATCCTGAAAGAAAATCTTACTTCCTGTAGCTGTAGACTTGAGCTCTCTGAAAATCAGACTCAGAATCTTATTGTTAGAGTAGCAAGTTTAAAAGATAAACTGAAATCGTAATGTTACATGGCGTCTGCCATTAAAGTAAGGGCATTGATTGGAAAGGAGTGGGACTCTCAAAAATGGCGTGGTGACATGGATTGATAATGATGTTGTGGGTGAGGTTGAACCCCTAGGCCATGCTGAGTCTTTTGTAGATAACCCTGTAATAGTTTGGCCAGAGGACATAGCTGCCACACCTCCAGCCTGCTTTGAGGAGATGGCCACACCTCCTCATGAAGGGATTAGCCCTAGAGTGATTAATCCTGTTTCACCAGGTAAAACTGCAAATGAAGGCCCTGAAACAAATGGCTTGGAAGATATTTCTAATTCTTTTCATGACCTGCCCCCACCACACCTCATTTCGTTGAGACTTACAACTAGACTAAAGTCCCAACAGGCCCCTAAAGGTGAGGTACAAAGTATCACACATGAAGAGGTACATTATACTCCAAGACAACTGTGTGGGTTTTCCAATTTATATAGACATAAATCAGGGGAATACGAGTGGCAAAGAATTTTAAGGGTGTGGGATAATGTTGGGAGGAATATAAGGCTAGATCAGGCTGAATTTATTGATATTGTCCAACTAAACTGAGATTTTGCATTCAATGGTATAGCTCGAGGGGTTAAAAAAGGTGTTAACAGTTTTTTTGAATGGTTGGTTGAAACACGAATCAAAAGGTGGCCAATATTACCTGAGGTTGAAATGCCAGAACTGCTTTGGTATAATCTAGTTGAGGGGATCCAGAGGCTTAGAGAGATTGGAATGTTACAGTGAATTTATGATGCAAAACATGCTCTTACACCCCAGGAATGTCCAGAAGATGAACCTTTAACCATAACAGTGAGAAAGAAATTGTGAGACTAGTACCATCATCCCTGAAGAGTTCTGTAGTTGCTCTTCTATGTGGGTCAGATATTACTGTAGGAGCTGCTGTTACTGATCTGGAATCCTTAAACATAATGCACATGACTGGATCCTGAGTTGGCAGAAGTCAGGTGACAGCACTTCATCCCCAAAGACAGGGTATACATGGCTATTATAATAGTAAACTCAAAGTCGGCATCAATCTATATGACTCACAGAGATTTGTAGCATTGGCTCGTAAATCACGAGGTAACTAGAAATACAATAGAAGGGTCGTCTACTAAATTCTTGTTCTAGATTTATAAACAAAAGAATTCTAAGTCAGGTGAACAGAAGTCTTACCTGAATCACAAAAACACAGAGTCACGGCCCCTCAATCAATTTCCAGACTTTAGACAGTTCACAGACCCTCAGCCCCTTGAATGAAAGGAAGGCCAGGTCCCTTTGGGAGAGAACTCTGTTACACTGCCACAAATTTGTACTGTTATTCTTACTCTAAGCCTTCCACAGAGAGACCAAGAGCCTTTTACCAAGGTAAATGTGCATGGGAGCAAAAGAAATGATCAGATATTTTTGGGATTGTTAGACACTGGTTCAGAAGTGACATTAATTCCAGGGGACCCAAAACATCATTCTGGTCCAAGAGTCAGAGTGGAGGCTTATGGAGGGCAGGTGATCAATGGAGTTTTAGCTCAGGTCCATCTCACAGTGGGTCCAGTGGGCCCCTGGACCCATTTTGTAGTTATCTCCCGAGTTCTAGAATCTATAATTGGTATAGACATACTGAGCAACTGGCAGAATCCCCACATTGCCTCTCTAACTCAGTCAGTGAGGGCTATTATGGAAAGGCCAAGTGGAAGCCACTAGAACTTCCTCTACTGAGCAAAATAGTAAATCAGAAGTAGTACCAGATTCCTGGAGGGATTACAGAGATGACTGCCACTCTTAAGGACTTGAAGAACGCAGGGGTGGTGATTCCCACCACATCCCCATTCAACTCTCCTATTTGGTCTGTGCAGAAAACAGATGGGTCTAGGAGGATGAGAGTGGATCATTGTAAGCTCAACCAGGTGGTAACTCCAATTGCTGCTACTGTTCCAGATGTGTTATTATTGCTTGAGCAAATCAATACATCCCCTGGTACCTGATATGCAACTATTGATATTGCAAATGCTTTTTTCTCAATAGTTATCAGTAAGAACCACCAGAAACAGTTTGCTTTTAGCTGGCAAGGTCAGGAATATACTTTCACTGTCTTACCTCAGGGGTATATCAATTCTCCAGCCCTTTGTCAAAATCTTGTCTGCAGGGACCTTGAACATTTTTTCTTCCCACAAGACATCTCACTGGTCCATTATATTGATGATATGTTGATTGGACCTAGTGAGCAAGACTTACTGGTAAGACATTTGAGTGTCAGAGGATGGGTGATAAATCCAACAGAAATACAGGGGTCTTCCACCTCAGTGAAATTTCAAGGTGTCCAGTGGTGAGGGGCATGTTGAGATATCTCTTCTAAGGTGAAGGATAAGTTGCTGCAGCTGGCCCCTCCTATGACCAAAAATGAGTCACAATGCCTACTGGGTCTTTTTGGATTTTGGCAATGACATATTCCTCATTTGGGTGTGCTATTCTGACCCATTTATTGAGTGAACAGAAAGCTGCTAATTTTGAGTGGGGACCTGAATAAGAGGAGTCCCTGTGACAGGTCCAGGCTGCTGTACAAGCTGCTCTGCCACATGGGCTGTATGATCCAGCAGATCTAATGGTGCTTGAAGTGTTAATAACAAATAGAGATGCTCTCTGGAGCCTTTGGTAAGCCCCTTTAAGAGAATCACTATGCAGACCCTTAAGATTTTGGAGCAAAGCCTTACCATGTGCTGCAGATAACTACTCTCCTTTTGAGAAACAGCTTTTGGCCTGCTCCTGGGCCTTAGTAGAGACTGAATACTGAACCATGGGCCACAAAGTTAACATGAGACCCAAGTTGCCTATCATCAGCTGGGTATTGTCTGACCCATCAAGCCATAAACTTGGGCATGCACAGCAGCACTCTATTGTAAAATGGAAATGGTGTATACGAGATAAGGCCAGAGCAGGTCCTGAAGGCACAAGTAAGTTACATGAAGAAGTGGCCCAAGTGCTCATGGTCTCCACTCCTGCCACATTATCTTCTTTTCCCAGGCAAGAGCTGTGACCTCTTGGGGAGTTCCTTATAGTGAATTGACTGAGGAAGAGAAAACTTGGGCCTGGTTTACAGATGGTTAGCAAAATATGCAGGTACCACCCAAAGTGGACAGCTGTAGCACTACAACCTCTTTCTGGGGTGTCCTTGAAGGTCAGTGGTGAGAGGAAATCCTTCCAGTGGGTAGAAATTTGAGCAGTGTACATGACTGTTCATTTTGCTTGGAAGGAAAACTGGCCAGAGGTGCATTTGTATACTGACTCATGGGGGGTTGCTAATGGTTTAGCTGGATGGTCAGGGATTTGGAAAGACCATAATTGGAAAATTGGTGACAAAGAGATCTGGGGAAGAAGTATGTGGATAGACCTTTCTGAGTGGGCTAAAAACATGAAGATATTTGTGTCCCATGTGAATGCACACCAGAAGGTGACTTCAGCAAAAGAAGGTTTTAATAATCAAGTGGATAAGATGACCTGCTCTGTGGATACCAGTCAGCCTCTTTCCCCAGCAACTCCTGTCATTGCCCAATGGGCTCATGAACAAAGTGGTCATGGTGGTAGGGATGGAGGTTATGCATGGGCTCAGCAGCATGGACTTCCACTCACCAAAGCTGACCTGGCTACAGTTACTGCTCAGTCCCCAATCTGCCAGCAGCCAAGACCCACACTCAGTCCCTGAATGACACCATTCCCCAAGATGACCAGCCAGCTACATGGTGGCAGGTTGATTACATTGGGGCACTCCCTTCATGGAAGGGGCAGTGATTTGTTGTAAATGGAATAGACACATACTCTGGATATGGGTTTGCTTTCCCTGCATGCCATGCTTCTGCCAAAACTACCATCCATGTCCTTACAGAATGCATTATTCATCATCATGATATTCCACATAGCATTGCTTCTGATCAAGGAACACACTTTGCAGCAAATGAAGTGTGGTAACGGGCACGTGCTCATGGAATTCCCTGGTCTTATCATGTTCCCCATCATCCAGAAGCAGCTGAATTGAAAGAAGAGTGAAATGGCCTTTTAAAAGTTCAATTACGGTGCCAACTGGGTGGCATACCTTGAAAGGCTGGGACAATGTTCTCCAGGAAGCAGTATATGCTCTGAATCAGCAGTCTCTGTATGGTTCTGTTTCTCCCATAGCTAGGATTCTTGGGTCCAGGAACCAAGGGGTGGAAATGGGAGTGGTACTACTCACTATTAGTCCTCATGATCCACGAGGGAAATTTTTTCTTCCTGTCCCTGCTACCCTGAGTTCTGCTGGTCTACACGTTTTTGTTCCAGAAGGGGAAGTGCTTCCACCAGGAGAAACAGCAATGATTCCATTGTACTGAAATCTAAGACTGCCACCTGGTCACTTTGGGTTACTTATGTCACTGGATCAACAAGCCAAAAAGGGGATTACATTATTGTCTGGGGTGATTGACCCTGACTGTCAGGGGGAAGTAGGAGTTCAACTACACAATGGAGATAAATAAGAGTTCTCTTGGAATATTGGAGTTCCCCTGGGGAGTCCTTTAGTACTACCATACCCTGTGATTAAAATCAGTTCAAAACTGCAGCAACACAATCCAGGCAGGACTACCAATATCTCTGAAACTTTAGGAATGAAGGTTTGGGTTACCCCACAGGAAAAGAACCATGGTCATCTGAAGTGCTTGCTGAGGGTAAAGGAAACATGAAATGGGTAATGGAAGAAGGTAGTGATAAATATGAACTTCGACCACATGATCAGGTACAGAAATGAGGACTGTAATGCTCTTTTGTTCATGTTGTACTATTTATGTTGTAAGATATCAAGTTTAGAATGATTATCACCCAAGGATTTCACCATATTCTGGAGAGATTTAATATGTTTCCAGTTACATACAGGACAGTTGAGTATTGTTAAGTGAAAGAAAAAACATGCATTTTGTTGTTTTTTATTTAGAAATTAAGAATGTTTTAAGGTTGTTTGCATAGCTGCCAAGTTGACAAGGATGAACTGTCATGGTCAGGTTCATGTGTCAACTTAGCCAAGTGGTTGTACCTGTTTGTCTGGTTGGGCAAGTGCTGCCCTGTCTGTTGCAATGAGGACATTTAATAGAATTAAATCATGATCATGTTATGTGCATCCACAGCTGATTCCATTTGTAATATTGCAAGGGGGAGTGTCTTCTGCAATGAATAATGCTCAGTGTGATCACTGGAAGCCTTTTAAGGAGAATTCATAATAGACAGGCTCCTCCTGGTTCAGCTGGCGAGCCTCTCCTGCAGAGTTCATTGAGACCCTCCATTGGAATCATGGGCTTCACAGCCTGTTTTGCAGATTTTGAACTTTGTGCTCCCACAGTATTGTGAGACACTTTTATAAATTTTATATTTGTGAGTGTTCCTTGTTGATTCTGTTTCTCTAGAGAATGCTAATACATACTTCATTAATTCAATACTGAGAAAATATTTCAAAAGAGCCAATTATCAAAATGGTGGCTATGTTAAAGAATAATAAATGAGCACGAATTAAAAATCATTGGTAAAATTTTAATTATATGATGCCTTTGGTCCTTATACTTCTTACATCTTAAACCCATGTTCTTACTATTTTGAAACAAACAAGTGAAGATGAAATAGGAAATTTCTGTTAACAAGTATATGACAGGGCAGGCCATGTGACTCAGCAAGCAAAGTTCTTGCCTGCCATGCCAGAGACCTGGGTTAGATTCCCAGTGCCTGCCCATGAAATAAAAAGTATATGACATTATAAAATATTCTGAAGTGATTTGTATAGAGATTGAAAAGCCTAGACCATTTCTTTTTTGCAGATTGGCAGGTAGCAGAAGGACCTCTGCACAGCAAAGTTTTCCTGGGATAAATAGAATATTGTATATTTGCTCTTATTCTATACAGAATAAAAGTAAATTAAATTTGCTATCATACATAAACTTAAAGAACTACTAGTATAATTTTTCATTCATATTTTTTCATCCACACCTCCATGTACATTTTAAAATAATCTAATTCAATATTTCAAAATATTTAGGGGTAAAGAATGCACACAATGGTCTGAAAATGTGTGCATGAATCCTGAACAAATGCTTATATGATCTTTCATAATATACTATGAGAAACCCCTAGAATTCCATTTGAAGTATAAGGAATTACATATATATTTTATGTTGATGACAAGGCTTCACTTATTCATTTTGTACAACCTGAATTCAAAGCACAGAGTTTAGCACTGAGAAGACAGTGGGCAGATATTTGTTGTAATTAATTCAATAGCAATAATATAATAAAATATCCAATTATTAAGATAAACAGAATTTGCCATAATTAAATTTATTTAAATAATTTACATTAGTATTCTGCATACTGAAACATTGGATAAGCAGAACCTTCATGGCCCTCCCTGGCATCAGTTCCATTAGGTGCTGTTATACAATTACTATGTATTTTTATTAGGTATGCAAAGTGATTGGATAACACCTTGTGGAATATGATAAAATTATAATGTTACTAATTATCAATTCTGCTTAAAACTGGTTGGGCTAAGTATTTCAATTCAATGAATGAAAAACAATGTGTAGTTCTCATTGTGTGAGTACCATCACTATCAATGTTTTCTATTCCAATTTTATAAAAAATAAAAAAGCAGGAGAGAAGTCAGGGTGATACCTAGAGGGGAGCTTAAGAGAAAGAAAAGGAGTAAACAATAACATCAAACACTCACAAGTTAATATTGTATTTTCTTACATTGAAGAGACAAGGAAGAACAATAAGCACGAGTTCAAAAATATTTCAGGTGTCAGCAAAGATAAGTGGGCACCTGAGAAGATTAACACCATGTCATCCACATCAGCCCTGGGATCTCAGCCTTAAATGTCTTCTCAGCAGTTAGATGCATGCTCACATGAGTCCGCAGTCTCAGACATGGGTGCAGTATGCTTCTTCTACCAAGGCCCACAAACACAGAACTACATATATGTACACAGCCCATGCATCTCACACAAATACAATTTTTTTCCTAGATTTTGCCCTTCCACCTCTATCCACCATAATCACATCTCCCCTCTTTCCTTGGACACAACGAGAAAAATGTCAGTCAGAGCTCAATTTACCCAATATCACCCAGAGGGACCTGTGTCCTTACTGGGCCCTAGACCTGTGTTTTCCAGAAGTCCATGGCTAGTCCCCAAAGTGCAAGGGACCAGGTTTGCTGATGCCCCCAAGATGGCCATTGAGACACCAGGTGGTGGGACAAAGGGAGACTTGAGGTGGATAGGATGGGTAACTCAGAGCCAAAAGATGCCCTTGGATAGTTCCCATGTGTCCCCATGGAGTGTGGTGTGTGTCCCCATGGAGTCTGGTGTGTGTCCCCATGGAGAGTGCTCTGTGTCCCCATGGAGTGTGGGCTTTCCCCATGGAGTGTGGTGCCCAAAATAATGGCTTTATGGCCATTACCAGTGTTTTCCCAGGTGTGGGTGAAGGGCTGAAAACTCAGATGTTCTCAGGAACCAGGGAGGAAATGTAATCAGTGAACCAGACTTTGGTTGCAAGTTTGAATCATATTTCCCAGAATGAATGCCAGAATGACAGCTGGAAGGTCATAAACCCAAGTCCTAAAAGTTTTGAACAAAGAAGCGCATGTCCCATTAGAATGAATAGCCTGTATAGGGCTCCATAATGAGTCCATGACAGGGCTGGATCTGTCAGGTGCTATCCAAGAACCTGTCTCTCAACCAGGTAGAAGTCCTCTTCCCTATTTCATCTTCTGATAACCTGTGTTATCTTCAGTTCTTCAAGGTCACTCAATAATGTTAGTTCATATTAGTGAGACAATACAGTACTTGTCCTCTTGTTTCTGGCTAATTTCACTCAGCATAACGTCCTCAAAGTCCATCTACATTGTTACGTGCTTCATGACTTTATTCTTTCTTACAGCTGTGAATATTCCATTCACATCTTGTTTAGCAACTCATCTGTTGATGGACATTTGGGCCATTCCCATCTCTTGGCAGTTGTGAATAATGCTGCTGTGAACACTGGTGTACAAATGTTCATTTGTGTCTTTGCCCTGATATCCTCTGAATAGATACATAGCTATGGTATTGCTGGATCAAACAGTCGTTCTATACTTAGCTTCTTAATGAACTTCTTAATTCCTTTCCACAGCAGTTGTACCATTTTACACTCCCACCAACAGTGGACAAGTGTGCTTCTTTCTCCACATCCTCTGCAGCACTTGTCATTTTCTGTTTTTTGATAATGACCATTCTGGTGAGTGCGAGATGATATCTCAATGTGATTTTGATTTGCATTTCCCCAATAACCAGGGAAGTTGAACATCTTTTCATATGTCTTTTAGTCATTCGTATTTCCTCTTTTGAGAAGCGTCTTTTCATGCCTTTTGCCCATTTTTAATTGGTTTGATTGTCTTTTTTTCCTGTGTGGAACAATCTTTTTATATAATCTGGATACTAGACCCCTATCTGATACGTAGTTTGCAAATATTGTCTTCCATTGTGTAGGCTGCCTTTTTACTGTTTTGACAAAGTTCTTTGATGCACAAAAGTGTTTAATTTTGAGAAGACCATTTATCTATTTCTTTCTTCAATGCTTATGCTTTGGGTGTAAGATCTAGGGAACCACTTCTTATTACAAGTTTTATAAGATATTTCCCTATATTTTCTTCTAAAAGTTTTATGGTTGTAGCTCCAATGTTTAAGTCTTTGACCCATTTTGAGTTAATTTTTGTACAAAGTTGAGATATGGATCCTCTTTCATTCTTTTACATATGGATATCCAGTTCTCCAAGCACCATCTATTGAAGAGGCTGTTCTGTCCCAGTGAGTTAGTTTGACTGCCTTATCAAAGATCAATTGTCCATATATGAGTGGTGTATATCTGAACATTCTATTCAATTCCATTGTTCAGTATATCTTTCTTTGCCAGTGCCAAGCTGTTTTGACCACTGTAGCTTCGTAATATGCCTTAAAGTCAGGTAGTGTGAGACCTCCGACTCCATTTTTCTTTCTCAAAATATTTTTAGCTATTTGGGGCACCCTGCCCTTCCACACATACTTGTTATTGGTTTTTCTATTTCTGCAAAGTAAGTTTTTGGGATTTTAATTGAAATTACATTGAATCTATAAATCAATTTAGGTAGAATTGACATCATAACTATATTTAGTCTTCCAATCCATGTACACGGTATGCCCTTCCATTTATTTAGGTCTTCTGTGAATTCTTTTGCAATTTCTTGTAGTTTTCTTGGTATAGGATTTTTGTATCCTTAGTTTAATTTATTCCTAGATATTTTATTCTTTTGGTTGCAATTGTAAATCGATTTTTTCTTGATTTCCTCCTCAGATTGCTTATTACTACAGTATAGAATCGCTACAGATTTTTAGGTGTGATCTTGTAACTTTGCTGTACTCACTTATTAGCTCTAGTAGTTTTGTAGGTTTTTGGGGTTTTTTGACATATAGCAACATATCAGCTGCAAATAGTGAGAGTTTTACTTTTTCTTTTCCAATTTTGATGTCTTGTATTTCTTTTCCTTGTATAATTGTTCTGGCTAGAACTTCCAACACGGTGTTGGATAACGATGGTGATAGTGGACATCCTTGTCTTGTTCCTGATTGTAGGGGGAAGGTTTTCAGTTTTTCCTCATTGAGGATTATGTTAGCTGTGGGCTTTTCATATATTCCCTTTATCATGTTGAGGAAGTTTCCTTCTATTCTTATCCTTTGAAGTATTTTCAACAAAAATAGGTGCTGAATTTTGTCAAATGCCTTTTCTGCATCAACCAAGATGATCACGTGGCTTTTCTGTTTTGATTTGTTGATATGGATTATTACATTAATTGATTTTCTTATGTTGAACCATCCTTGCATACCTGGGATGAATCTTACTTGATCATGGTGTATAATTCTTTTAATGTGCTGCTGGATTCGATTTGCAAGAATTTTTTAGAGGATTTTTGTATCTATATTCATTAGAGAGATTGGTCTGTAATTTTCTTTTCTTGAAGTATCTTTGTCTGGCTTTGGTATGAGGCTGATGTTGCTTCGCAGAATGAGTTATGTAGCCATCCATCCTGTTCAATATTTTTGAAGAGTTTGAGCAGGATTGGTACTAATTCTTTCTTGAATGCTTGGTAGAATTCACAGGTGAAGCCATCTAGACCTGGATATTTCGTTTTGAAGAGCTTCTTGATGACTGATTCAATTTCTTTACTTGTGAATGGTTTGTTGCAGTCATCATTTCTTCTGTAGTCAATCCTGGTTGTTCATGCCTTTCTAGGAAGTCATCCATTTCATCTATGTTGTCATTTTCCCCTCATTTTTGAATGGTAGTTTTGCTGAGTATTGAATTCTTGGTTGGCAGTTTTTCTCTTTTAGAATATTAAATATATCATACCACTGCTTTCTTGCTTCCGTGTTTTCTGCTAAGAAACCCACACACTCTTACTGAGCTTACTTTTTTTTTTTTTTTTTTTTTTTTTTTTTAAAGGAAAGACAGAGAGAAGGAAGGAAGGATAGAAGGAAGGAAGGAAGGAAGAAAGGGAAACATTTTTAAACATTTTCTTGTTTTATTGTATTTTGTTTCTTTGTTTTTGTTACATGGGCTGGGGCCGGGAATCGAACCGAGGTCCTCCGGCATAGCAGGCAAGCACTTTGCCCGCTGAGCCACCACGGCCCGCCCTGAGCTTACTTTTTATGTGCTGGATTGCTTTACTCTTGCTGCTTTCAAAATTCTCTGTTCGTCATTGACATTTAACAATCTGCTTAGTAAATGTCTTGGAGTTTGTCCATTTGGAACTATGCTGTTTGGGGTATGCTGCCCTTCTTGGATCTGTAATTTTTGTCTTTCATAATAGATGGGAAATTTTCAGTTATAGTTTCTTCCATTAGTCGTTCTCCTCCTTTTCTCTTCTCTTCTCCTTCTGGGACACCCACAACATGCATATTCATGTGCTTCATGTTGTCATTTAATTCCCTGAGGCCCCAATCATATTTTTTACTTTCTTTTCCCTATATTTTCTTTTTCGTTTCAGATTTCATATGTCCAGTCTCCTAGTTCACTAATCTTTACCTCTGCCTCTTCAAATCTATTATTGTAGGTTTCCATTTATCTTAATCTCTTTTACTGTGACTTTCATTCCCATAAGTTCAATGCTTTATTTTTCAATTTTTTTTATTTGTCCATTGTCTTCTTTATATCCTCCCTCAACTCATTGATTTGGTTTTTGATCAGATTTTTCATGTCTGTGCAAACATTTTGAATTCATTGTTTTCAACTCATGTATCTCATTTGAAGTGTTGCTTAGTTCCGTTGAATGTGCCATATCTTTGATTTTCCTATTGTGACTGTTATCTTTTGCTGGCATCTAGGCATTTGATTGCCTTAATTAGTTTACTCTGGAGGTTGTTTTCACTCTTTTACCTAGGTTTTTCTTGCTGGATGGCTTTCTCATCTATCTGTTCTTTGATATTTAGGTCAATTAATTCTACAACCTTAGCATAGTTTCCTTAACTGATAAAATTTTTTTCAGTTCTTGTATTTCTGCTTCTTGGCCCAACCTGTATAGAGCCTTTCATTTTCAGGAGGGTCTCCTCAGATGTTATAGACCTCAGTCAGATTATTCCAGACCATATAGGCCCACTTTTTGGAAGGAAAGCATGTCCAGTATCAGATTTTCCTGGGGGTGAGATCCAGCAAGTTGTCAGACTTTCTTACAAAACCTCTCCTCTCTGTGTTTTTCCTTCTTGTCCAGGTATATGGTGCTTCCCTGCCTACAGCTTCCCCCCAGCTTAAAGTGATGTGGTGCTTTTAATTTCAGTGGACTCTCCCTGCCAGGGGCATATTGAAACTAAAATGAAGTAGTAGGATACATTTTACTGTCTCTGTTTTCCAATCCCTGGGGTTTGAATTCCTTGAAGGAGGGATTCCACTTGAGCTGGGCCCCACTTACTTGGGAAAGATACACCCAGGAATTAAGCACTTTCACCTGACTTTGTCTCTCAAATAATTTAATTCCACCATTGCCTGGGATAGTTCTAGAGCTTGAGAGTGATTCCAGTTCTGTCTAACAAGCATAGTGAGTAATAAAAAGAGAAACATCCTTTTCAGAGGTGGGGTCCCTCTTTTTGTGTTTGTCAATCAAGAGTTTGCATTGATACATGGCTCTATGTATAGCCAGGCTCCATGTGCCTGTTTTCTTGGGGTACAGTCCTTTTCCAGTATTTTGTGCTGCCCAACCCAAAAAAGACTGTTATTTTATCCATCAGCTCTGCCTCCTCTCTGTCAGGCCAGAAAAATTCCCAGTTCCTTTAGTGGTTATTTCAGGTTTATCTGTGCTGGGGGTCTGTTTTTACTATTCACAATTTGTTGATTAATTCCACAATTGTACCTTGGTTGAGCTGAACCTTTGCTGCTACTAAAGTATGTTTCCTTTCCCCTTGTAGAACCAGCCTGCTGAGCCCATTGTGGAGGGGCACCAGTCTCCTTGACTTGGGTTATTTACAATTCAGTTTGAGGTCTCAGCCTTTCTATCTGTTTCATACTTGTGTACACTGTGTGTCCAGTCGCTGATGTTCCTCCAGCAGTTTTTCAGTACCATTCCTGGCTATTTACTAACTGCTCCTGAGGACAAACCAGATTCTACATGTTACTATGCTGCCATCTTGCTCTGCCTCTGAATACTTTTAGTTCTTTGCAATTTCATTGTGTGCTTGTTGTTTGGAGCAATGTGTTCACAAAACTGTATGATTTTACTGGTTGTTTGCATTAGAAATAAAACACATATAATTCTGCAAACCTAAAGGCCATTCAAAAATGGGGTACAATTTCCTTTATAAACAGACTAGCCTATATAATTGTATATGCTATATAAAGATGCTTCCCCATTGTGAACAAATCAGTTCTCCTAATACAGAAGGTCAGAAATACCAACATTTTCTACCATCCTGTTTAAAGAACTGTCAAAGTGAGGCAGGTTATATAAGAAAGAGGGAGGGGGAAGTGACCCTAAAACCCATAAGAAGAATTTTTTTTGTCATGCACACACCAAGCCCCCCCACACTCATCCCTCACTCAGGTCAGTACCTGAAAAGAACCAGCAAGAAGTGAAGCTCATCAATCCCTCATTATTATAACTAGAGAGGGAAAGGCACTTCCAAGTCCTTATAATGCAAGAATCTTAGTCGCAAAGAAATTCTCCTTCTTTGGAAAAAGTCCAAGCCCAATTCCTTTGAGTGTGTATTTTCACTATGCATTAACCTTTTTGGGCTGTACACACTAACTACTCATTGGATTCTTTGGTTGTTCACACTGGCTAATCTGCAGAGAACTCACAGTGCTCTGCAGCATCCAGCCTAGAACTTCCAGGGCTCTCCTGCATTGAACATATTAAACTATTTGACTATACACAATTATTAGTCCTTGGCTTATTTCTTGCAAGTGAGCCAAGAACTCACATGGCACCTGCCCTTGGTTGCGGTCACAACTTCCCTGAGAATTCCTGGGGCCGTCCAACATCTAAAGGACGAATAGTTTCCTGTGCCATTCCATTGCAATAAAAACTACTTTTTTTGCATGTTCAGAATCCAATTGCTTTTTCTTTTGATAACTGACAGGGACACCTACCATTTCCCCACCCATCCACCCAGGTGAGTGGTGTGAAGGTCCACCCCTGTGTTGCTGGACCAGCCATTCTTTGCCAAGACTTCAGAGCTATGGCTCAAGTCTGTTGATGGTCAGATATACTAGTGAGCATTACTCCTTCTGCATCTTGCAAACAAGCCCCTTGTCAGATATGTGTGAATATTTTCTCTAAATCTATGGGTTGACAATTAATTTTGTAAATGGTGACAATCTAAGAGAAGAACTTTTAAATTTTAATGAATTCCAAGCTGTTATTTCTCTTTTACCAATCTTAACTTGGTGTCCAATGTAAGGATTCATTGTCTGCTCCAAGATCATTAGGATATTTTCCTATGCTTTCTTGTAGAAGTAGGACAGCTTTAACGTCTATGTTTTTTTTCATTTTACTAATTATTTATTAATTCTTACAGCTATCTTTTTTTATTAATTAACGGAAAAAAATAAAAAAAAGAAATTAACACAACATTTAGAAATCATACCATTCTACATATGCAATCAGTAATTCTTAACATCATCACATAGATGCATGATCATCGTTTCTTAGTACATTTGCATCGGTTTAGAAGAACTAGCAACACAACAGAAAAAGATATAGAACGTTAATACAGAAAAAAAATAAAAGTAATAACAATAGTAAAGAAAAAAAAAGACAAGCAAACAACCAGACAGACAAAAAACAAACAAACAAACAAACAAAACAAAAACTTATAGCTCAGATGCAGCTTCATTCAGTGTTTTAACATGATTACTTTACAATTAGGTATTATTGTGCTGTCCATTTTTGAGTTTTTGTATCTAGTCCTGTTGCACAGTCTGTATCCCTTCAGCTCCAATTGCCCATTATCTTACCCTGTTTCTAACTCCTGCTGGACTCTGTTGCCAATGACATATTCCAAGCTTATTCTCGAATGTTGGTTCACATCAGTGGGACCATACAGTATTTGTCCTTTAGTTTTTGGCTAGACTCACTCAGCATAATGTTCTCTAGGTCCATCCATGTTATTACATGCTTCATACGTTTATCCTGTCTTAAAGCTGCATAATATTCCATCGTATGTATATACCACAGTTTGTTTAGCCATTCTTCTGTTGATGGACATTTTGGCTGTTTCCATCTCTTTGCAATTGTAAAAACGCTGCTATAAACGTTGGTGTGCAAATGTCCGTTTGTGTCTTTGCCCTTAAGTCCTTTGAGTAAATACCCAGCAATGGTATTACTGGGTCGTATGGCAATTCTATATTCAGCTTTTTGAGGAACCGCCAAACTGCCTTCCACAGTGGTTGCACCATTTGACATTCCCACCAACAGTGGATAAGTGTGCCTCTTTCTCCGCATCCTCTCCAGCACTTGTCATTTGATAATGGCCATTCTGGTGGGTGTGAGATGATATCTCATTGTGGTTTTGATTTGCATTTCTCTGATGGCCAGGGACATTGAGCATCTCTTCATGTGCCTTTTGGCCATTTGTATTTCCTCTTCTGAGAGGTGTCTGTTCAAGTCTTTTTCCCATTTTGTAATTGGGTTACGTCTATGTTTTAGATTTTATCCAGAAAATATAAAGAACTCAGGTCTATGTATCACAATTCACTGAAAGTCCTTATGAAATGGGCGTGATTCATGGAAATGTAATCTATGCCTCAAGAATGTGGCTCAGAAGAGGGCTGCTCTCTTTTCCACTGCACCCTGGGCTGGGAAGCTGACTTAGAAAGGAGCCTGGACAGTGGTAACAGATGTAGCAGAAAACAGGCAAACTGATGTGCTTACTGGAGGAACCACCTCCAGCTGAAATTTGGGTCATGACACTTTCAGCTACATAGGAATTAAACCCTTTTTCTTTTGAATATGAGTCAAGCCCAGTCACGTTGTAGCAGTGAACATTTGCCCCCACAGTGTGGTAAGAGTTGACACTCCCTCAGCAGGTGGACTAGGTGAAGCAGCTAGTGGCTTCACACCAAATAAATTGGCCAAAACCTTGGACACGCAAGAAGGACAAGTGGATAAAACTTTCTAAGTGACAGATACAAGAAAAATGGATTTGCAAGATTTGAAAACAGTCACAAAAGCCTAATTTTTGATTTAGGCAATGAGGCTAGACTATAAAATGGAACCTCATTTTAACAGCTCAAGACAGAAACAAAGAAAGCAATTTCCAGAAACCATGAGGGAACTGAAGGTCAATGAAGCAACATGGAAACAAAACCCAGCCCTGACCTGAACCTGTGTCTTCCAGCTCCCCAGCCTGGGTCCACTCCTCTGTCCCACAAATTCTGCAGATAGTCATCTGCAGCTGTCCTTCCTCCCCGGCCCTGGGCCCTACCCCTGCCTTAGTCCAGATGTGATCCCAGCCTCTGATGCAGTTTGGATCACAGAAAAGAATGAGAAGTTTATTTTCTGTGGTTTGTCCCTTGGCATAATCTATATATAAGAAGGTCTTAGACTCAGAAGTTTGAAATCTGAGAGAGTCAGCACAGCCACATGGTTTAGATATAAATGCATACTCAAGGCATCTTCATGTGTCTTTTGTTTATTGAACTGTATATACTCTCAAGAGCAGTGTATTCAAATATAAGGTGGATTACATTTAAGAAAGCTACATGAGTAAGACAAAGGTAAGTATGTCTCTGGATAGATATTAGATGGATAGTCAGACAGAAGTTAGATAGAATAGATGATAGAGATAGATAAATGATAGATGACTATATATGATTAGAGATGGAATTAAACAGATAGATGACAGCTAGAGTAGATGTTAGATAGTTGAAAAAATAGATGATAGATCAATACTTGACAGATGATAGAATAGATGATAGGTGATATATAGATATATGATTAAATAAAGGTAGATGATAGATAGATGGTAGATATAGATGCAGATAGATTATAGATAAGATGTAGATAGATATAGGGAGATAGATAATAGATAGATATAGATAGATTATAGATAGAGAGATATATAGATGATAGCTGCACTAAGTCATTCAGAATTCTGAATATTTACAGTCTTAAAGTATTTGCTCTTGCCTACCAGGATGCCTGCTGCAGAGGCCCGGGTGATGCCAGCAGGTGCCTCCCTGAAGACACAGTGTCATATTGGGTCATGAGTAGGTAGCCTTGAGTCTCCAACTCTGGTGGGACATCCCTGTGGGGGCTCTCTGTGGGCCCCTGAAGGCCAGGAGCCCATGATTGCCCCTCCTTGTCTGGAACATCTTAGAATTGTCTCCCCAGTAAAGGACTCACACCCAGAGCTTCTCTGAATCTGTTTCTCTGGGAGCAGAGAGCACATGGCAAGGCTGTGCACATAACTATTGCATCACACTCCCACAATGCAGCTTTGGCAGCACACAGTAAGGCCACATATATGAGGCCTAAGAAAGCCTCTGGGGCTTTGTAGGAGCTAGACTTACCATAGAGGGGCAGGGCAGATTTGGTGGAATTTAGTGCCTGAGTGTACAGTGACCCCGAGTGCATACATGCTGGAAGCTCTGAGTGAAAGGATAGTGTCCCCTCATGTGTCTCGTGATACTAGCCAGGAACACTTGGCTCTGGGCTTGTGAGAAAAGGCCCAGATGCATAGAGTCAGGATTTATGGAGAAAATGGGGGAAAAGTTCACTACAGCTGGATGCATAATAAAGAGCTGACAATACTAATTATATCAGAGATTGATGTATTTTAGAATGTGTATTCTTAAATCATTCTCCATTCTCAGCATATTTTCAAAGATGTTTCCTAATTTATTTAAGTAAAAATCACTATCACTAATTTTATATCATTTTTAATTCTTGGGAATTGTGTTGGGTTGAAGAATAAATATTTCCAGTAAAAGCAAAATATAATAGACCATTTCTGGGTAACTGTTTCAGTTTGTTAAAGCTACTGGAATGTAATATACCAGAAATGGGATGGCTTTTAAAAAGAGAATTTATTAAGTTGTAAGTTTATAATTCTAAGGCCATCAAACTGTCTAAATTAAGGCACCAAGAGGTTACCTTCTCTCAAGATAGGCTAATGCTGCCCAGTGCAACTCTGTCAGCTGGAAAGGCACATGGCAATGTCTGGTAGCTTTCACCACCAGCTTCTTCAAATGGCTTCACTGGAGGCATCTCCAAAGGTCTCTGGCTATGTGGACTCTGATGGCTTTTCCAAAATGGTTCTCTCTTAAAGGACTCCAGTAAGAAACCCACCAATTGGGTGGGTCACTTCTCCATGGAAATAATTTAAAAGACCCCATCCAGCAATATTGAATCAGGGTTAAAGAACATGGTTTTTCTGAGGTACATGACAATTTCAAACTGGCACACTGTCCCACTCCAGAAACTTTTTCTCTTTATTTAGTAAAGTGATGCTAACCTGTCATGTCACATTCCATCAGCAGTCATCTGCTATATTTAAATAAGTATCTTCCTATGGAGGCTCCTTTCTAGAATCCTCCCACAGCTTCTGGGATCTTTGTCTTTTCCTGGTTCCACCCATACCCTGGCTATGCTGTTTTGAGACAGAAGAGCCATGGGGTGAGGGCATGAAGGAAGCTGAGGAGGAAAGAACTCCCACAAGCTGTGCTATGTCCACCTGCTCTCTGCCCTCCTTATAACAAATGACAGAGGTTTTTAAACTGTCCTTACAATGATTTAAAGTGCAGTAAGGCAACCTCTTATCCACTGTGATGGTTAAGTTCTAATGTCAACATGCCCAAATGTTGATGCTCAGTTGTCTAGTCAGGCAAGCACTGGTCTGACCATTGCTGAGAGGATATTTTGTGGCTGGTTGATTAAAACAATCAGTTGATCACATCTGTGGCTGATTATATTTGCAATCAACTAAGTGACTCCCATGAGGGGATAATCCAATCAGTTGAAGACTTTCAAGGAAGAAGAAAGACTCTTTCACTACTTCTTCAGCCAGTGAGCCTCTCCTGTGCAGTTTATCCAGACCCTTCATTGGAGCTGTCAGCTTCACAGTCTGCCCTATATATTTTGGACACTTCCATTCCCACAGATGCATGAGACACCTTTATAAATCTCATATTTACAAATGTTTCCTGTTGATTCTGTTACTCTAGAGATCCCTGACTGGTTCTCAGGCCCTAATCCACCAAAGCTCTCAGGGCCCAATCAGGACAATGGCTTGGCATCAGAGACCATCTCATTCATCTGTGTTGATCCATGGGGACTTCAGGGAGTTCTGCTCTAATAGAGGAGATTGTGATCATTCCTCAGGGACAAAAATGATGGATAAAATGCATTGCTGGTGACTGAATCTGTGTCCCAGAAAAGGCAGGTTCAGTTCCCAACCCTTAACCCTACAAGTGTGCCCCATTTGTAAATAGGACCTTGGGAGAGATTGTATTTTAAGGTGGGACCAAACTAAAGGAGGGTGAGCCTTAATCCAATATGGGTGAAGTCCTATAAGTGAAGGTAATGGATACAGTACAAGAAGCCATGGGGAGATACCAGAAGCTGGCAGTCAACAGAACCTGAAACAGAAAGAAGACAGTTTCCCCTCGTTCTTTACCATGTGACAGAAAGCCAAGGGAACCCAAATACTGCCAGCAAGCCAGGATATTCCAACCCTAGGAGGAAGCACACACTCTAACCTCAGAATCTAGGAGTCAATAACTTCTTGCTGTTGGCCTGACCCATTGTGTGGTACTTGCTTTAGTAGCAGGAAACTAAAAGTAACATGAACTAATTTTAGATCTTTTTTTAACACCCCCTAAAAAGGCCTGTAACCATCAGCCATAACTCCTCTCCAGCACCACCCTGAGCCCTAAGCAACCACTAACCTACTTTCTGCCACATAGATTTCCCTAGTCTGATATTTCATATAAATGCAATCATACAATTTGTGGACTCTTGTGTCTGGCTCGGTTCACTTAACATGCTTTCAAGGTTCATCCATGACATAGTATGTATCTAAACTTCACTCCTTTTTATGGCCAAATAGTATTCCTTTTTATGGATAGAGCACATTTATTTTCTTCATTATTGGTTGATGGACACTTGGGCTGTTTCCACTTTTTGATGAATAGTCCTGCTATAAACATTTGTATATCTTTAAGGTTTTTAAATATCTGTAAGACCTGAGGTAATGTTGATACTAAAAGAATAGTTTGGTGCCATTAGCAGAGGGGGAATTGACAGGGAAGATGTTGGGTAACCCAAGGGCAACAGCATACCAGGAGGGAGACAGCTGGAGGGGTTTACCTTGGAGCAGGGAGTGACCTGGGGACAGGAACATGGGGTTCACAGGTAGAAGGAAGAGAGTGAGGCAGATGCCACAAAAGCCATTCCAATGTCTTCCACCCCTTCGTATCCATGGTCCAGTCTCTTTTCTGCCCCAGAACTCGTTCCCAAAGAGCACAATGAACCCTCTCCCTTTTCCCACCTCACAGGACCTCATGCAGGTCTCAGCTGCAGGCCTAAGCCCTGCAAAGCCATGCACTGAGCAGCAGCAAGCCTTTCTCAGCATCCTTTGCCAGTGGTCTCCAATCCTCTTCCCATCTGGTCCCTCCTTCTCCCCATCAGCAGCAGCCGTTTGGGACCCAGGTGCATCCAGCCCAGACCATCCTCTGATTCACTTTATTCTATGGCTGCATGAAAGATTGTCTGTTTGGGAGGAAGGATGTTGTAAAATACATGCAAAGGAGGTGAGAAATTAAAGGATAGAGTAAAAGGCATCAGTCTCAGGTAATGAGGATGCTGGAATGGATCCAGGGTTCAGGGAAGGGATATTTGTGATCTCAGGCACTTTCATTACCAACTTTGAGGCCGGGATTTTTGTTGCATTTTAAGGCCCTACAAGGTTTAGGATTTTAATTTCCTTGCAACTTTTGGAAGCAGCAATGGATCCAGATTTGTCTCTGTGAGCACTAAGGGTCCACCCTGCACCCAGGGCTGGAAGGCACCTGCAACCTGAGTCTGACCATCAGCCCCTCTCGCACTTCCCTTTTGGGAGAATGAAGCTGATCCAGCCCAAATCATGTGGGGATGCACAGTCCAGAATCAGGCCAGTTAGAGAAGGACATTGGCCCTGAGAAATGCATGTTGGTCATTCACTCCTGGTATGGATGCAGCCCTCAGTGGCAGTGCAGAGTACTGTGGTCAGTTTTCCCACACGATGCAGCCCTGGTGAGTTTCAGCTAATATTCTTTCCTTGAGAAAGTCAAAGTGGGGTGTTTGGGATAATGCATAAAGTGGTTGGAGCAGGGCTGGGCTCCACTCTCTTCTGCTTTGGTTCCCTGTGTTCTCCAAGAACAAAGTCAACTATCTGGTTTCACATTTTAGGTGGAAACTGCTGAGAGCCAGGAAACCTGCAGCTAGACCAAAGCCACCATACATGCAAGGTCAGTGCTCTGTGTAAGTGCTGTTGGCACATGACTGTGAGGTTTTACATGCAGAATAATTAACAGGGGCTTGTTTTCCATCCTGAATCAGGAGGTGGAGTCAGCCGTGGAATTCAGAATGGTTAAGAATCAGTGTGTGGACATGGATGAAGTGATCCAATAGCTGATGAAAATGGGAAACAAAGACTCTTAGTGGGAATGTCATGGATGCACAAAGGGAGCCAGCCTGAAGCAGGATGCAACTGCAAAGGGGCATACATGCTCCAGTTCATCACCTGCCCAGGTATATAAGAGACCAAAGGGAATCTATGATGAATCTTTGTGTTCCTTCTTGAACCAGATTTTTAACCTTGAAACTCTGTGGCTCGTGGCTTTGTTTGAAACAGCTACTTTACTTGCCCCAGAACCTTCTGCGTCAGTGGGTGCTGATTTTGTGGGTTATTTTGACCGCTTGAAACTGGCCTTGCATTTCCCAGGCTCTACGTGGGTAACCCTAGGACAGAGAAAAGTTTGCACCACTCCACTTTCATGCCCACTTGCCCTCTGGGATGCTCACATGGTAGTCCCAACTGGGACCATGAATAAGGGGGTAGGTGCCCCAGACAGGGACAGGAATGGCCAGAAGAGTGTGCATCTTGACACCTTGCAGTGCTGCCCAGACTGTCACACTCCATGGACCACACTGTTGTGTGCTGGCTGTAAGACCAAGAGAATACACAGAGGAAGGAGAGAAGGTTCAGTTTGCATTGAGACTTAGACAACTGGCCTCAGGTTCTCCTAGTTCTGGGGCCATGACTGCTGAGCCTGGTAGCCAATGATGGGGCAGAAGTCACCCTGGGCAGTGTTGGCACCTCATGAGGACACTGTGCTGTACTTTTGCATCCACACCCACTTGACACTTTCCTTCTTAGCACTCTGCCCTGGAAGAAGTACTATTGAGAAGTAGACGGGCAATGCCCCACTAAGTGTGTTCTTCTGTCTGTGTCAATGTATGCCTTGATATTCCAGAGCCCCATCTGGGCAACCTGGAATGGCCATATCATAAGGGATGCCAGTCAGAGCCTAAGTGGTTGAAGGTCAGCGCAAAGGTGAGCACAGAGGTTATCATGGAGGTCAGCACAGAATGATTAACATGAAGGTCAGCATTAAGGTCAGCACAGAGGTCAGCACAGAGATCATCATGATGTCAGTAACAACCTCAGCCTGTGGCCAGCACTGAAGTTAGCACAAAGGTCAACACAAAGATCAGCCCTCTAGCCCATAAAGTCAACTCTGCAGCATGAAGAATTTAAAGCAGTCATTGCTGAGAAATCCCTGAAGAAAAGGGAATTATCAATTGAGAGGGAGGTGGTATAACTGAGAAATTAGCATTTAATGAATGATTATGCCCTTCCAGACAAGTTTGGGCATGAGGAGTCATGGGCCCAGGTGTTAGACACAAGCTGGGTACTATGCTGTAGCTCCAGTTTTCTCTGTTCTAAGAGGGATTCAAGACCTAACTTCCCCTGAAGTCCAATTGCCCACACCTACTGCCCTCCCCATTCCCTGTTAACACCAAGTGCTGAAGCCATCCTGAGTTACACAAGAACTTCATACCCTTTGTTTTGCTTCAGTCCCCAAGTAGATGAAAGGTACTAAAGAAAAGAGTACACTATGTCTGTGCTTTGCCACCTGTTCCATAGCACCAAGAAACTATTTTCAAAAAACAGTTGGTTAGCAGTCCTGAAGGAATCAATATTTTGGAGATCTGATTTTACTCTTCTGAAAACCTTTTTAGTTTTATAGACTGGAGATTTTTTGGACCACAATACGTTTCTAATATTCACCCTAACTTATTTATCAAATTGTCACCCCACACTAACCCTTAGATGTCTTTAAACAATGACGCAACCATAGAAGGAGATGCATTGGGAACATTAATGGAGAATATGTGGTCAGAGGAGGTTGCACCACCACAGAGCACCAAGTAATGCCCTGTGTTCCAGAAGAGGTGAGTGCACAGCTCCAGAAAACAATAGAAAGACATGGGTTCACAGAGAAGCATGAAAAAGGAAAGAAGACTGCACAGAGTAAAGAGTGCCAGGGCTCCTCAGACCAGCTGTCCTGGTCCCAGCTTGATGACCTACTACCATCCTTTTTTATCACAAGTGACTCAATGTAATGGTGAAGATGACAGGAAATTCTGGAGGTTACTCTTAAGCAAGCTTCACACAGATATTTCAAATTGCCCCAGTATACCAAACCCCAACCAACAGCATTCCTCCAAACCCTAAAGGTAACCTAGGCTCTATCTAAGGTTTTATAAAAGTTTTTCTTACTAAGTTATTTTCCTCAGACTATAAGTCTCCAGATTGTACCTATGCCCCCCAAATGCCTGAATTCCAGAGTTACCAGTGTCTCCATGAATATCAACCAGCTTCACCCCTCTAACCCATAAAGTCAACTCTGCAGCATGAAGAAGTTAAAGCAGTCACTGCTGAGCTATCCCTGAGGAAAAGGGAATTATCAATTGAGAGGGAGGTGGAATAACTGAGCATTAGCATTTAATGAATGATTATGATTACTGACTTGCCATATGGATATTTCTTTTTAGTTTCTAGTGTATTCAAATAGCTAGAAAGAAATATTATAAATTTTTTGAACTGTAGTGAAGTAGACATGCCCTTTGATAATAATTGTATAAATGCACAGCAAAAAAAGTCAGTACCCCAAGTTTGCGTGAGTCTGTTTCTGAATGTCTATTCTTTTTCACTGATCTAAACATTTATCTCTGAAAATACTATTTTACATAATCTTAAGTCTTAAATTGTGTAAAGTGTAATATTAAGTGTCAATAGGATGGGGGTTAGTGTTATGGGTCTTTTAAATTTCTTTTTCTGGAATAATGCAAATGCTCTAAAATTGATCATGGTGATGAATGTACAATTATGTGAAGATACTGTAAGACATTCGTTGAATATTTTGCATGGGTTCTATGTATGTGAATACATTTAAAAATTACATTAAAAAGGAATCTCCATGACTACTAAAGTACTCTTCTATTTAGTAGTCTGAAAGTCTTCAAAGGAGATATTTCAAAATCCAGCAGCCAACAACTATTATTGTGAATCCATTCCGTGGCTTATAAAAGTGAAATATTGGTTTAGCTCATAACTAATGACATTATAGACAATCATTTCCAGAAAGTCAAGAGTTTATCAAATCCCTCTGAAAAATTAAGGGAAAGAACTAGACTTCTCAGACTTCAAAGATCGAACCATCTCCCTTTTTGGACATGTTTATTCATTGATTAAAGTTTTCCCCTTGCAATGCTGTTTATATTTTCTGTTTGAACTTTTAAACAAAGGTCATTTATCAACATTTTTATTGGTTAATGTTGCAACCTTTGGTATTCCTTCATCAATATAGCATACATTAAGCACCTTTGGTGTGTTTTCCGACTGTGATGTGATGGAACTCTATAAGAATTTTATATTTTCTAATATGAAAAGATTGATGCAGAAAGCACAGGATTAAACCTTCATGACCATGGCTATAATGCAGAAAATATGAGTAAGAAAATGTAAAAAAAGATAAAATTTACTTTATCAAAATTGAATCCCTATGCATATCAAAAACATTATCAAGAAAGTGAAAGGGCAGTGCACTGGGAGAAAATATTTGGAAACAATATCTGATAAGATTTTCACATCAAAAATACTTAAAAACATATCTCAACTGAAGAAAAAAATGACAACTGGATTAAAAATCAGTCAAAATTCTTCAGCAGCCATTCTTATAAAGTTATATAAATGGCTAATAAATACATGAAAGGATGCTCAGCATCATTAATTAACAATGAAATTCAAAGCAAAACAGTGAGCTAGCACTTCACATGCACTAGTGTGGCTGTTGTCAAAAGGAAAACTAAAAATAACAAGTGCTGATGGGAGTTTGGAGAAAATGGAACACATATATGGTTGGAGGGAATGCAAAATGATGAAGTTTATTGTTTCTCGGAAAGTTGAACATAGAATAACCACATATGATGGTTATGTTCTTGTGTCAACTTGGCTAGGTTATGCTGTCCAGTTGTTTGGTCAAGCATGCACTTGTCTGATTACATTTGTGAGGGTATTTTGTAGATGGATATGGATCTATAAACAGTTGATTACAAATAGAGCTGATTACATCTCAACAAGGGATCTTGCCTTCAGCAATTTGGGAAGCTTGTACAATCATTAGGACAGAGGATTTCAGAAGTGAGAAAAAATTTCTACCTCTATATCAGGCAGCCAGCTTCTCAATGCCAGAACATGTTCAAAAGGTAGGAGGAGCAGGTGGGTTTTCTGCTGGAGATCTTGATGGGTGGGGGTGACCCCTACCCTCTGAGCTTCCTCAACACCTGCTGCAGGTAGTGTCACACATGGTAAGGTATGCCACAGAAAGGAGAAATCAGCATGAGTCAATGCCCACCCTACAATGGACAGAGCATCTGACAATATGTGTAGGAAGGGGCCAAGGGAAAATTAAGAGGGAAGTTCAAACATGGGGAAGTGCTGAGTGGCATCCAGTTATGAGGATGACAGAGATCTAAGCAGTCCAGCTCTAGGCTCACTAAGTGATTATGAGGGCTGTCAGGTAAACCAAGGCAAGAGATTCCCAGAAAAGCTCCAATAGTAGATTCTTAGAGTGAGAGGGTTTCTGGCAGTGCTGTGCTGTCAGGGCATGGGGTAAGACATGGGTTCACCTCTGTAAAGAGCAGGAATAAGGCACTGGTGGACTGAGGTGTTCTCAAGCAGGTGGCTTTGATGCACTGGAGTTCTGAAAATCCTGAGAGACAAAGATGGGTCAGCTGCCATTAGCCCTCAAGAGGGAATGCAGGCTGAGCCTGGCAGCCCAGCAGGATGAGCAGGTGAACCACACTGGAGGGGAAAGATGAGGTCTACATCAACAGACAGCCTGGAGGATTGCCAGGCAGTGGATCAAGAGGTGGATTGGATCATAAACCCCAGAAGCTGTGACTTCTCTTTCTCAGGGGACTTGGTGGAGGTCCATGTGCAGAGTCATCTCATGTCTCACATCTCCACCTGGCCACATATGCTGGTGGGGGGTGTGGCCACCTAAAAGGAGCTGCCAATATTCTCCAGAACACTGTATGCCCTGAAAGCAAGTGTAAATATTGACATATAATGAACATACGAAAATGATCAGGATTCTCAATCTGATCTGCTCAAATGGTTATTTTGGCACAGATATGAAATGTGCTCTTTCTGCCTCTCTACCTACAACTGCAAACCCAGAAATATGAATTGATTGAGTTATTTTTGAAACTGGCTTTGTTAGAGAAAGTGGACTGCTGCACAATAGGTAAAATTTAAAGGAGGTGGGGAGAATATTTTGAGCTTGTCTGAAGAATAGTTCCTAAATCAGACCGAATATATGGTGCTTCATGGCATAACACCATTACTACCAACACTAGGAAATATTAGTTATTTATTTTGAACAAAACCTGGGAGGACCAGATTCTGAAATGCACTCATGGAAAGCTTAAATATGCCATTAGCACAGCTCTACAGAGAAATTGGGGAAAACCAACATTAAGTGATGTTATTTACCAGAACTCATGGAAGATGCTGAAATTTAATGACATTTACCATGTAACCTTGAATATTTCTAATAGTAACATCATCTCTAAGTGGAAAACTAAAGTGCTGAGATTTCTATGTTGTGTCAAATGTGATTCTTAAGTTCCAGTCCTAACAGGTATCTGTGCAAGGTCATTAACAGATAATGATGGTGTCAAATTCATATAAGTAATTATTCTTGTTAAACTATTTTGGATATGTGTAGCAGGAGTCATGCACATATTCATGCTCCTGCAGGTCTCGGTGACACTGTTGAGAGGTGACATGTCTTAAGTGGCCATGGAGGGCTCAGATTCACCCCCAGCATGTTACAGACTGAAGTCCTTCTTGGTGGGGAGAAGCTTGCCTGTAATTGGTGGCAGAGAAGTAGTGGCAGGTGTCCCAACTGGTGCTTTAAGTGGGGGTGGGCAAATGTGGCTGCCTGGATTTGGACACCCAGAGGGGACTCCTTGCAGAGAAAGACAGGTGTTAACCTGATTGCAGGGAAACCAAGAGTGGGCTTTAAGTGCATATATGCCTGATAGAGACATGCATCATTTAGCACAATGTGAAAGCCAAGGACATACATGTACAGCTTAGATGTGCATGCCCACCTGGGACATGCATGTATTCTGAGGGGGGTGTCCATCTGGGAGATATATACCCACTTGAGACATGTGTGCCCACCTGGGACAAGTATGTGTCTACATGGGAAATGAATGCTCACCTGGGACATAAAAACCCACCTTGGACATGAGTGTGGACTTGGGAATGTGTACATAGCTGGGACATATATACCCATCTGGAACATGAATGTTTTCCTAGACATGAGCATCCTCTTGGGGCATGTGTTTTCCCTGGAACATGAGTGTCAACCAAGGACATTTGTGCACTTAGGAATTGTGTGTGTGCCTCAGATGTGTCTACTCATCTGGGAAATGAATGCACACCTGGGACATGAATGTGCACTTGGGACATGTGTGCCCACTGGGGACATGAATATTCACCAGGAATATGTGTCCACCTGGGATATATTTACTACTTGGGACATGGGTGCCCCTGGGGCTACTGGCCAGCCAAGTTTACCTGGCATTTGATGTAAGAGCACCACACAATGTCCCCATATGGATTGGTTCTTGGGACATAGAGCAGGAAGGAGCAGGTAAGAGGGTAGGTTTTCAAGTGCAGGTGACACCTCCCTCTCTAACACATATAGAGTTTCATAGGCACCGGCCTTGTCTGACTGGAAGAATAACTTCTAGAAGATTTTCTAGTTTCTAGAAGTCAGTGCATTGTTTAGATATGGAGGTAGAGTGAAAAGGGGGAGGCAAATTCAATTCACTTTAAAAGAAGATGAAACAGCCCCAGCTGTAAACACAAAGCCTAGATGCAGAGATCGGGTAGGAATCCCTGCAATGAACAGGGAGCTCAGCTCTTCCATGCCCATGTGTTCTGGAGCTGCTGTCCATGGAGACCCTGCCCTACTCTAGAGGATGTGCTCCCTCCTGCCTGCAAGGCCAGTTCCTCAGCCCTGAGTCTGAGGAGTTCCCAGGTACAGCCACTCAAGGGAAGGCCCTCACCACTGTGACAGGACCTGCCTCCAGGAGGGACCACCTTGGGTGGAGGTCCTAAAGTCTGTGATAGTGCCTGCCTCCAGCTGTCACAAATACTAAGGCCTCACAACAAGAGACCATTCCCCATCTCCTGTGGTATCTGAAGTTGCATGGTGGTGATGGGATTGGCCAGAAGATTCTGGTTGGCCAGAGCCTCTCTGTTGGGGTCCTCTCAAGGCTTTGCCATGGCAATGAAAACACTTCTAAGGGACAGTCTCCTCTGTGGGCATCGGTGCCCTCAGTATCTTTTTAAAGCATGTTCATAGGGCTGCGTGAGCACCCTCCAAACATGGAAGCTTAACTGACCACCCACCAGCCCAAGACAGAAGCTGCTCTGCCTCTGCAGCTAGAGTCTTCAGACCTTGAAGTCTTCCCTGAGGTCTCACTCACTTACAATCTATCCCCAACTAACAGTATCTCCTTGGAACCCAGAGGACCTCTCTCCATCCCACACCAAGCCCAGGCACCATCATTTATTGAAAAGTTGAGATGGCCTACTTGTTCTCCCTGCTCTAGAACTCACAGGGAACTTTTCCCAATGCCAGCCAAGCTGGGTGTGCCACAGCAGCACCTGGGGATATAACACAGGCTCACAGCCTGCCCTTTCTCATCTCACTCAATATGCCTCAGGGCAAAGTGATGTTATCAAGCCTCCATCTCATGCCCCCTATTTACTCCCTACCCCACGCTGCTCCCTGCCTTCACTTGGATAAGGCATGTAGGCTTCTCCTCTGCAATGCCATTGTTAGGGATATACATGGAAACACTGAAAACAGGGACATGGTTGGACATTTGCACACTGGTTTTTATGGTGGTAGCACTTAGGGTTTGCAATGGATGGAGGGGGTATATCAACTGAGTTGCCTCTTACAGAGGACAAAATAAAGTGGTTTCTAGGAATGGAATCTATTCCTGGTGAAGATGCTGTGAACATTGTTGAAATGACAGCATAGGTTGTAGAATATGGCACAGCATAGGGTGTAGAAAATTAGCTGATAAAGCATCAGCAAGTGATGAGAGGATTGACTCAATTTTGAAGGAAGTACTATTGTGGATAAAATGTACATAAAACAGCACTGAACGCTACAGAGGGATCTTTAAGGAAAGTAAAAGTCAACGTGAAAAACTTCACTGAAAACTTATTTTAAGAAATTGCCACAGTCACCAGAAACTTCAGCAATCAACACCCTGAACAGTTAACAGCCATCAACATCAAAGGGAAGAATCTCCACCAGAAAAAAGATTATGATTCACTGAAGACTTTCATATGATATTTAGGGTTTTTTAGCAATACATTTTTTATTTCATAATTTTTTTATTGATGGCATTTATATCATGGTTTAATATGTTACTTATACTGTAATAATCATCACTTTAATATTAAATTTCCTTATTATCCAAAATAATGTGGGTCACGACTCCCACATGTGTACATCTCCCTGGCAATGTGGGACAGAACCCTAGTGATTCTGACCCAGCTTCATGGGATTGAGAAAGCCTTGTTGAACAAAAGGAGTAAGAGAAATGAGACAAAATAACACTTCAGTGGCTGAGAGATTTCAAACAGAGTCAAGAGATTATCCTGGATGTTATTCTTATGCATTATATAGATATCCCTTTTTTAGCTTATCATGCATTGGTGTGGGTGGAGGGAAGTACCTGAAATTGCTGAACTGTATTCCAGTAGCCATGCTTCTTGAAGACAATTGCATACTGATAAAGCTTTTACAATACCATTTACAATGTGACTGTGTTACGGTGAAAATCTTCTGTGTGGTGTTCCTTTTATCCAGGATATAGAAAGATGAGTAAAAAAATATGGATAAAAGTAAATGATAAGGGAATAAGAAGTAATATATACTGTGTAGGTTAAAATACCTGCTGTCAATGAGAAGGAGGGCTAAAGAGTATGGTATTTATGAGTTTTTTCTCTTTTCTTTGTATTACTTTTTCTGGAGTGGTGCAAATATTAAAAAACGGATTGTGGTGATGAATACACAAACGTATGACAATATGATGAGCTGTTGATTGCACACCAAATATGGACTGTATGTGTATGAAGACTAGTCAATAAAAATATTTTAAAAAGTCATGTCCATTTCACTAAATATAAAAATATATGATTAATGCTTTGTACAGTACTGATTTTGGTCCACAAAACCTGGATCATAAAAGTCAATAAATTCACTTTAACAATCATCAATTTTTAAGAAAACTTCCAAATAGATTAAGGCAACTTTGAATAATGAGATTTACATAGTAAGATCTGGACAAGACCAAGCAAACAACGACAAAAAATTTCTGACACAAAACTAAAATTTCAAGTTCTCAATTTATTTTATGCCAAAAAAGTATAGAAACAAATAATATTTACACATTTTATAACAGAACAATGAAAAAGGCAAGACAGGTGATAATCAAAAGAAGGAAAATATAGGAATAGCATATAATTATTAAACTGAGAACTAGATAGTTGTACCAAGTCCTGTGCATGGTCTAGTGTTAATCAGGCTTCTTCTTTCAGAATATTTTAGTGCACAATGCACCCAACTCACTCACTTCACACATACGCCAACACAAACTTACCATAGAAATCATTTCAACACCCTCTAATATATACAAAACTCCTCAAATATAAACACAACTTCAAAGAATTCCATAAATGAATGCATGCTAAGGTGCGGACAAAGAGATTCTATACAAAGTTGAATATTCAGGTTTAGGCTCTATTTCTGAGTACACCCAGACCAGGTAAAATCAGTGAGTAATTTGCTGTATCATATATTATTTTTATGAAGAATCAGTCATCAGTCCAGCTATTATTTAAAGGGGTAAGTTGGGGTTGGGGATTTTCTATATAGAAAGAGCAAAGAGGAAAATCCCAAAGTTAAAGTTGTCCCTAGGCATTCTGACTTCAGATAACTTCAGCACATAGTACAATCCCTTATCTGAATGCAGGGCACCAGCTCTTGTTAATAAAACTATTGGGTATAAGCCATTGTGACTTTATTTCCTGCATCTAACAGCAGTTCATCCTGTGAACAGAAACTGAAGTTTCTGAATAAGAAAAGATATATTTCCCATTTGATCCCACTGTAAATGTTGCTGGACACTGGTTAAATTGAAATCCTCCTGACACTGAAGGCTGGGCTGGAACTACATGTGTGGCAGGACTTGTACCAAATGTGAACACACCTGATGGATTATTGTTTGCTAAGTTGAAATTTGTTGTGCTGATGCTAAGTTGGAAAACAAAACTGGAATTAAGAGTTGTTCCAGAGGGCCGGCCACGGTGGCTCAGCAGGCAAGAATGCTTGCCTGCCATGCCAGAGGACCTGGGTTCGATTCCCGGTTTCTGCCCATTAAAAAAAAATAAGTTGTTCCAGAGCCAAATGCAAACCAACTAGGCTGTTATGCGAACACAGGAGGCTGGTTATTGCTTGGTACTGTACCAAAAGTAGGTGGTGGTTCAGGCTGAGAACCAGTTGAAAATAATATTATTGAAGATGATACAGCTCTAAAGCCTGGGGGATTAGGCTGGCTGGCATTTTTACTTTACCCAAATGTTGGAGTCATTTTAGCATCAAATGCTGGACTGTCAGATAGTGTTGAAGGTCCAGTACCAAATACAAAGGATCCTGCAGAGCTAGATGTGGTTGTAGCTCCAAAGTTGAAACTGGAGATTGAAGTATAATTACTACTGGCTCCCAGATCAAAGACATGTAGAGTGACAGCTCTGCCAATGCTAGATGTGGTTGCTGGTTAGCTATCTTGAGAAAATAGCAAAGACTAACATGTGCTGGATTCAGCAGAGCTCCCAAAGACAGAGCTGCTCACAGGATTGCTGACCTGTCCAAACACAAAAGTGGCCACAGGTGGATTGGATGAAGTGATGGTTCTACCAAAATGCCACAACCAGCTGAAGTGGCTGGTGTACATGAACTAGAGGAACTGTTGTTTAAGAAATTAAAAGCTGGCTTTGCTTTTCTTTGATCAGCCATAGTATTGGTTTGAACTCCATAAGCAAAAGCAGCCTTTGTTGACTGTTCTGAGTCTGTCTCAGATGGTTTCATCATATTGAAATTAAATGTTGACTTTGAAGATTTCTCATCTTTGATTTGCTCTAAATTTCCAAAATTGCTTGGCACTTTTAATTCCTATGGTTCCAAAGCTGAAGCTGCTCTTCTTCTCAGATGTCACTACAGTAACAACAGCAGCAGGATCATGGTTAACAACGTCCATGCCAAAGCTGGTCTCACAATCCCAAGTTCCTACTGCTGGCTTCAATTTGTGTCCAAAGCCTATCCCTGATGTAGAGACAGTTGGTTTGTCATTTATATTTGTGTGCCAATTCCAGTCTGTTTAGCAGTGCTTCTTGGTGGAAACTTTGCAGCCTGACAGGCCATGCACATCTCATCTCTAATGTTGTCCTGGAATAGACGTGTATCACACTGCCATGATGATTGAGCTTTTAAACTTCCCCCAAGTCCAATTACACTAGAAGTAAAGCTACTTATTGCTGATTTTGTATAAACTACTTGGCTTGTCATAGTATGCTGAGCAGGAAA
This sequence comes from Tamandua tetradactyla, assembly GCF_023851605.1. Taxonomy (NCBI): domain Eukaryota; kingdom Metazoa; phylum Chordata; class Mammalia; order Pilosa; family Myrmecophagidae; genus Tamandua; species Tamandua tetradactyla. The sequence goes on along the minus strand of NW_027518253.1, from coordinate 1,734,145 downwards.
AGAATATGTCTTTAGTGATATGAAACCATGGGTTCTCAGAACATCTAGGACACTTCCTTATTTCAGAGATTTTGCATGTCAAAAAGTGCTCTCAGTATCTTCATCTGATTTCTTCTTACAGTTTGGACTATTCACAGCAGTGATATCTTGAGCTGAAGTACTTATCATTGGGTCTGAAGAACAAATGGTGTCAGAAAATTCTGTATTTTCAATAGGTACATTAAATGAAAATCCAGCAGATGATGGAGATAGTACCTGTGTCTCAGTTAATTTTATAATTGGAGATGAAAATGTAAACACAGGACTGTCACTGCTGCTTGGAGAAGTCATTTGTACCTTATTGTTTAATGATTGTGAATGACTGATGGTTGATGGGGAGAAAGGTGTGATCACAGAGAAACTAAAAGTGCAGGAAGTCAGTGAAGAACTGGTGATTGGTGGAGGGATTTTTGGTAATACTGGTACTTCCATGTCCTGCTCCGCTGGCAATTTAGATGCAGTGAAGTGTATTCTCTCTCCTCTTATTTTGCAGCCTCCATTCCCTATTCCAGAAGATTACCCATTGCCTGAAGGCAGACTGAAATTTGGATCTGGAAAGCCACTTTCTTGTTCTCTATTTTGTCCTGGTATCTAACTTTTTTCATACTGAGTACAGTACTTGTGAACTATTCTTTGATTAGTCTTTCTCAATTCACGAGATCGGGGTCAGAGATAGTTTAAAATATACAGCGTGATTTGTTGTTATGGAAACTGGCTTTGGGATCAAGAGTTTCTGAACAGGGGGATACAGAGAGTTCACCTTAACCCTTTTGGCATGAAAATCTGTGGGATCTATACCACTTCTATCAAGAGGATTCACAGGAGAAGAAACAACTAAAGGAATTTTTTTTTTGCATCCTGTAGAGGGCTGGACATCTTCTCTAAGGATTATAACACTCGCTGAGCTGCTAAACTAGCACACCAGGAGATTGTGCATTGAGTTGCTTAGCTTTCATCTGTCTTCTAACTGGTGCCTGATAAGGTGTACTTCATAGTTTAGACCATCCATGCAGACCCCACTGCATGTTGTTTTTCCAGGGTAAAAAGGAGAATCGCCAAGCTGATATTTTTTAAGGATTGAAGATTTCCCAAGTGAAGAGGAAAGTGTTCTAAAGGCAGCCAAGTTGAATGCTGGTTTCTTTGAGCTGGTGGCAGTGTGCTGTGGGAGTGCATGAGAGGGCTCAACCTCTGTGGACCACAGACGTGGTACTGAAGTATTCTTTGGAACAGCTATATCTTTATCAGAAGCTCTTGAAATAAAAACCACTCTTAGTTGAGCTATTATCATCATGCCGAGAGGTAGAGTCTTTAAATTCCTTTACAAGGGAAAATCCAGAACTGCCAATTGGCAGTGTCGATGATGTGAAAAGCTGGTGGTGTAAGGCAGGGGATTCCAACATGGAGAATCTCAGATGGTGTTGATGAAGAGGAGGACTTGAACATATTTGCATAATTTGAAGCAGCGCTAGTTGTTGAGGGTTCTTCTGTATTATCGACTTTTGGTACAGGAGTGATCCTCGCATCACGAGTATTGGAGCTCCCTTCAGAGGCCAGCATGAGATGTTCATCTTCTCTATTTTCCTGTCCACGTGGTACTTCCTCTGTGTCTATTGAGCACCTGTGTACATCTTAATTCCTATTGAAGTATCTCTGCAGCCATCCTGGCATAATATTCCTAATCGATTCTGTAAGCCTGCTAAGGATACCCCGTTGCTGCTGTCGCCCCTGCATGTAAGAATTAACTGGCCTCTGTTGACCACTCCATGTCCGGATATTGCCGCCACCCCCTCCTAGTCATCCGGCTCCAGAGGCCATGGCGAGTCTCTGCAGCTCCTTGTCCGGACCATGAACCGGGCGGGTAACGGGGCTGATAAGGGGTGTGGAAGAGGCGAAGGCAGAACATTGGGACCATACCTGCTGGGATCTGGCCCAGATGTCTGCTGGATGATGTCACAAGCACCCCGGGGACCGCGAGGTTGAGAGGGCAGTAGAGCAACAGTGCACACTGACAGAGGGTGGCTTGGTGGCAGAGAGACTGAGAAACTGGCTCAGGTCCGGTAGCCCCCTGCGGAACCCTGCTCCTGTGACGTCACGGTCTCTATGGAGATGTCAGGCAGAGAAAGGTGTGGAGGTCATGCGCGCTGCTGAGGTCCTGCTGGACCCACGGCCAGTGGGGATTCTTTCCCGTTGCCCGGGCGGTCACTGCTGTACCTGAGGCCTCCGGCACCGCCTGCCTTCACTTTAAGCACAGCAACTGCCCCGCCGCGGTGAACAGCGCATCTGTGCCTATTCTGTTGTTTTTAATCAAGGTATATCCATGCTTTTTATAACATAATTCTGTTGAGCACTTAATATACTACAACATATTGTGAACATAGCTTTTATATGCACTGGGAACCAAAAAACAACATGGAATTCAGTTTATTGTAATACTTGCTGAACTGCAGTAGTCTAGAACTAAAACCTCAATATCAGGGACCTGCCTGGATAAAGATTAGGTGCTGCCCAGCGGTATGGGGAGAGAGGGAGGGATGAGTAAGTGGAGGCTAAGAGATTTTTAGGAACTGTGATATTTTTCTTTCTGCCTCTCTTGCCCAAATTTAGCCAATTGATTAGATTTCTTTGTGTCCTACTCTCTGATGATTTTGGCACTATGGTAGTGCAATAGAAATATAAGATGTGAAGCTTTCTTCACACTATCTGGAAACAAATGTTCACTGTTAGCGGTGGCGTCAATGGCAACGGTGGGAGGAAAAAGGCAGAGCACTTGTCTTCTGTCTTCGGCACTGAGGGTGAGTGGCAAAGTAAATTATTTATTTTATTTCAAAATTGGAGCATGGCCTCTGAAGTCAGATGCTCTCCATGCACTTCGGTCGACCTTTAGCCAGACTGCTGCCCTCTTGAATATTCACTGTAACCCTCAGAGCTCTTCCCAGTCTGCAGTTGGTTTGTGCTGCACTGAGGTGCATGGAGATGCAGAAGCTACAATGAATTTTTTTAGATTTTTACGTAAATGGAGAATTATGGCGAAGTGGAGGAGATGAGCATCTGTGATAATCCTGTTGCTTTGCCCTTTGAACTTGAGCCCCACTAGCCTTCAGGGCAGATCCTTTGTGAGCCGCTGCAGTATTGTCAAAGTCGATGAAATCAAACCTTTTGCATGTGTTCCTTGTCTTTATCCAAAATTGCCTTTGCGGAGACTGTTTTTCCACAAGGCTGACACACCTTCCCCAGACCTTGGCCGTGGTGCTGCCAGGCAGTCTTTGGATATTCATTTATTGACCTGATCCCACCCTGAGATGCTCCTACTGCTGCTGCTGTGACTGCTGGTGGAGCTGGGCCTGGGAGTGGCCATGGGTGGGCTGGGACCAGAGACTGTTGCCCCAGATGGGGCATCCTACAGTGCTGCTGCCTGGGGATGACCGCTACAGCAGGGGAAGAACATCCAGGCAGGCGTGCGATGTGGGGGCGGAGCTGCCTCACTGAGAGGGAGGAGCAGGGGGAGGTTCAGGCGGCCTGTGGGACTGCAGCTGGGGGCTAGGGCCAACTTCCCACCCTCGACCTCTGGACTCACCTACAAGTGTGGTGCAGCGAGGGGCGCCCCTCCCAGACAGTGGTCGCTACCCTGTGGGTCATGGACCTAGGGCTGCCGGCTCTCCAGGGGCAGTGGTGTTTTCATCACTGTTGCTTTGTGATAAGTTTTAAGATGGAGAAGTGCAATTCATCCAACATCATTCTTCTTTTTCAAGATAGCTTTAGATATTTACGGTCCCTTGCTGCTCCATATAAATTTGACGGCTGGTTTTTCCATTTCTGCACTGAAGGCAGTAGGAACTCTGATTGAGGTTGCAGTGAATCTATATATTGCTTTGGTAGTATTGCCATACTAATGATATTCAGACTTCCAATGCATGAGCATGGAATGTCCTTCCATTTATTTAGTTTTTTAAAATTTCTTTTAGCAAATTTTTGTAGTTTTCTATGTATGAGTCCTTTACAACCTTACTTATATTTATTGCTAGGCCTTTGAATTCCCTTAGTTGCTACTGTGAGTGGTTCTTTTTCTTGATTTCTTCTTCAAATTGCACAGTGCTTGTGTATAAATATACTACTAATTTTGGGATGTTGACCTTGTACCCTGCCAGTATGCTGAATTCACTTATTTTCCTTAATAGCTTTGTTGTGGATTTTTCATGTATATGGGATCATGTCACAAATACACAGGAAGTATAAAGTTTTATTTCTTCCTTTCTTATTTGGATGCTTTTATTTATTTTTCTTGATTAATTGCTCTGGCAAGATTTTCCAGCACAATGCTGAATAACATTGGTGACAATGGGTACTCTTGTCTTGTTCCTGATCTTAGTAGGACAACTTTCAATCTTTTACCATTATTTAGGATATGGGTTTTTATATACACCGCTTATTATGTTAAGGAAGTTTCCTTCTAATCCTAGTGTGCTTAGTGGTGTTATTAAGAAGATAGACCATATGCTGGGTCACAAAGCAAGTCTTAACAAATTTAAAAAGATTGAAATCATACACAACACTTTCTCAGATCATAAAGGAACGAAGTTGGAAATCAATAATAGGCAGAGTGCCAGAAAATCCACAAATACGTGGAGGCTCAACAACACACTCTTAAACAACGAGTGGGTCAAAGAAGAAATTGCAAGAGAAATTAGTAATTACCTCGAGGCGAATGAAAATGAAAACACAACATATCAAAACTTATGGGATGCAGCAAAGGCAGTGCTAAGAGGGAAATTTATTGCCCTAAATGCCTACATCAGAAAAGAAAAAAAGGCAAAAATGCAGGAATTAACTGTCCACTTGGAAGAACTGGAGAAAGAACAGCAAACTAATCCCAAAGCAAGCAAAAGGAAAGAAATAACAAAGATCAGAGCAGAAATAAATGAAATTGAAAACATGAAAACAATAGAGAAAATCAATAAGACCAGAAGTTGGTTCTATGAGAAAATCAATAAGATTGATGGGCCCTTAGCAAGATTGACAAGAAGAAGAAGAGAGAGGAGGCAAATAAATAAGATCAGAAATGGAAGAGGAGACATAACTACTGACCTCACAGAAATAAAGGAGGTAATGACAGGATACTATGAACAACTTTACGCTAATAAATACAACAATTTAGATGAAATGGACGGGTTCTGGGAAAGACATGAACAACCAACTTTGACTCAAGAAGAAATAGATGACCTCAACAAACCAATCACAAGTAAAGAAATTGAACTAGTCATTCAAAAGATTCCTAAAAAGAAAAGTCCAGGATCAGATGGCTTCACATGTGAATTCTACCAAACATTCCAGAAAGAATAAGTACCAACTCTCCTCAAACTCTTCAAAAAAAATTGAAGTGGAGGGAAAACTACCTAATTCATTCTATGAAGCCAACATCACCCTCATACCAAAACCAGGCAAAGATATTACAAAAAAAGAAAACTACAGACCAATCTCTCTAATGAATAGAGATGCAAAAATCCTCAACAAAATTCTAACAAATCTTATCCAACAACACATTAAAAGAATTATACTTCATGACCAAGTAGGATTCATCCCAGGTATGCAAGGATGGTTCAACATAAGAAAATCCATTAATGTAATACACCATATCAACAAATCAAAGCAGAAAAATCACATGATCATCTCAATTGATGCAGAGAAGGCATTCGACAAGATTCAACATCCTTTCCTGTTGAAAACACTTCAAAAGATAGGAATACAAGGGAACTTCCTTAAAATGATAGAGGGAATATATGAAAAACCCACAGCTAATATCATCCTCAATGGGGAAAAATTGAAAACTTTCCCCCTAAGATCAGGAACAAGACAAGGATGTCCACTATCACCACTATTATTCAACATTATGTTGGAGGTTTTAGCCAGAGCAATTAGACAAGAAAAAGAAATAGAAGGCATCAAAATTGGAAAGGAAGAAGTAAAACTATCACTGTTTGCAGATGATATGATACTATACGTCAAAAACCCAGAAAAATCCACAACAAAACTACTAGAGCTAATAAATGAGTACAGCAAAGTAGCAGGTTACAAGATCAACATTCAAAAATCTGTAGCATTTCTATACACTAGTAATGAACAAGCTGAGGGGGAAACCAAGAAAGGAATCCCATTTACAATTGCAACTAAAAGAATAAAATACCTAGGAATAAATTTAACTAAAGAGACAAAAAACCTATATAGAGAAAACTACAAAAAACTGTTAAAAGAAATCACAGAAGACCTAAATAGATGGAAGGGCATACCGTGTTCAGGGATTGGAAGACTAAATATAGTTAAGATGTCAATCCTACCTAAATTGATTTACAGATTCAATGCAATACCGATCAAAATCCCAACAACTTATTTTCAGAAATAGAAAAACCAATAAGCAAATTTATCTGGAAGGGCAGGGTGCCCCGAATTGCTAAAAACCTCTTGAGGAAAAAAAACGAAGCTGGAGGTCTTGCACTGCCTGACTTTAAGGCATATTATGAAGCCACAGTGGTCAAAACAGCATGGTATTGGCGTAAAGATAGATATATCGACCAACGGAATCAAATAGAGTGCTCAAATATAGACCCTCTCATCTATGGACATTTGATCCTGGATAAGGCAGTCAAGCCAACTCACCTGGGACAGAACAGTCTCTTCAATAAATGGTGCCTAGAAAACTGGATATCCATATGCAAAAGAATGAAAGAGGACCCATATCTCACACCCTATACAAAAGTTAACTCAAAATGGATTAAAGATCTAACATTAGGTCTAAGACCATAAAACAGTTAGAGGAAAATGTTGGGAGATATCTTATGAAACTTACAATTAGAGGCAGTTTTACAGACCTTAAACCTAAAGCAAGAGCACCGAAGAAGGAAATAAATAAATGGGAGCTCCTCAAAATTAAACACTTTTGTGCATCAAAGAACTTCATCAAGAAAGTAGAAAGACAGCCTACAGAATGGGGGACAATATTTGGAAATGACATATCAGATAAAGGTCTAGTATCCAGAATTTATAAAGAGATTGTTCAACTCAACAACAAAAAGACAGCCAACCCAATTACAAAATGGGAAAAAGACTTGAACAGACACCTATCAGAAGAGAAAATACAAATGGCCAAAAGGCACATGAAGAGATGCTCAATGTCCCTGACCATTAGAGAAATGCAAATCAAAACTACAATGAGATATCTCATACCCACCAGAATGGTCATTATCAACAAAACAGAAAATGACAAGTGCTGGAGAGGATGCGGAGAAAGAGGCACACTTATCCACTGTTGGTGGGAATGTCAAATGGTGCAACCACTGTGGAAGGCAGTTTGGCGGTTCCTCAAAAAGCTGAATATAGAATTGCCATGTGACCCAACAATACCATTGCTGGGAATCTACTCAAAGGACTTAAGGGCAAAGACACAAATGGACATTTGCACACCAATGTTTATAGCAGCATTATTTACAATTGCAAAGAGATGGAAACAGCCAAAATGTCCATCAACAGATGAGTGGCTAAACAAACTGTGGTATATACCTATGATGGAATATTATGCAGCTTTAAGACAGGATAAACTTATGAAACATGTAATAACATGGATGGACCTAGAGAACATTATGCTGAGTGAGTCTAGCCAAAAACTAAAAGACAAATACTGTATGGTCCCACTGATGTGAACCGACATTCGAGAATAAACTTGGAATATGTCATTGGTAACAGAGTCCAGCAGGAGTTAGAAACAGGGTCAGATAATGGGTAATTGGAGCTGAAGGGATACAGACTGTGAAACAGGACTAGATACAAATGCTCAAAAATGGACAGCACAATAATACCTAATTGTAAAGTAATCATGTTAAAACACTGAATGAAGCTGCATCTAAGCTATCGGGTTTTTTGTTGTTGTTGTTGTTTGTTTTTTGTTTGTTTTTGTCTGTCTGATTGTTTTTTTACTGTTATTATTACTTTTATTTTTTTCTCTATGTTAACATTCTATATCTTTTTCTGTTGTGTTGCTAGTTCTTCTAAACCGATGCAAATGTACTAAGAAATGATGATCATGCATCTATGTGATGATGTTAAGAATTACTGATTGTATATGTAGAATGGTATTATTTCTAAATGTTGGGTTAATTTCTTTTTTTTCTTTTTTCCATTAATTAATAAAAAAGAAAAAAGAAAAAAGAAAGGGTACTGCATTTTGTCAAATACCTTTTCTGCACAATTGAGGATATCAAGCAGTTTGTGACCTTCGCTCTGTTAATGTAGTGTATTATATTAATTGATTTTCCTTTGTTCAGCCAACCTTCCATACGAGGTATAAATCTCACCTCTTGATCACTAATTTAGTCTCTTTACTGGGAATTGTTTTCTTTAGGTCTTCTACTTGTTCTTGAGTCAATGTAGGTAGTTTGTGTGTTTCTGAGAATTTATCCATTTCATCTAGGTTATCTACAATCATTCATGGTATTCTCTTATAATCATTTTTATTTCAGTGGGATTGGTAGCAATGCCCCTTTTTCATTTCTGATTTTTTTGTTATTGTTATCCTTTTATCCTTTTTTTCCCTTTGTCAATGTAGCTAAAGTTTTGTCAACTTTTCTGATCTTTTCAAGAACCATCTTTTGGTGTTTTTTATTCTCTCTGTTGTTTCTTTGAATTCCATTCCTTTTATTTCCACTGTAATCTTGTTATATCCTTCCTCATGCTTGCTTTGGGTTTACTTTGCCCTTTTTTTTTTTTTTTTTTTGGTATTTCCAGCTTTGAAATTAGAGCTCTGATTTGAAGTCTTCTTTTTTTAATGTAAGCATTTAGAGCTATAAATTTCTCTGTCATCACTATCTTTGCTGTACCCATATATTTAGTATGTTCTGCTTTCCTTTTATTCACCTCAAGATAATTTCTAATTTTCCTTGTGAAATCCTTTTTAACCCATTGGTAGTTTAAGAGTATATTTTTAAATTTCCACATTTGTGAACTTTCAGTTCCTCCCTCAGTTATTGATTTCTATCTTCATTCTATTGTGCTCAGAGAATATACATTGTATGATTTTAAAATTTAATGATACTTGTTTTGTGACCCAGCCTATTATCTATCTTGGAGAATCATCCATTTACACTTGAGAAGAATATGTGCTCTGCTTTTGTTTAGTGCAGTGTTTTATATGTGCTTGTTAGGTCTAGTTAGTTTATGAATGATTTAAGTCCCATACTTCCTCATTGTTCTCCCAGTTTTTTTTTTAATTTGGGATATCTTATTCTCCTCTTCATTTAAAAAAATTTATTTACTAATTTAAAAAAATTAAAAACAAACAAACAAAAACATTAACACATAATTTCATTCTACATATATATTTAGCAATTCTCAATATCATCACACAGTTGCATATTCATCATTTCTTCGAAAATTTGCATCAATCCAGAGAAAGAAATAAAAAGACAACTGAAAAGAAAACAATAATAGAAAAAAAGATTATACCTACCATACCCCTCACCCCTCACCCCATCTATCACTAGCATTTCAAACTAAATTTATTTTAACATTTGTTCCCCCTATTATTTATTTTTATTCCACATGTTCTACTCGTTTCTTGACAAGGTAGATAAAAGGAGCATCAGACACGAGGTTTTCACAATCACACAGTCACATTGTGACAGCTATATCATTATTCAATCATCCCCAAGAAACATGGCTACCAGAACACAGCTCTACATTTTCAAGCAGTTCCCTCCAGCCTCTCCATTACATCTTGAATAACAAGGTGATATCTACTTAATGCATAAGAATAACCTCCAGGACAACCTCTCAACTCTATTTGGAGTCTCTCAGCCATTGACACTTTGTCTCATTTCACTCTTCCCCTTTTTGGTCAAGAAGGTTTTCTCAATCCCTTAATGCTTGGTTTCAGCTCATTCTAGGGTTTTTCTCAATCCCTTGATGCTGAGTCTCAGCTCATTCTAGGATTTCTGCCCCATGTTGCCAGGAAGTCCACACCCTTGGGAGTCATGTCCCACAGAGGCAGGGGGAGGGTGGTGAGATTGCTTGTTGTGTTGGCTGGAGAGAGAGGTCACATCTGAGCAATAAAAGAGGTTCTCTTGGGGGTGACTCAGGCCTAATTTTAAGTAAGCTTGACCTATCCTTTGTAGGGTTAAGTTTCATATGAACAAACTCCAAGACTCGGAGCTCAGTCTATAGCTTTGGTTGTCCACACTGCTTGTGAGAATATCAAGAACTCAACTTGGGGAGGTTGAATTTTCCCCCATTCTCACCATTCCCTGAAGGGGACTTTGTGAATACTTTTCCACTCACTGATCAAATCGCTCTGGAATTCATTGGGGCATCACTCTCGACAAACCAACAAAATCTCATGTCCTATTCAAGGTTCCATGTACTTACGTTGTTCAACCAACTATCTACATAAGTTGTATTAGGAGATGCACTATTCAAAGTATAAATTTTGTACCAAATAAACATTTTTTGCTTTAGTCTCACACATAAGTTGAAATTTTAAAATATCAATTAACATCAATTTTATACACCCTGCAGTAATGACATACCTTTGTTCTTCCTCATACAAAAAGATTTTTTAAATTCGTATATTTAATCACTATTATTATACATTCTAGGCATTTCTAGATTATACATCTCAATCTTTACTGTCTACATCACTTCTTGTATTTCAATTTAGTGCCTAGTTTCTGATGAGAAATTGGCACATGATCTATTTGGGACTCCCTTGTACATAACACATTGCCTTTTCTTTGGTGCTTTCAGATCTCCCCTTGTCCTATGCATTTGACAGTGAATCCATATATAACTGCATATATTTTGCTTTGTATTCACCCTGTTTATGATTCTTTGAGCTAATTTGATGTACAGATGCATGTCTTTTGCTAAATTTGGAAATTTCTCTGTCATTTTTTCTATAATTCCTTCTAACTCTTTCCCTCTTTCTTCTCTTTCTCTGTCTCCCATAATGCATTGATGTGCTTGATGTTGTCCCATATCTGTCTTATGCTATTTTGATTTATATATAAAAGCAATTTTTTTCTTTCTGTTCCCCAGCCTAACTCATTTCAAGTGTCTTGACTTAAGTTCACTAATTGTTCTGCCAGCTACAGTATGCTCTTGAAATCTTCCTAGGCAATTTTAATTTCAGTTTTTGTGGTCTTCAACCCCAATAGTTCTGTTTGGATCTTTCTTAAAATTTCTATATTTTTACACAGACACATTGCTTGCTCATTATTTTCCTGATTTCATTTACTTCTTTTTCTGTATTTTTGTTCATCTTGAACATTGTTGTGATCATTTATTAAAAGCCTCTGTTTAGTATGTCTGCTGCTCATTTTCTTCATTTGTGTTGTCTGCAATTTTATCTTTTTCCTTTGTATAGGTCATTCCTCATTTCTCTGTTCATCTTGAGATTTTTTTTACACATTGTATATTTTAATATTTTAAAGTTGTAATTCCAGAATTTATCCCCTGAGATATCTGTTTCTTGTTTTGTAACAAGAAAGTCAGTAGTAAGTCAGAGATTTTATTGAACTACAACCCTTCTCTCTGGAAGGTCTGCCCAAGGCACATGAAGTGTTCAGGGCTTTTTCTATCTTTTTGGTCCTAATCTTTTCCTTGCACAGCAGATAGGTCTCCCTTTCCCAGGTGTTTGAAGCCAGCAGGCCTTAGTCCTAAGCTCTCTGCTTCTGCAGATTGCTATACTTCTCCCATTGTCTCCAACTGTTATCCCTCAAGGAAAAAATCTGCAGGAAGTGTCACCCTTGCCAAAGCAGGGCAAGAGACCCACAAAAGAGGTGCAAACTAGCTCCAAGCTTCCCTACAGGGGTGATCAGGAAGGGTCCAAAATAATCTCCAATGGGTCCCCAAAAGTGAGTTATCCTGATCTGCCCAGCTGATGCAGCTTATTCAACTAATTGTCCCCCATAGCCTTCTGCAGTTCTAATTCTCCATCACCTCTGCCCCCAATATCAGACTTTTGAAATAATGGCTGGCAGCTCCCTCAGAGCTGTGCCTCAAGAGATCTGTATCTACCAACCAAAGGCCATGGCTTTTACATGAAAGATGAAGTTTCATTTAAGAAAAGAAAGCATATGAAATATTATTGTCAGTGATATGGCAAAGATCACCAGTACCCATTTTCCCTTGGTATGGGTTCCATTTTACCATTTATAAAAGCATGTATGGGGTGAGTTACACTCTTGCAACAGGCCCAGTCATGTCCCTGATACTTCCTGGAGAAACTCTAGAAGATCTTTTTGCAAGGCCGGCAGCTGATGAGAATGCATTTTCTCCTGAGGTACTGTGCTGTGAAGAATACCAGACTTCTCTGGAAAACAGAAAACTTCTAGAGTGGTTTCATGCTCATGAAAAGAAAAACACCATTTCTAGTAATTATTTGGAAATTAAAATGTAATAAATAATCTGAATAAAAACCTTTAGCACAATATCATCTAAATATGACATGCATTTCTGTTTAATACCTAAATCACATAAAACCTCCCCTCAATAATAATTGGAGACTTTACTTTCATGACTAATTCTGTTTTATGCTTTGTTTCTCAAAAAACCCTCTAGTGGAAAGTCACACAAATATCGTAGAGAGTTTATCTACCTTTATTGTATAGCATAGTATCTATGCAGATATCTACTCACAGCTTCAGGAAATATTTCAAGCTAGCTGTATACTACATTTGTTATTTTTTAAGTATAAACATATTTTTATTATCTATCATTCTAAATATTTTTATTTACCTTTATAATGCACTGTACTGTCAGTTGCTGTATGTTGAGGGCCCATGATGTGTTAGGTACTGCTATGAGCAGTGGGGTTACATCAATGGACAAGGCAGGTGATTGCTTGCCTGTGGGGGAATTTATATTATTTGGATTATGATTAATTCAAATCAAGCAAAATTCCATGAGAAATCAAGCATTGTTAATCCCCACATTTGCATTGAAGAAACCTAAGCTTTATAAATGAGTAACATATCCAGGCCACATACATGACAGGAAAGCAAGCTGAGCCTATGAGACCTGGTCCAGTGTTCTGTCATCAATAGCAGGTCCCCCCAAATAAACTGATTATATTTAACATGAAAGAACTCAAAAGGGGAAACAATCTTTCCTTACAGAGTTGCTCCCACAAGTGTCTATTTTTTAACTTTTCAACACACAGAAATGCATACACACAATGATTTAAACTGTTTTTTACTTGCACAGAAATCCCCTCACTGAAAGTCCAGGTAAGGTCAGTTTCAAACCCTTCAGTAGGTCAGGCTCCCCTAAAGGCCCCTAAGTCGCAGCTTAAGCTTTAGATGATGATGGGGACAGAGGCAGCACAGACATCCATCCTGCCCACAAGCCACATACCTGGCACCCCCCTGGACAACTTCACATCCTGAAAATCTATGCAATACAGCATTTCAAATGCCAGAAACCCACAAGAGGGAAGGGGTCTCCTGCTCTTCACACTGCCTGGATCCAGAGTGCTTCAAGAGCCTGAACTGTGTCTTGCAGCCAACTGGAATATGTCCACTGTCAGTCAGGGATACAGATGAGAGATGCAAAAATCAGGATGTAAAGTATTTACCTTGCTGGGAAAATGACCTTGGCATGAATCTGTTCCCAGATGGACATCGAGAGCCCAGAGAGGCTTAAATCCAGCATCAAGTCCTGCAAAAAATGCATCAAGGAGATACAGGTGCAAGAAGAGGTCTTCTTGAGGAACAATGTGTTCCTTATGACTTTCTGTCTGGAATTTCCCCTGCCCCACAGAGTGCTTCTCCTTCCTCAATAAAACCAACTTCATAGTAGTAAACACTATTTACCTTTATGGTTTATGTTCATAGAGGTATACCCCACACTCCTTAGATGGTGCTCAGGTTCAAGTGGGCACTTTTGTGACTCTACATGTGTTGGGAACAAATTGGGTGCACCTAAAGTTCACTGTGTCTCTGCAAATGACATTTTTTGGATGAAATGAGAGAAGAGGAAGAAGAAATGAAAAATGGAGGCACACATAGTCCTTTACACATGGTCTCTACTAGCTCTCTGAGGCATCAGAATGGGCCGCCTGGAAGCAGTCCAGCAACACTGCCTTGTGCTGGAGCAGTTGGAGTGAGGAGCCTCTAAAACTCAGTGTCTGTCTGAGGTTGGACAATGCCCCAGGCACAAGACAGACTCTCATCTCTGTCTGACAGAATTTTCCCCTGGATACAACTGCCGCAGCTCAGCCTCCTCCCTCTTGAGTCTCTGTCTTGCCACCAGGCTCTTTCCCATGGAGGCCCTGATGGGGAAGGTTTGTGTGCTTACTACTGGGCTCTTTCTATGGTCCAGTCTCCTTCTGGGCATTGACCCTGAGTAGAGTTCTGAATGGATTGCTGGGCCCCAATTACAGAAGATCTGGAAACTGCCCTGAAATCACCTGATATTAAACTCTAAACCTCCCAGATTTCCTTTTTCTGAGCAGGATTTCCAAGAGGATTGGACAGGTTGGGACTATGTAAAAATATATCCTTTGTAGCACCTGATACAGTAAACAAACAAATCAATAAAGCAATGCCTGAAAGGAGGATAATGTGGTATATTTTCAATGTTTACACTTTAGAAATAAGCTATCAACACACACAATTTAACACCTACAGTCTCATGTGGAGATAAAGACACAATCTAAATTTGAGCCCTTGTATGTCTGTGGGGACTTGGCTCTGCCTCTGATTTGCCATGCAAAATCTATGCAACAAATTCTGTCCCCTTTGCACTTCCTTGTTCTACAATTTAAAATGTTGTACATTTCAGAACATTGAAGAATTGGAAACCTTTTTTTTTTTTTTACTTGGGCAGGCACCGGGAATTGAACCCAGGTCCTCTGGCATTACAGGAAAGAATTCCTGCCTGCTGAGCCACTGTGGCCTGCCCAAGAATTGGAAATGTTTTAATTCATGGTACCTTTGATAATATTTTATCCCCAGTGGACATAAATGAAAAAAAGAGAACATACCTGTCATACTGCTCATACAATGGCAACTGTTCTTCCTAATTACAGGAAATCTCTGCAACAACAGCATATGTACTGTCTACCACAGCTGGCCATTCCTGGGGGACAAAAGTGATGGCCAAGAGATCATATCTGAGCCATTTACCAGAGAAGGAACTTCAAGTATCTGGAAAGGAAAATGTGTGCAATTAGAATGATGGCACTTGATGATTTCCCCTACCACTGATAAGTTTCAGAACTGTCCTTAGAAAAGTTCATCAAATCCCAAGTTCTACTGCAATAAAACATTATATCTGGGAAGTTTATGCTTTAAAGGAGAAGACACCTTCTATGATAGGATGAAGGTTCAATTCAAGGAAACACATACGACAGGGTGAGCACTTCAAGCTGAGCTGTCAGATGGGGAGAGACAGGTAGTGGTACATTTTCCTGCCTGTGCACATGTTCTGCAGTTGGGGCCCAAGAAAAATATCAGCATTTAAGTGTACTGAGAGCACAAGAATATTTAAGGAATGGCTCTCAATTCTCAGGTATAGAGTGCAGGAGATAAATAACCATAAGGGACTCCAAGTTCTTTGCAAATTTGTGGTGAAGTTTATACTTGTGTGGTTTAAAAAAAGTTATTGCCATTGACATCATCTTTTAAAATGAAGAGAGGACTCCTTGGAGTTGGTTACTGTTTTCTGATGTGCACTCAAAACTTGAAGGCATATGCTGCAACTGAAACTGAACATGAGATGACAAATCAGAATTTCTACTACAGAATGTCTACAGGATTCTATTACATGAGGTTTCTATCAGGGTAAACTACAGGTTCCTGAATTATTGCCTGTAGGTGTATGAGGGACATCAGATAGTATCCATGAGAACATTTATTTGGTCCAAAATTTAAATTTTCTGTAGCGCGTTATCCAATTCAACTTCCCTGGTAATTTTATTTAAACAACCTAATTACAGGGAACTAGAATAGGGAATGAAGCCTTGTTATTCTGTATAGGTTAATCTAATGTTCCAATACATCCTGTAGTATTTTGGGCAGAAAATAAAACAAGGATTTACAAAGACCTTTTGAGGGACTGGGTAAAAATGTGGTACTATTAATCTTCCCCACCTGAATGAGTCTTGATATTCTTTCAAGTATTGAAGACTACCAATACAATAAGCTAAATCCTCAGTCTTTAGTTATGCCCTTTTGAAACTCATCTCTGCAATGGCAAAGCTAAACCTATTTATAGGTTTGCCTTGTTATCAAACCCTGAGAACTTTTTTTGTTACTCAGATGTGACCTTGCTCTCTAAGCCAACTCTGCAAATAAGCTCACTACCTTCTTCCTGTTTGAGACATGACTCCCAGGGCTGTAAGTCTCCCTTGCAACATGGAATAGGACTCCCAGGGCTGGCCCTGGCATCATAGGCTTGCCAATGCCTTCTTGATCAAAAAGGGGAGAGAAATGGAACAAAATAAAGTTTCAGTGCTAAGAGATATCACATAGAGGTGGGAGATCATCCTGGAGGTTACTCTTAAGCAAGCTTCACCCAGATATTTAAAATTGCCACAACATACCAAGCCCTAACCAATAGCATTCTTTAAAAACTTAAAGATATCCTAGGCTCTATCTAACATTTTATAAAAGTTTTTCTTAGTAAGTTATTTTTTTTTTTCAGAAAATAAGGCCTCCAGATTGTACCTACGCCCCAAAGACTCTGAATCCCAGAGGTACAAGTCTCTTCAAGGATATCAACCAGTTTCATTCCTATACCATAAAGTCAATTCTTTTCAGCATGATGAGTTCAAAACAGTCACTTCTCATATATCCCTAAAGAAAAAGAGAATGATGAAATGAGAGGGAGGTGGTGTAACTGAGAATTGGGATTTCAACAATGGTTATTTCTACTGACTCATATAGACATTTATTCTTTTAGTTTCTAGTGTAGTAGAATAGCTAGAATGAAATATTATAAACTTTTGAACTATAGCTAAAGTATCCATGCTCTTTGAGAATGATTGTATAAATACACACAAAAAAGTCAGTTGCCCATGTTTGCATAAATCTACTTCTGGATGGTCTATTCTTTTTCACTGATCTATGTATCTGACTCTGAAAATACTAAACTTTCTTAGTTAACCTACCTTTATTGTAAATCTTAAGTTGTGTAAGGTATAATAGTAAGGGTCAATAAGATGGTGGGTATTAGAGGTATGGAACTTTTCATTTCAATTTCTTTTTCTGGAGTAAAACAAACATTCTAAAATTGAGCATGGTGATGAATGTACAACAATGTGAAGACAGTGCAAATGATTATTTGTATATGTATAGTTTGGATGGATTGAATATATGTGAATATATCTCAAAAAATCACAATTAAAAATAGAAGTCCCCATGAATGCTAAATAATTATTTTATTTAGAGTTCTGAAAGGCAGCAAATAAGTTATTTCCAAACCCAGAAGCAAAAACTAATATGATGAATCAATTCTGTGGCTTATAAAAGTGAAATATTGGCTTAGCTGGCAATTTTTGCATTGTAGACAATTGTTTATAGAATGTAAAGATTTTATCAATTACCTACGAAAAATGAAGGGAATGAACTGTTCTTCAACATATGGTGCTGAGACAACTGGATATCCACATGCACAAGATTGAAGTTGGAACCTTACCTCATGCCATGTATAAACATTACTCAAAATGGATCAGTGAACCAAATACAGGAGCCGAAACTATAAAACTCTTAGAAGGAAGTATAGGGGTAAATCTTCATGGCCTTGGATTTGGAGATGGATTCTTGTTAACACCAAAAAACACAAGTGACAAAATAAATATATATATATATATATTTTGGACTTAATCATAATATGAAACTTTTGTGCTTTACTGTCAGCAAAGTGAATAGACAACCAATAAATAAGAGAAATATTTTCAAATCATATCTGAAAAAGGACCTGCATCAAGAACATATAAAGAACTCTACCACACAACAATAAAAAAGCAATAGCCCAAGTAAAAATGAACAAAGGATCTAAATAGACTCTACCCCAAAGAGATTTACAAATGGTTAATAAGCACATGAAAAGATGTTCAATATCATTAGCCATTTGGCAAAACAAAACTACAAAGAAATACCACTTCTGACATACCAGTATTCCCATGATAGAAATGTCAAGTAAAAACAGTGTTGATTGGAAAAAGTGAAACTCATACCCTGCTAGTAGGAATGTAGTATGCTGCAACCATTTTGGAAAAGCAGCCTGACAGTTCCTTAAATCACTAAACATTGAGTTACCATAAGACCCAGAATTTCTACCTGTATGTTTGTACCTAAGAGAAATAAAAACATATTCCAATGCAAAAGCTTGTACATGACTCTTCATAGCTGCTTTATTCATAATATCTAAAATGTGGAAAAGCCCAAATGCCTGGCAACTGGTGAACTGGATAAGTAAAATTTGGTATGTCCTTACTAAATTATTATCATTATTTGCAACCATAAAAAGTAACACAATTCTGGAATATGAACCTTGAAAACATTATGCTGAGTGAAACCTTGAAAACATTATGCTAAGTGAAAGAAGCTGGTCATAAAATACTGCTGACTCTGTGATTCCATTTATATGAAATGTTTAGCATGGAGATGGAAAATAACTTATTACCTTCTCAGTGTTGAGTGGATGGAATGAAAGGAGGATGTAGGCTAAAGGAGGTATTTTTTAGGTGATGAAAATATTTTAAATTGACTGAAGTAGCAGTTGTACATCTATTAACCCATTAAAAACCATTGAATTGTGTACTTTACATGATAAATTCACAGTATTTTACTTATATCTCCATGCAGCTCTTTAAAAATGTAGTTAATATAATACACCCTCTCAGTAGAATGAAGAGCAAATGCTACACGATCTGCTGTGGAGACACTGAAGAAACTTTAAAGGGAATGCAGTACTCATTTGTGAAAGAAAAATTCAACCACAAGGACTGTAGGTAGGGGGAGTATCTGTGCAACAAACATCACACTTGATGGTGAAATATTAAGTGCTTTCCCCCAAGATGTAGAACATGAAGTGATATCCTCTCTTTTGACTTCTAAAAGACATTGTGCTTGAGGTTGTCACTTGGCCAGCCAGATAAGATGGAGAAATGAAGTCTGATTGGAAAGAAGAAATAAATCTATTTCCATGTGCAGGTGGCATGATATTATAAGCAGAAAATCCTAAATAATTTAATACTATTGGATAGAATTAATGGGTTCAGCAAGGTTGCAACATACAGGAGTGTTATACAAATACCAGTTGCATTTCTACACAGTAGCAGTTAACAATTTTTTAAAAAATTAATAAACAGTTCCATTTATAATAGCATAAAACAATAAAATATGTGTGGAGAAATTTAACAAAACACATGAAAAGACTGTACTATAAAACTATAAAACATGATTGAAAGGAATTAATTAAGGTTCAAATAATTGGAAATGCATGTCATAATATGGATTGAGAGTCTTAATATTGTTGTAATGGTCATACACCACAATGCCATCCCTTCCAAAGTCCTACCTTCCTTTTTTTAATCCAAAAAGTCATAAGGAAATTCAAGGGACTCATAATAGCAAAGCAATCCTCAAGAACAAAGTTGGGGGACTTACATTTCCTGTTTTAAAACATAATTACAAAGCTACAGTAATCAAAACAGTATGGTACCGGCATATAGATACACACCTAGATAAATAGAATAGAATTGAGATTTCAATCATTAACCTTATATTTATAGTCAATTTAATTTTAGTAAGAGTGCAAAGTAATTCAGTTTGAAGAAGAGTCTTCACAATTGGTGTTAGAACCCCTCAATGCACACATGTGAAAGGAAATAGCTGGACACCTTTCTTACATCATATACAAAAATTAACTCAAAAGGTAACATGAACCTAAATGTAGAATTAAAGCTATAACATTTTTAGGAGAAAAAAAGGTAAATCTTTATGATCTTGGATTCAGCAGTGGATTCTTAAGTGTGAAACTAAAAGTATAAGCAACTACAGAAAAAATATGCAAGCTTGATTTCATTACAACTAAAACCTTTTGTGTTTCAAAAGACACCATCAAGAAAGTGAAGTGATCAATAGAATGGGAGAGAATAGTTGCAAAACATATATCTGTTAAGGTACTTGTATCCAGAATATATGAAAGCTCATACAACTCAACAATTAAAAGGCAAATAACTGCATTTTAAAAATGGGTATAGGCTCTAAATGGACATTTCTCCCAAGAGATATACCAATGACCAATAGGCATATGTAAAAATGTTCAATATCATTAGCCATTAAGCAGATCAAAACCACTAGGAGATACTATTCTGATTTATTAAAATGACTGTAATCAAAAAGATAGATAATAACAAATGAAGCAATTATGTGGAGAAATTGGAACTCTCATACAGCGCTGTTCATGGAATGTAAATAATGTGAGCACTTTGGAAAAGATTTACAGTTTCTCAAAAAGTTGAGAAGCAACTTATCTTGTGACCAAGCAATTTCATTCTTAGGTATGCACCCAAGAGAAAGGAAATATATATTCACCTAAAAACTTGTATGCAAATGTTCATAGCAGCATCATTCATAATAGTCAAAATGAGGAAATATCTCAAGTACCTATCAACTGATTAATGGATTAAAAATGTGGTATATACCCATAATTGAATACTATTTTTATTTTTTATTTTTTTTATTTTTTACATGGGCAGGCTCCGGG
This sequence comes from Tamandua tetradactyla, assembly GCF_023851605.1. NCBI lineage: Eukaryota > Metazoa > Chordata > Mammalia > Pilosa > Myrmecophagidae > Tamandua > Tamandua tetradactyla. Next base: position 1,713,352 of record NW_027518253.1, on the reverse strand, counting down.
AATTGAACCCGGGTCCTCAAGCATGGCAGGCAAGCAACCTTACCTGCTGAGCCACCGTGGCCCGCCCTTATATTTTTATTTTTATTTTATTTTTTATTTTTTACATAATTGAATACTATTTAGCAACATAAAGGAATGAAAGACATTATCGAATTCTCTCAAGAAGAAACAGAAAACCTGACTAGCTGGATATGTATTAAAGATTTGACCTTCATTTTACATCAAAACCTTCTCATAAAATCTCCAGGCCATGATGTCTATACTGTTGAATTTTTCCAAGCATTTAAGGAATAAAACAACAGAAATTCTACAAGAACTCTTCCAGATAATTGAAGAGAATAGTTATGAACTCATCTAGGAGACCAGTCTTATGATGATACCAAAGATATTCCAAAATGAAACTACAAATCAATGACCCTCATGAACAGAGATGAAAAAAAAATAGTATATCGAATCCCACTTGACATAGAATGAATAACACATGGTTTATAAATTGACTTTACCCCATAAACACAAGATAATTTTACCATTTGAAAATCGTTAATCCACCATATTAGCAAATTAATAACAAAATCCATATGATAATCTCAATAAATACAGAACAGCATTCAGTTTTGAAAAAAAATTATGTTGATGTCAGGGGGTTTGGCTATGTTTGTATGTGAGTGTGTGGATGTTTATTAGGGAGGGAATCGATGTGGGTTTTGCAGGAAGTGTGCAATGGGGGATGCATTTTTCTCTTTTATAGAGTTTTTATTATGAATTGTCAGTGTTAAAAATGTGAAACATCTTGAAGCCTTGGCTTTCAAAGTCACTTGCATACTGTAGCTGCTGAGATGCAAAATCTAGTCCCTTGATATATATAAACACATATTTCCCGAGTCATAGAACTTTGCTCTTCTTATCAGGGTCATAATAGTGAAATCATACCATACCTTTCCTTCTGTGTCTGGCTGATTTCATTCAGCATTATAGCCTCTAGATTCATACACATTGTCATATGCTTCAGGACATCATTTCTTATCACTGAACAATATTCTATTGTATGTATATACCACATTTTATTAATCCATTCATCTGTTGATGGACACTAGGATTATTTCCATATTTTGGCAATTGTGAATAGTGCTGTTATGAACATTGATGTGCAAATGTCTGCTCATGCCACTGCTTTCAGCTGTTCTGGGTATATACCATGTATTGTTATTGCCCATGTCATAGGACAAAATATTTAGTTTCCTGAGGAACTGCCAAATTGTCTTCTATAGTGGCTATACCATTATACTTTCCCACCAGCAGTGAATACATGTCCCGATTTCTTCACATCCTCTCCAACATTGGTAGTTTCCTGTTTGTTTTAATAGCAGCCATTATTATAAGTAGGAAATGATATCTTTTGAGTTGTATTTCCCTTAGAGTTAATGAAAATGAGCATTTCTTTGTTTTTAGCCATTTGTAGTTGTCCTTAGAAAAATATCTATTCATATCTTTTGCCCATTTTATGATTAGTTGTTTATTCTTTTGTTGTTCGAGATTTCAAACTTTTATCCAATATATGGTTACCAAATATTTTCTCCCATTGTGATGGTTGTCTCTTCATCTTTTTAACAAAGCTGTATATATACAACTTTCTCCCACCTGTGTTGTAGCAGGGGACAGGAAGTTAATGTGGCCCAGGGAAACCTGCAAATTCATCCCATGTGAATGTGAACCATTTATGCTACTCATTTCTAATTGGAAGAGAAAAGAACACCTTCATCAAACCAACAGCCACATACCATGTTTGGCATGGAATCCACATGGTAGACAAGGCAATGATTGAAGTGCAGAAGGTTTCATTTCTGAGGAGATTCCATTTGTGTATTTTTTCTGATTGCTTGTGCTTTGGGTGGAACATTTAAGAAGCTATTTCCTATCATTATGTCATAAAAATGTTTCCTGATATTTTCTTCTAGGAGTTTTATGTTACTAGATCTTATTTTTAGGTCTTTGATGCACTTTGAATTAATTTTTGTTTAATGTATAAGGGAAGAGTCTTCTTTCATTCCTTTGGTTATTAATATCCAATTCTCACATGCACATTTATGAAGAAAGACAAATTAATTGACCCCAGATTTGATGATCAATCAATGCACTTGATACAATTCAATTGGTCAAAACTTCAATCTTTATTCTAGTACCATACTGTTTTGATGACTGTGACTTTATAGTAGGCTTCAAAGTCAGGATGGGGTGGTCCTTCCCCTTTGATCTTTTTTAGGATATCTTTAGCTATTTATGGTTTCTTTCCCTCCCAAATAAATTTGAAAATTAACTTTTCCAAGTCTTCAAAACAGATTGTTGGAGTTTTAATTGGTATCACATTAATCTGTAGATAAATTTGGGTAGAAATGGCATCTTAACAGCATTCAACTTTCTTATCCATGAGCTTACAATGCCTTTTCATCTATTAAGATCTTCTTTGTTTTCTTTTATCAATGTTTTATAATTTTCTGTGTACAGGTCCTTTACACCCCTGGTTAAGTTTATTCAAACATACATTCTGGATAAAAACTCTTGGCAAACTAATAGTAAAAGCTAAAGTAGTCAGGTCTGTCATGGTCAGGTTCATGTGTCAACTTGGTCAAGTGGTGGTAACTGTTTGCCTAGTTGGACAAGTGCTGGCCTGTCTGTTGCAATGAGGGCATTTCTTAGAATTAGATCATGATCATGTCACCTACACCCACAACTAATTCCATTTGTAATCAGCCAAGGGAAGTGTCTTCTGAAATGAGTGATGCACAATCCTATTAAGGAAGATTCAGAAGAGACAGGCTGTCCTCTTGCTTCATCTGGAAAGCCTCTCCTGTGAAGTTCATCCAGACCCTCCATCAGAATCACTGGTTTCACAGCCTGTCCTGCAGATATTGGACTCTGCATTCCCAAGGTCACATAAGACACTTTTATAAATTTTATATTTGTGAGTGTTCCCTGTTGTTCTGTTTCTCTAGAGAACCCTAATGAATACGAGGTCAAAAAAGAACATCCACAAAACACTTATAGCTAACTTCAGACTTAATGAAGAAAGGCTGAATGCTTTCCTCCTAATATTAAAACATCTGCCTAATTATAGACAAGATGTTTTGTTTGCTCATGCACAGTTAGAATTTCCTGAGCAAATTTTACTAAAAGTCCAGACCTGAGCTAAAAGAGGAGCCATAGAAGTAAAATTAAGCCTGGTTAGATGGTGAGGGTCTATTCAGAGAGGTTCACTTCCCTGGAAGTCTATGTTTACATTTCAAGGGCAAATGAAACCTGGGACCAGGTAGGCTTCCCCCTGATTGCAAAGCTGCAGATGTTCATCCTATTTCTGTGGGAGGCTTATGTGCATATTCCAAAGAGTAAAAACTCAGCATCCTTTCAGGTGGAATTTTTTTACAGAAGGGAGAAAATATGAAAATCGTCTCTCTCATCCCACCTCTCTCTTCCATTTTCCTCCCTCCCTCCCTCACATGGAAGAATATCTTTCCCTCTCCCACTTACACACTCAGACTTATATTTTCAGGGGCTCTCACCTAAAGTGCATGTAGGATGACATCTCCTATATTCTCATTGTGGTACCCTGGAAGGGAGAAAGCGGGGCATGTTTGCACTCAGGACAATAAAAATAAATAAAGACATTAAAAACTTAACAGAAACTAACATGGAATACTTAGGATATATTTGACAAAACATGTGCAGCATCTATGCAAGAACCATAAAGCATTGCTCAGATAAATTTGAGAAGTCCTGAATCAATGGCTTTTGGTGGAATATGACAAGATGATTTTAAGAAAGATATGCAGAGGATCTACAAGAGCCTCTGAAGAGAACAGAGTTGAAGAACTATAATTCTCTGGTTTTAAACTTATTAAAGCTACAATTATCAAGACAGGATAGGATAGATGTAAAGATAGACAAGTGGGTAAAAATCTGTGACAGACATTTCGCCAAAGAGATGAACAGATGGGAGATAAGCATATATTAAAAGCTCTACATCATTAGTCATTAGGGAAATACAAATTAAACACATGACAAGGCACCTTACACACCTATTAAAATTGCCAAAGTAAAAAAAGGCTAACATACCAAGTGTAGATGATGGTACGAAGACTCTGGAACTCTGATATTGGAGTAAATACAGAATGGTTCAACCACTTTGAAAACCATCTATGTAGTTTTGTTTCTTAGATAAGGAAATGCATGACTGGTCTAGTCTTCCACTCCTAGACCTCTTTCCCTGAATAAAGTAAGGTGCAAGCCCAGGCAAGACTTTGTGCAAGAATAGTCATTGGAGCTTTATTCACAGTAGTACCAAACTGGGTCTAACCCCAATGTCCATCAACAGACGAATGGACAAAGAAATTGTTCTAGAATGCACCCCCAAATCTCCCTTGAAAATGGGACCTCCTAACCCATGGAAGTCTGACCCCCACACTGAACAGTGCAGTGGCCCCCCAAGGCCTCTAACCCACTTGGCCAGCACCCAGTCATCAGTGTAGGGTGTCAATGTGTTGTACCATGGGACTCAAGCTTTCTTTCATCTGTGTCTAGCAGAGGGTAGGCAGTTAACCTGGTCCAGGGAATTCTGAAAACCCATCCCAGATTAATGTGAAACATTTATGCTACTCCTTTCAAATTGGAAGAGAAAACACCTTCACCAAACTGACAGACACTTACCATGTTTGGCATGGAACCCATGTAGCAGACAGGGAAGGACACACCCCTATTTTCCACAAGAAAATCCAGATATAGGCAAACTGGAGGAGACTTGTCATCTCAGTGCTAGATGGTGACCTTGTTCCAATGAAAAGAAATCTCCAGACAGGACTTCATATATCTGGGAAAAGCAGCAAGAGAGATTACCAATCAGATGATGACATGTGAGTTGTGATTTTAAGTGGTGTGATTGATGTCATTGCAAACATATGAAATTTAAGGGAGCCCAATGATATGAAGAGAGTCATGTACTGGAGAAGAAGAATAAACTGGGTCAGCATGTCAATGGTCCTATGTCAATGCAAGAGAATGGCTGTATACTTGACTTCTGCCACTACCCCAGCTCCACTGCCCATGGTTGGGGAATTATTTGAAGTGGACATGTGCTTTGTGGAGTGCGTGGAGATGGGTTTGATGCAGGAAGCTCTTATAATAAACACTCAAAATGTGACATTTCTGGTGGATTTCTACAAAATACATTCAAAATATATACACAATTCATGGTTGTAGCCTCAGGAAACACTCCAACATTGAGTCTGACTGGTGGCCTGGCCCCCCAGCTAGTACCAAGGCTGAAGCCTTGGCCACATTTAATCCCTGTTTGAGAATTTTCTGCTCTGTTTTTTTCTATTGTTCTTTTTGTTAGATTTTTAGATGCAAATAATCCAAGTCTGAGCATGTTTCCCTGTTCTTTTTGCTTTTTGAATGGTTAATAGGAAGCTTTAAAATGATCCCTTCCTGTTAAATGTCTCCCTGTTTCTCTTCATGCCATGTCTATTGAATTATGGGGTTTTCTAAAGCCATTTGTCAAACATAAAGAAAGAACAACTATTTAATATTTGATAAATAAAGGTAAAACTATTTTAAAAATCACCCCAGGGGTAGAAAAAAACATCAAGTTTGGGTAAGAATGTTATTCATAAAGGAGTCTTGGCATCATCTTTAGGTTAGAGAACCTGTTACTGACATTTAAACAAGCAAAATGAATTTAGTAGATGGCATTAATTCTTAGTCAGAGCTGGCAGGCTGTAGAGAGGGCCTCCTAGTGCTTTGAATGGCTGCTCTTGTAGCATCTCCATGAGACAAGATAAGCTCCCTTGCCCTTGCCAGTGGCACTGTGAGCCAGTGAACACACTCCTCAGAGACCTGGCCTGTTGCACAGGTGTTCATTTCCTTCTCTGAGTTGGAAGAGTGGGAGTCTCTTCTCACCCTCTCCAAAGTAAATCCCACCTTCCTGTGCTGGTTTCTGCAAAGAGTCTATCTCTCCTTCCCTGTACTCAGCACTTATAGACTCATGATGTCCTCTGCTTGGCCTCTCACCAGCTGCTCCATGATTCCTCTCCACCATCATCCCATGCCTGCCCCCTCCCTTCTTTCACCACCCAGACATGCACATAGCACCACCAGGAGCTCACTAAGATCACACCCCCAGACCCCTCCCTTGCTGTCTAGAGCCCATGTGGTCCTTAATATCTTCTCAATCTCTGGGTTTCACTGCTTTCACAGATTGTCTCACCCCAACTTTGGTCACCTTCTCCCATACTGCAGCTGAGCAGTATGGAGTATTTTGTAGTATCTCCCATATTGCAGCTGAACAACTTTGGTCACCTTCTCCCACATTGCAGCATACTGAGGTGGGTCCTGAGCCTGCCTCAGTATGCTGCAGTGTGGGAGAAGGTGGTCAGGGGTAGATGGTACTCTGGAAGGCAGTGATCATGGCTGGGCATCCAGAGACCAGCTGATGTTTGAAGGTGCTCAGTAAATGAGTGTTGAATAAGTGCTTGCTTAATTGGGAGCTATTGCAGTCACCCAAGAAGGCCAGGATATGAGCCTGAAGGTAGGGATGGGCTGGTGAGTGAAGGAGACACACACCTGTTATAAGAAATGTCCTGGCTCTTATTAAGCACCTGCTTGTTTGAGTGACCAAGGAAGAGAAGGGCAATGGAGGTAAACATCCTGGCTACAGTACTGGACAATGGTGTGGACTGGTACCACTCAGCAGCTGGAAAATTGATTTAGTTTGGAAGAGGTAGTTAGCTTTCAAAGTCCTTGGTTTTATGGCAGATTCATATGGAAAGACATAAGAGAAGGAAACTTGGCCTAGAAACACACACCATCCACCAAGGACAGAGATGGTCTTTGTGGCTGTGTGCCTGGACAAGCCCTGAAATTCTCAAATATGAGTAATAAAGAGGTAGGAAATGGGAGAGCTTCTAGATGGGCTTGCAAGAGGAGGCCCATAAAGGCCACCTATCTGGAGAAGGAAGAAGGTGTGCTTCCAAATGGAGGTTAAAAGTGTGATATGCTGCTGAGGCCAGGGAGGGGGTAGGTGGGAGGTGGGAAGGGTTGGGCCAAAGAGGGGTCCTGGGGGCTCTTGGGGGGCATGGCCTCAGTTCAGTAAGAAGCATCTACTCCCTGTGAGAGGCAGCAACACAAGCATCTCATATCTCCTAGCGCTGATGCAACAGTTAGCAAAAACTGGAGGGCTAAAAACAACACACAAGCTTAATTTTTCCTTTGTCTGGAGCAGTACTGGAGCCCAAGAAAGCTTCCATTTTTATCTAATGAGCTCTTAAGTAATAGAAACCAAACAAAAAAATTCCTTTCCAAGTAGGACCCCCACTCCTCAGATTTGTCAGTCAAGAGCATAAGTTGGTACATGGCTCTATGTATCTCCAGGCTCTGTACACCCCTTTTCTTAGGGCCCAGCCCTTTGGCAGTATTTTGTGCTGTCTGGTGCAAAGAGCTTTGGGTTTTTTTCCCATCAGCCTTGACCCCTCTCTGTTGTGGGAAAAACTTCTAGTTCCTTTAGTGCTTATTGCAGATTTCTCTGTGCTGGGTGCCTATTTTCAGTAGTCAGAACTTGTTCATTGATTCCACAAGTGGAACTTGGTTGAGCTAAGCCCTTACTGCTAATAAATTTTGCTTCCTTTCCCATCAGGGAACCAGCATGTTGCACTTGTGGAGGAGGGACACGAGCTTCCATGGCCTATGGACTTACAGTCATGTATGGAGTTTCAGCCAGTCCAGCTTGTCCAAACTGGTGCATGCTGTGTGTCCAGTCACTGATGAGGCCCCAGCAGTTGTTCTGTACTGTTCCTGGCTATTTACTAGCTTCTCTGGAGGATGAACTAAATTCCACATCTCACTAAGCTATCTTCTTGACACTGAATTATTAACAAAGGTTTCCATCAAATTCTCTTAGTATTGTAATTAAAACTGTTATAATTAATCTTCATCATCTGTCCTCAAAATACACATGTATAGTATATAGTTTTAGCCTTCATTTCATACCTGGTTTTTTCATTGATATCCTACTTCAATTTCCTCCTCAACTTTCCCTGTTACTGATCAAAATACAGAGATATTTCACCTGTAAATCAGAAAGGTTACTTACTTTTATTTGAATAGAATAGCAATATTGAATATATTACTGGTTTGAATTCTTCTAAAAATAGTCTCTGGTGCATTTTCATTTTCATAAATAAAATCATATATGTGAGATTAAAAGCTCTCCTGGAAATTTGCCCATTATCTCCCCTTAAACATAGGAAAGCTCTTATATGAAATTAAGCTTCCAAGGAAAAGTCAGGGAAGTTCTCAGGCAAAACCAGGTAATCAATCACTCTGTATTTATTGATGCAAAAAATAATCCTAATATTTGAATTTGCTTCTGAAACTGTACAGGGTATGCTTAAAATACTGCTTGAATCTCTAGTTGTGTTAGTTTAGATAGCTACAGCTGATGCTTAATACCCTTGCTTGACAATCCTCCTTCTTGGTTCAGCTTTTTTACAGACTTATGACCACCATATTAATTGCCATATATTTTAGTGAAAGTAAAAGTCGAATTATTCATTGCATTTTTTTAGGAGTTCCATGTTACTTGGAGTCTTTTTAAGAAAATAAATCATGTTCTTCTCAGCCAAAGTTTTACTATCTTTCCTCCTAGGTTGATTTGGAAAGAGGTGGGCCACTGCACAGGCCCTTGGAAAGGAGGGGAGTGCCACTTTCTAAAGCTGAAGGATAAATGACTTTCAGACTTTGAAATCCAAAGGTGTTTGCCCTGCAGGTTTTCCTTCCAATTTCTCCTTATGGATACTGTGAGTGTTCCTCCTTTGTATATTGGTAACAGGCAGCTTGTTTTGAGATTCACAGGTCCACAGCCAGAAGAGAATTTTTTGCACCTTAGTATTATTTAAAGTGATGTGCATAGTTAACAAGTTGACAAGGGGTGGGCATGTGGTAGTTCAGTTCAGGTGTCAGCTTGGTCAGGTGAAGGTGTCTAGATCTTTTTCTGTGGACATAAACCAATGGTATGTGAACCTCATCTGTTGCTCATTGCATCTGCAGTTGGCTAAGAGGCATGTCTGTTACAATGACCACTGTTTGATTTAACTGGCTGGTGCTTAAATGAGAGAGCTAAATGTAGCATGCCCAAGCAGCTCAGCATACCTCATCTCAGCACTCGCAGCTCAGTCTAGGCCTTTGGAGATGCAGAAAGAAATCACCCTGAGAAAAGTTGTTGGAATCCAGAGACCTGATGAGAAGGCCAGCAGAGACCATCCTGTGCCTTCCCATGTAAGAAAGAACCTCAGTTGAAAGTGAGCTTCCTTTCCTCTGAAGAACTAATGAAATAAATCCCCTTTTATTAAAAGCTGATCTGTCTCTGGTGTGTTGCATTCTGGCAGCTAGCAAACTACAGCACCTTGTTTATCTGGCTATTGTACTCCAATAAACCTGGGTTTGAGATGTGCATGGAGTGGGGAAGTGTTATGTAAATCATGTTCCTTGCTCCTTTTCCTTTTCAAACAAGAGCAGTCCAAATAGAAAGAGTAGGAGAAAAAAAGGTAAAAAAAAATGGAAAAGAAAAAGAATACATGTTATTTTAGCTTTAAAAAAAGTATCTCAACATATTCACAAATGTTTGAACCCTACTTGGGGACTTCCTTCCAGTCAGATCTCTGAGGCCACATCTCCCTGTCTACCCTAACTCAGAAGAGGGTCAAGAGCAGGAAGAAGTTTGCAGTGTTCCCTGGACAGAGTTCTAGGTGAGTATTGCATGGATGTGTCCTTAGCACTTATTGCTTTTTGATCCTGGGCTTGATGGTGTGGGGTCCAGGAATAGGATACATGCTACATATGTAGCTGTGATATCTGAAGTTTGTCTTTGAACTCAACAAGGATGTCCCTCGTCCAAGTGAGTACATTGAGGAAGGAAGTTATCTCTCCATACAATCTTCAGGATGGCTCAGTTGATGACATTATTGCCAGCCAGAAAATTCAATCAAACATCCCGATGAAAATAATTTCTGTGTGACCACACAGACTCCTTAAGGTAAAGATTTGTTTACACTGAGTGGAAGAAAGAAAAATAATGAGAAAGGGAAAAATAATCAGGTGAATGATAATGAAGGCAGATATACAAATAAACACTGATTCTCTCTCTCTCTCTCCCCACCCCTTTCTCTCTCACTCTATTTCTACACACACACACACACACACACACATCCATGCAAAGACACAGCTCAATGACTCACCTCCTTGTGGCTAACACTCTGAAAAACTATGTTGCTATCTCTGCAGAGTTTGTATGGTCTTTGCCTTCAAGCTTAAGGAAAATGTGTGTTAGCAATAGCATCGCTATTAGAGAGCAAAGAAGATTTCTTGCATACATTCTGCTCCAATTTGATGACAATGTGTAGAATCTTTTGTAATTGACTCACTGCATTTTGATTTTTCAATGTTAGGTGGAACCCTTTAAGCCTCCTCAGGTTCATGCTCAATGCATTTACCACAACTGTATCCCATCCATACCTTGCCTAAAAGGAGAGTGGTTTGGTAAGTCATTGGATTCCTTCTTAGCCAGCAGAATGAGAAAGCCACCCAATTGCTGAGCTTCTAGACTGAAGGCAGTCCAGTGGCTGCAACAGACTTGTTTACCATGCCTATCTATTCTGCTGGGGCTCCAGAAACTAGAGGTCCATGGCTTCTGGAGTCACCAAATGATTAGCAGACAAAGGTGGCAGATATTTTTGCTCAATGCATGCAATGACCAATTCCTGAGACACCATGGTTTCAAATAGACAAAGTATATTTCCAGGTATGAAGCAGGGAATCAGATAGATCTATCAGGCCAAAATATGTCTCCCCAAACTGCAGTAATTCTGGTAGGTTTATAACTTTAAAAGATGGCACACTTTAGGCTACTGAGCATAATGTTCTCAGATGATATAATTAGAGGTGATTTAATTATTAAGTATGTGCAGATTGGTTACATACTTAGTCACAGTATGAATCTAAGAAAATGACAGAATTAATATGATGATTGGCATGATTGTATATGCCTATCAGTAAATGAGGTATAGGTGTTTTATAGGTTAAAGTTTAAGCTACTGCTCATGTCGAGTGGGCCCATTTTGGTTAAATCCAGCCTCAGTTATAAAGATAATTTTATATTTGAGGTGGGTTAGTTCTGGACTGACCCAAGACTTTTCAATTAATAAACATTAGGGGCTGCCTTAGTGATCACAATACTCCAAAATTGAAAAATCATGTAAAATGGGTACAAGTAAGAGTCAGCCATAAGGTATTCACAATTGCAAGGGCACAAGATAAAGCACATGCAGTCACCAATCAGAGATCAATGCAATTGGATTCAGTGTGAAGATTTCATACATTTCCATCTGTGTACTCCAATATGGCTGAAATCATAGGGGAATATCTATATGATAATTCAGCAATCATAGTCATCCCTTAAATCATAATTTATTGGTTACAACACCTTCCTCTTATTTGATAATCTTCTCTTAATCTGTAGAGATATCTGGGCAATGATTCATAACATTTTCCTGCTAAAACACTGGCATTATTATTGTGGTGCAGAGGAGTGAAACTGGATGTTCTTGGAGAGACCAGCACTTCTTGTTTTCAGAGTTCATCTGGCATTGGAAAAATTTGGAGACCTTAAGTCTTTGAAAAAAACATAATAAATGAAACTTTTATTACAGCCCAAGGTATCCTTTAGTGTTTGCAGGAATCATGTTATTTGGGACATGTCATACTGCTGCAGTTTGCAATATATTGCTGAAACCTGCCTAAGAGCAACATCCAGAGAGAAATTTTGACACAATTTGAAATCTGTTAGCCATTGAAATGATTTCTTTTCCCCTTTTGTTAATCAAGTTAATCATGGACACGGTTAATCAAGTCCATGATGCCAAGGCCAAGCTCATCAATAGGAGACATGTCCAACATTGTCAGGGCCAGGCCTTTCCCTGTGTGTCATGTCCATATTGCCTGGGAGACTTCCATTCCTGTCAATCACGTCCCATATCAGGGAGGTCACGATTTGGCTTATAGAGAGATGACATCTTCAGCTACAAAAGAAGTTCTCTGGGGAGGACTCTTAGGCTTTAATTATAAGTAGGTTCACCTTTGTCACTACATAAACAAATAGGGGACATACCTCATAGGGACACACCTCAAGATAGAGAGCTTGGCTTATTAAATTGGGAAATTTTATTGCTTAAGACTATATCAGAAATCTCCACTTGGAGAAGTTCAGTAACTGCAAATTTTTTTCAGTTCCTCAAGGGACTTTGCAAATACTTTTACTTTTTTTTCACATGGGCAGGCACCAAGAATCAAACCTGTGTCTCTGGCATGGCAGGTGAGAACTCTGCCACTGAGATACCATGGCCCACCCGACTTTTGCATTTTTTGGCCCAATATACTTTGAAGTCAAGATTTTATTACTTTTTCTAAGTTCCATGTCATATAAAGAAGAATTGGGTTGTTTAAATGCATTTACTCAACAGGTTAAATTAGATCGTGTGCCACAGAAAATTTTAATTTTGAAAAAAATAAAAATCTCTTCTTGTTTTCTCACATAATAGTTAAAAATAACTTTTTAACAGGCAATAGGGCAGGCCATGGTGGCTCAGCAGGCAGAGTTCTCACCTGCCATGCCAGAGACCCGGGTTCAATCCTGGTGTCTGCCCATGCAAAAAATTAATAATAATAATAAGCAAGGTAAAACCAGACAATATTATCTACTACCTTATATTCTGATTTACCTTAATTGTAATTGGATAAATTTGTCACATCTCCTGTCAGAGCCGGATTTCTTTTTCTATTTTTTAACAGTTGCTGTAGGTAGTAATGCTAACTTTGAGAGCTGGAAAACTAACTCTGAGTCTCAAGTGTCACATTCATGCTTAAAGTTCCAGGGAACTATCAGGTTACACAAAGAGCAAAGTTTTTAGAATTTAGAAATAACCGTTAAAGTTCAACAGTAAATGTGACCAGCAGAACAGCTTACAATATAATCCCCAAATTTCTTATAAGCATTTTAAAATTAAGCTAATTTTAGAAATAAAAATATTTACAGTTATATTATTTTAACCAACTGTAGCAGAGATTTTGTTCTCTTTCACCTTTACACAGTTACCACAGTTAAGTTAATTAACCAATAATACATAGTTTATACCTTTATCCTGCCCCTCTTCTAAACTTTCTCTTTGTTGCAGATGAATCTCTGACCTGTAGCTGACCATATATACATTTAGAGAAGCATTGGAGCAAAACATTGAGATTGAAAAGTAAATTTGGTTGTTTCTATGATCCGTCACCTTTGTCTAAGAATACCTAAAACCATGACTACCAATAATGTATTGTTGTCTAACATACAGATCTGTATCAGGATATAACCTGTATGGTGAGAACATTGTCAAGTCTTAAGGAATTTTAATACAATTTTGAAATATATGGATAACATTTTACCCATACAAATTTAGCTAACAAAAGGAGAAAAAATCCCTTTTAATTATGTGACATTTCCCAAAACCTCCTATGCAATATGAAAAATTATTTTAGCATTTCAGCTTCACAAGGTGAAAGAACAAACCCTTTGAAGCAGGTTTTTTTTAAGTGAGAAAACACTTTCTGAAATAAATGATGGTAATGTGGATATGAACATTAATAATGATACTATTCCCTTATAAAATCTTTGTTTTCTAGACAGATACACAGATAATTAGGGAAAACCTTTTGAAACATGCATTAAAAACAGACTAATGATCCACATTATTTTAACACAGAGAAAACTAAAGTTTACTTTTGGATTAATATACAATTTCACACAAAAATTTTTTTAGAATATTATTAACAGGTTTATCCATTTTTGGTCAGCATTGACTATGCTAGGCAGAATTTACTTTTATAAGACTTTTACAACTTTCCATACTCATTAAGGGCCAGTACAAACAAAATTCACTGTATAGGTAATGTTGACTAAAACAAACAAATTTCACTTTCTCAAATCTTATACATTTTTCCATAACCATTTAGGGCTTGTTATAAGATACAAACAAAATTCCATTTTACAATGAAAAAACAAAATCAACTTTAATCAGAAAATATGATTATCTTAGTATGGAAAATAATAAAAATACTAATCATCCCTCCTATAGTCTCTATAACCCATAGTGCACAGAATCAGAAGTAAATTTGATAAATAAATTTACAAAGCTCTTTGAACATGCTTATGTCCTTCCAATCACAGATTTATAAAGAGGAAAAATATAGAGACACTACAACATAATGGTAGAAGGAAAATATGTATGCTTGGATTTAGAACACAGTCAGGCATTTATGTACTTTATACTCACAACATACAAATGATTATTTTACAATAGGCTTAAGAGTCCTCAGTCAAATCCAGCATTTACTTTGGAGGTCAGAAGAGTTCAAGTTTGAAATATAAACAGCTTTCAACAATTAAGTGGTTTATATCCAGAAAAAAAATGTCATTTACTTCTCAACATTATTTCTAGGTGCTACATAATACTAGAAATATGTTAGTTCACAAAATTAAGTTTTTGTGTAAAGAACCTGTTCAGAGCTCTATTTTTTCAAATGCTACTTTCTTTTTTAAAGCTCTTACAAGTGTCATCTCTTCTTCAGGTCTGCTTAGGTTATTCTTTATCCCTTTTTAAAATTCTTCCAGAATTTTTATCCTTTATTACTACCATCTTATATGATGTCCCATTACAAATATATTTAACTAGAATATCCAGTCTTTGAAGCTATGAATTACATCTTTCTTATTCATGGCAGCACTTACAAACAAAAGTGTACTGATTAAAATTAACAACAAATTCAATTTTTTCACATTCTAAGGTAACAAAATGGCAAAGTAATAAAAAATCCAAATTCTTTGAAATCCAAGTAATCATGCTTATTAAAATATTTCATTTATATTTCTTAGTAAGCTTAACTGATTTCTTAAATAGGATATATTTGAAATATCAGCATATTTTCATTTTATTATTCTATTCAAAAATTCATCATAAAATTTTTCCTATTGGATGTTACAAAATCCCTTTCTTTTATAATAGCCTAAAAGCATTAACAACCTTAAAAGCATGTTGACTATGTAGTATTTGAGGTATTTGGTACCTCAAGACTATTCATATTTTAATAATTTAGTCCCTTTGTTGAGCCATTGAAAGCCTTCTGTCCCCAAATTCAATTATACAAATCTTGTAGAAGAGAAATTATGTTTTATAGCTCTTGTATTTCTTACAATACCTCACCATGGCTGGAATAAAACATGCCCTACATGAACAGGTGTTGAAGGGAGACTTTTGATACTGGAATCCATTAAATTCCCTTTTAAGCCCCCCAGGCTCCATCTGCTACCTGTACCCTCTTTAGCCTATTAAGTTCAATTTGGATACCTTATTGAAATTCCAGGTGGCCTTAAGGGGAGGATATAAAATTTTAAATATGTAAAACTTGTGTGTTATCTGCCTTGCATTTGGTACCTGGATCTACTGAATTGGTTATGGGCTCAGCCCAGCAATTACCTAAAAATCTTAGTTTTGATCAATGAAGTTGCTACTGACTAAGGAGGCCCATACTAACCATAGGAAAAGAATAGCCTTGGGAGGAACAACCAGAAAAGAAGAATCTTTTAGTAGAACTGGGACAATTCTAATTGTTAATATGCCTTTCATTAATCCTCCTCCCATACACTTCACTTCCTGTAGGACTCCTTTAAAGCAACAGGGCTTTCTGGGATTAGGGAGGTTTGGGAACCCATGTCCCACAGAGCCAGGTAGCATTATTTTTGGAGCCCAGACCATGGTTAAGAAGGGAAAAGACAGATTAATTGGCAGAATGGGCCCATTTCCACAACTGCTATATCCCTCTATGGGAGTAGATACCAGTCTTTGACATAGATTATGGGTAGGCATGGAAGTTAAGGCTGACTCTGAAAAGGAGCCTAGTATGCATTGTAATCAACCCTGGTATTATAATTGCTTCACCAATTTACCAGTGATCATTCAATTCAAGGTACTTTTTCCCTTAGTGTTCAATATGATTTCTTGATCATTTTCATGTTCACAGTTAAACAGGGGTCTGGACCTAGGTGTGTTTGTTTCTCCTAGTAAGAGTAGGCTTGTTGTTGGTAAAATTTTTGTTTGAGCCAAATAGGGTGCTGTTTGTGGAATAGCAGACAATACATAACAGACAATATATAGCTTTCATGAATTTCTATTAAACCCAAGATATCTATGACCTCATATCGTTTTAGCATGAGTCACCATGGCCACTAAGAAGGCTTGATATTTATCAGCATCTCCCTGTATAAAGAACTGATTGGACTCAGTACTCAATTCAGCATATTCCAGACTTATAATTCATCATACTGCACTCTATCAGTTGACTAATAAGCTGAGTCTAACATCCTCAACTTGTGGACACAAATTTGACCTCAGTCAACATTTAACATTGTCAGTTACTCAAGCTGTTATGAGGTCTAATGTTTGAT
Organism: Tamandua tetradactyla; assembly: GCF_023851605.1. NCBI lineage: Eukaryota > Metazoa > Chordata > Mammalia > Pilosa > Myrmecophagidae > Tamandua > Tamandua tetradactyla. Next base: position 1,696,776 of record NW_027518253.1, on the reverse strand, counting down.
AGACAGCTTCTATGTCACAAAAATCCACACAAGGTATATATGGGTATGATCCATAGCTTCCTCTGTGGGTCATTTCTGACTTCTGCAATAATTTGGAGCATCTTGAGTAGGGGTCACCATTTTATATTCATTATCATGGCATAAAATTGTTTAATTTCAGTGCGTATTAGGTGGAGTTTGCCCCCAGGAAGATGCAGTTTATATTGCCAGGCAGCCCATTAACTTTTAGTTCCTGAACCAGCTCCTTAAGGAGAAACTAGGCCCTAGTGTAAGAGATAAGATATGTCTCTTTCTAAGAATGAAGTTGCCCTTCCTTCATGATCTCTTTCATTTGTCTTTTCTGTCTTTTTTCCTTTGCAGATGATAAACAGGAAAGCAGAAGGCAATCCATCCTGATGGCTATCAAAGTAATATGGTGTTATCTCCTCCTCTAGGGAGGCCAGACCCACATTCCTGGGTTTCTCCTTCCCATTCTGTCTCCTCTGACAGTTTATGCTCTTACCCCCACCCCTGGAGGCATTATCCTGGGAAGCTGTATAGGCAGTTTCTAACAAGTGTGTCATGATTTGGAGCAACCCTTTAGTAAGGAATAAACATCCTTTAGTGTCCTGAAAGGAGGAGGGGTATAAACATCCTTGCCTTTAGTTACTTTAAATAATGCTTTTGCTTGCTCTACATAAAGGCTGAGGTCTTAATATCTCTCCAGGGAAGAAGTAAAATGACAAAAACAAGCGCTTCCCCTCAAGGCAGTCTCATCCTTCTCCCTACCTTTTTTTTTCCCCTTCTCTCTTTCCCTTACCTCATCTCCTTTTGCTTTCCTAGAGATAGATATCCTCTAGATGAAATAGTACTGGTGCCTTCTCTCTGCACTGACCCCCTGCCTCAGTTTCCCTATGCAAACAGCCTTTGATCTGCCTGGATTTCCTATTCCTCTGAGCTAACTGACACGTTTCTACTTTTCCACACTGACCCTTCATGAACACACTGTAAATGTACACACATACATAAAAATCTATGAATATATATGTATATATATCATGGTGTACATAAATGTGGTATAGGTATAATTTTGTGTATTTTCTTATGCTTTATAGATTTAATGATAAGTTCAGATAAGCAAATATACACTTGTCTTGTATTTTCCCTGTTATTTTTATTTCCATATAATATTCCATGAAATGAATATTTATAATATACTGAAGTGTTCCCAGGTAATAGTTGAGCAGAAATTAATTATTTGAGAATAATCTTTCCTTTGTAACTCTTTCAATAAATGTTAGAGGGGATTTGGTCAGTGAGTTTTACTCATTAATAGTGAGTCTTAAAATCAACAGTTTCAAACAAAAAAGAGGTTAGTTTTTATACAGTTTTAAAATGTAGACCTGGCTGATGACTGAGAAAACTCAAATTATAATGAACACCAGAGACAGGGCTGGCTCCAGGCTTCAGTTTTTGTTGCTGTGTCACCTTCCCACCTGCCAAACATGGTTCCCTAATTCTAAAACATGAAAAGAAGTAGATTAGCATAGGAGTCCTGAAAACAAAAGGCAAACAAGTGAAACAAAATGTCAAAACTTTAAAGTTTAATTATTATAAATGAACCTAACAACTTCCTACAATGTCCTGGAGTGTGACTGCATCATGTTAACTGGATCATGAACTGAGGAGGCCTTTGTAGGCCTGGTAAGGGGTTTCATGGATTAAGTAGTGGAGAATTTCATGAGGTTTTGAGATTTTGATTTTTGTCTATGTAGTTTACTTTTACATTTCATTTTGGATATCCTAATACTAATGGGAGAAAGAGCTCCCAGGCAATCCCAATCAAAGTGGAGAGGGAAGAAACAAATCTGGGCACCACATCTAAGAACTGCTGAAATTGATGTTCCTGTAAAGTATGGAGACACTCCTACTTACCCTTAAATAAGATGGCTGTGTGTTCAAATACTAGGGGTTGGAAATCTAATACTGTGGGTTGAAACCCACAGGATGTGAATTAGAGACACATATCCTCAAAAATATGTACTTAAACTTAACTCCTGTGGATAATAACTTAGTATAAGTAGATCCCTTTGGTGAGGTGTTTTAGTTGAGGTTGACCAACCTCAACCAGGATGAGTCTTAATCCTATTATCACAGTGCTTCAGAAGATAATGAAATTCAGATGGAGAGAAATATATTGAGGGGGGAGCCAGAAGCTGGACTTCAATGGAACCTGGAAGAGAAGGGAAAGACTAGGACATGCCACCATGTGCCTTTATATGTGATAAGCTAAGGACCAAGAGACACCAGCAGAGTGTCTTCAGGGAAAATCTTCAGGGAGAAACCTTTGCCTTGAGGAAAACTTGATTTGTTTTTTTCCTTCTCCTGAAAATCATGAGCTAATTCATTCTCATTGTTTAAGCCAGCCCACTGCATGAAATTTGCTTGAACAGGCAAGGCCATGAACATATCCATTTTCAAGTTTTGGACATTCTTGATTTCAAGTTAGCCTTATGTAGTGGTGGACAATCATTTAAACTGAAAAATATCCCAGCACAAGTTTAATCTTAATAATAGTATGGACAGAATGATAGACACAATATTTCATGGTAGAATCTCATCCTTAAAACTTTCTATAGTTTAATATCTTAAAAAATACATACTTAAAAAACTGCATTACAGATATGGTCAATAATGAAATAAATTCAGATATGGTACTTCATTTTAATATGGGGATTAGGGATTCTTGATACTATAGGCTCAAATAATGGAGAGATTGCATGTGAGATAATTTGGGAATTAGATAGATAGTTATTTTTATGCTATCATACCCTGAGAGTATATGCCCCTCCTGCCTGGGATATAATAAGGTAATTTTCCCTCCAAAGCAAATTGAATGCCCTGGGTTGTCATTTTTCTCTGAGAACAAGTGTAGTATGTTAACTAATAAAGCATTTCATATTATTGATAACCACACCTTTCAAATAGATTAGATAAATTGCAAGAATGTGGCATGGAAGATTAAGTAGTATAATCTTGACTTAGTACATTTCCAAACAATTTATAATCCTCAGTAGATTCACCTCATAAGACAGCTACATTTTATTTCTGGGATATGACCACTGGTAAATGCACAGAAATCCCCAGATTCAGGCTTCCATTTATCATATAACTCAAATTTGGAAAGTCTGAATCTTACATGTCTTTGAAAATGTTTCTCAACCTTGTAGGGTTTTACTGCCAAAACAATTTTCTTTCAACTTCACACAATCCAGAGTCAATAAAAAAAACTAAAGAGGATGTAAAAAGAATCTGAGACTGGAATTTTTATTTGTTTTGTGGGATACATGGAATAACGACAAGCCATGCCCAAGTGGAAACAAATGTTTGAAATATCAAATTTTATGTTTTGTAAGACCATATATTACTGAAACTCATATTATGTAATTTTTATATTTCAGCAAGCAGACAGGTGGGTATGATAGACATTATACTTAAATCCCTAGTCTTAGAGTTGCTATTCTTAACAGAAGGGTGGGAAAATATCCATTATTACTGCTTAAATGAAGCTTAAAATTTCATTTTATCATACAAAGAATGTTATCATACAGAGAATGTTATCATACAAATAAGAACAAATAAGTATCTATACTCAGAAGTTGAGATATGTGATCCTGAAGAAAATTATTTCAGGGACCTGTCTTAAGAGTGATGATTATAGACCATCTTTTTTTGAAATTTAGCAGTTAAGCTTAGTTTTAAAGGATGAGGACCTGGTGGTAGCCACAAGAGAGCAGGTGAAAATTGTTCTATTCACAGTTTATTAATTGTGAACTGCTCTTAGAACTTGAGTTATTGGAAGATCCAGAGTGGGAAAATATGTCTGATGAATTGTATTTAGAGCAAGAGTGCTATGTGCTGAGATTGAAGGTGTTGATAGAAATAGAAATGAAATAGAAATAGAAATAGAAATGATTCTAGAAATAGAATCAAATGTAGATATTTGATTTTGTATTTTGTATAAAGAGAAATTACTTATTGGATTTAGGTGAGGAATTTATATGTTCTGGTTTACATTTTTATAAGTATACCCTTTTCTAGGGGACATGAATGCATTTAAATATCAATTGACCTTGGAATGAAAGAATCAACATAGTAAAGATATCAATATTCCTCTATTTGATGCACAGGTTTTAGACAATTCCCATCAAAATTGCAACAAGATTGTTTTAGAAGACATAGAATATTGTAAAATTTATGTGGAATAAACAATGAAGTGGAATAGCAAAGACTATTTTGTAAAAGAGTAATAAAATGAGAAGAACTCATCTCCTTGATTTCAACACTTAATATATAGCTAATATATTAACATTGTTTGATATTGGTGCCAGGAGGGAGATATGTTTCAGTGGAGCATAATGGAGAACCTGGAAATACATGCAGGCAAATGTGCCCCAGTGATTTTTGACATAGGGGCACAAATAATTCAATAGAATTAGGCTGTTAAAAAATTGTACCTTGAGCAATTGGGGAAAAATTGAACATAGACCTATAACTTATAATTTATGCAAACATTACCTCAAAGTGGATCATAAAATTAAATGTAAATCATAAACTTAAGAATATAAAAATTACTGGAAGTGAATCTTTGTGATCTAGTGTTAGCAATAGTTTTTAGACTTGATCCCAAAAGTGTCACCGTAAAGTTTGTCATCAATTTGTAATTTGGACTTCAACAATAGTAAAGATTTTCTCTGCAAAAGATACTGTTAAAGATGGATAAACAAGTTATAGACTAGAAGAACATATTTGCAAACCATATATCTGCCAAGGACTTATATATAGATTGCATAAATCTCAACAGGAAAACTCAAATAATCCAGTCATAAAATGGACAAAAGCCATGAACAGATATTTCATTGCAGCAGTTACATAGATGGGAAATTAGCATATGTTACTCATCATGGAAATGCAAACTAGTATCATATTTTGCTATTCTGTGTACCTATTAGAATGGCTAAAATTAAAAGTGACATCAGATTGTAGGGAGATCACAGAGAAATTAGATCAGTTTCATATGTCTGGGGACAATATAAATGTGAAATGGTCAATAGCCATTCTGCAAAGCAGGTTTTAAAACACTAAATGTAGGAGTTCTGGAAAGATGGCAGAATTGGGAAGCTCAAGTTCACCCTGCTCCAAAGAACAGCTAGAGAAGGGATGGGAAGGTGAATGGGATTTTGATTCCAGAGTGTATGTGACTTGGGAGTGTCTTCTAAACCTCAGAGGAAAGCCCTGGTTGAAAAAGCTGAAAACTTAAAATGCAGAGAACTGGAGACTATCCAGCTAGTGGAAGCAGCCTAATGTGCCCCTTTCCAAACAGAAGCCTGGAGCCCTCAGGAGTGCATGGACAGGGAGAAGGGTCAAGGAAGCAAGCTAAGCTGTGTTCCTTGATTTTTATACCCTCATACACACAACCAACCTGTGATACACCCCACATCCCATGCACCTGAACCCCATCACCTACATACCCTCTATCTTATGCTCCAAGTGTCCACATCCCAAGACCCCTCCATGTGATCCCCACTCCACGAACCCACCTCAAGTGCACATAACCTGCACCAGCCTGAACCGCCTCTCCCACACAAGCATACATTTTTGCCCCACTCGCCCTAAGACATGCCCACCCATATCTAGCCCATTGACTCCCACCTCCCCATCCCTGCTCCCTCTAGTTTGGTGGCCAGTGCATTAAGGTTGCAGGCATTCACTTCATATGCAGGCTATACCTTTCCACAGCCCATAGAGTCATGCAACTACTCTCCATGCCTTCTGTATAGAAGTTTATGGCTCTCCTGGATCCACACAAGCATGTATGCGCCCCCACGAGGGCTCCACCTCTAAGCAAGTGCTGACATTCATATCTGGGCCATACATACTCCAGCTCACACAGATTCATCCCTGGTCACTGCCTCTGAGTTCTGTGCACCAACAACCAGAGTCCCTCCCCTTGACCAGTGCACCCCTTGACCCCATCCCCCAGATCTATGTATGCACACCATCATATCTCCTTACCACCAGGCACCTACACATTTGTGTGCAAACCTTTTGACCCTACCCCAACCCCCTGCTCCACAAGCACGCAGACTTGCCCCATCCCTGCACAAAAGTGCCCTGCTTCCACCTCGGCAGGTGCTGACATGTGCATCTGTGCTATACAGGCCCTGCCCTGCACATATGTGCATGCCTGCTCCAACCCCTGACACCTGCATCAGGGCCCCACCCACCTGATATTACCCACTCCTGACCAACATCCTGCAACCCCCATGACTTGTGCCCTGCCCCTACACACTCCCACATCCACATTGTGGGCCCCGTGTACCCTCCCCTTCACAACCCCCCATTCATGCCTAATCCTTCAAGTGCCCTGAACTCTGTGCCACTGACCATACACCTCCATAGTGCTTAGTAATTCAAACTAAGTCTTATGTGGTTTCCCTTGCATGTAGTAGATTGTTTTTCTCTTGCTACTTTCAGGATTTCTGCTTCTTTTTAACATTTAATTGACTGATTAGTATGTGTCTCGCACAAAGCTTATTTGGATTTCTTTTATTTGGAGTTTGTTGGGCTTCTTTGATTTGCATATTTAAGTCCCTTTAAGAATTGGGAAAATTTCCCCCATTATATCCTGAAGTAATCTTAGCTCTTTACTCTTCTCTTCTCTTTCTTGGACACTGATGATTCTTATATTTGTGTGCTTTGTTTTGTTCATAATTTTCATGATATCCAATTCAAATTTTCCATCTCTTTTGCCATTTGCTCTTTTGTGTGTTCAAAATCAGTTGCCTTGTCTTTTAGTTCACTTACTGTTTCTTCTGCCTCTTCAAATCTGCTCTTGTGTGTCTCTAGTATATTTTTTATTTGATCTACAGCATCTCTCTCTGTGACATCTGCTATTTTTCTATTTATTCTTTCAAATTCTTCTTTATGTCCTTCTAGTGTCTTCTTTTTTATTATTATAAGCATTTTTACTATAAAATATAACATATTTACACAAAAGTAATAAATTTCAAAGTACAGTTCAACAAGTAGTTACAGAGTAAATTTCAAAGAATAATGTGGATTGCAGTTCCACGATTTTAGGTATTTCCCTCTGGCTATTCTACTACACTAGAAACTAAAAAGAAATATCTATATAATGATTCAGTAGTCATAATCCTTTGTTAAATCCAAACTTCTCTGTTTCAACTCCTCTCTCTTATTTAGTCATTCTCTTAATCTTCAGGGGTATTTGGGCAATAACCATTCTAACTTATTCATTTGGAAGGGGTGGTGACATTATGGGGTAGAGGAATGCAACTGGTGATGTTCTGGGAGAGACTGATACCTCTAAGCTTCAGAGATTATCTGGCATAGGAACAATCTGGAGTTTTAAGTTTCTGAAAAATTAAACTTGATAAATTAAACTTTTATGGAGTCTTAGATGGAGCCCTGGGTTTTCTTCAGAGTTTATAGGAATACTGTTGGTTGGGACTTGACATGCTGTGGCAATTTGTAATAGTGGTTGAATCTTGCATATGAGTAACCTCCAGAATGACCTCTCAACTCTATTTGACATCTCTTAACCATTTCTTGTTTTATTTTGTTACATTTCTTTTCCCCCTTTTTGTTAAGCAGACATTCTCAATCTTACAATTCCATGACCATGCTCATCCCTGGAAGTCATGTCCCATGTAGGGGGAGGGTAATGATTTATTTGCAGAGTCTGGCTTAGAAAGAGAGGCCACATGTGAGCAAAAAAAAGATTATCAGAGGATGACTGTTAGGTGTGTTTATAAGTAGACAGCTTATCAATACAGAAATAAGTTTCATAAGGGTAAATAGGCAATAAATTTATACACTCAGTTATCTTTAGTGCATGCAAAAAGGGGTGATCAATTCTTCTTGGAAGCATCAGAACAAATTTCCTGGAGGCCATACTGCTCTTCCTTCCTGGTGTGAATTAGGAGCTGCTGATAAAGAATGGGGAGGATGAAGAAACTGTAGCTTTGTGACATTTTTTTAAATCTAGGACCAGTCTTGATAGAGAAAGAAGGAAAAATCATCTTTGTGGTGGATAATGAGGAAAAATGAATTTATAGAGGAATTGGAAGCAGAGTCTCATTTGAATCTTTGGCAGGTGCAAGGCACACTGCATTCCCAGCACCCAAGGGGCATCAATAGTGACAGGGGCTAGGGCTAGTGGCTTAGAGCACCAGGTTTGCTGTCAGATTCCCTCGGTTCAAACCTTGACTCTGTGGCCCTGAATTACTAATCCTGCTTCCGGTGTTCTTGTTTCAAAGAGTAGAGACAATAATACCTGTCATATGGAATTGGGAGGATTAAATTAAATACAGTAATGCATGGAGAGTACTTTGCAATTGTCACAATTACCATGTATCATTGGTCTTAATTTTCTGAGATGTGTTCTATGAAACAGAAGTTATCTAAATCAGTGCTAGAGCACAGGAATTCTAGCTCCAGTTCAGTGTTTTTTTGCCTAACTGGATGAAACCAACAGCTTCTCCATGATGTTCCAGAGATCTTACCAATCTTTCTTATAGATGCTTTGTCTAGTTTTCCTATGCAATTTTTTTGGTAACTATTATTGTGGTTCACTTTTGGAAAATTTGGGTTAGGAAAATCTGAATGTGTTAAACAGATATATCTAAGGTTCATTATTTGCATTACAAAGTAATTATTTTTTACAGGGGCATTAACCTCTGCAAAGGCAATTTCCTATATACAGAAAAAACTGAAAGGAGAATATTAAAACTTATTTTACATACAACTTAAAATCGTGGCATTGGGAAAACTTAAAGATGAATGGGACCTTAGAAATCATCTAAGCCAGCCCTATTTCTTTGTAAATATTTCTTAGATCCATAATGCAGATGAATTCAGAGCTACCATAATTAAGGCACCCTTGAAATAGCTTATGATCTCCTCTGAGGAAGTTATTTAGTTTTACTGATCTAATTAAATGATCTCATTTGGCATATTTCTTTTGTAAAACTTGGTACTGCTGTATTTTTATTGATTCAACTAATCTGTCTTTTACCCTTTTTTTATGTGAGTATTTGTCTTACTAAAATCTTTCTGTTGGTGGCAGAAATGACCAGAGGAGAGTTTTATATATAAACATCCTTTATTGAATCCTTGGAAAGTGATTTCATAGTACTACAGAATTTTCAGTTTGAAGGGACCTTAGGAAAAATGTAGCTTAACTCTCTCATTTTCAGGATGCAGAAACTGGGTCCCAGTAAGTGATCTGGATCATGTCATATGGTGAGTTAATGCTAGAGATGGGACAAGAGTGTTGGAAGGCTGATTCTTGGTTTTGGGTTTTTTTAAAAAAAAGTATTAATAAAACCAACCAACATGCAACATAAACATTTTTAATGTATGAACATTCCATATTTGGTGTGCAATCAATGGCTCACACTATCATCATATAGTTGTATATTCATCACCATGATCATTTCTCAAAAAATTTACATCACTCCAGAAAAAGAAATAAAAAGAAAAAAGAAAAAATCTCATACATACCATACCCCTTACCTCTCCCTCTCATTGACGACTGGTATTTCCCTCTACCCTATTTATTTTAACATTTATTTTAACATAAATAATCCCCCTATTATTTATTTATCTTTAATCCATATTTTTACTCATTTGTCCATACTATAGATAAAAGGAACATCAGGACAAGGTTTTCACAATCACACAGTAACTTTGCAAAAGCTATGTCATTATACAATCATCTTAAAGAAACGTGGCTACTGGAACTCAGCTCTACAGTTTCCAGCACTTCTCTCTATCCTCATATAATACACCTTAAACTAAAATGATGTTATCTGTGTAATATGTAAGAATAACCTCCAGGATAAACTTTTGGTTCTGTTTGAAATGTCTCAGCCACTGACTCTTCATTTCATTTCATTTCCTTCCCCTTTAAGTCAAGAAGGTTTTCTCAATCTCTTGATGCTGAGTCCCAGCTCATTCTTGAATTTCTGTCCCATGTTGCCAGGGAGGTTTACACCCCTGGGAGTTAGAGAGAGGGGGAGAACAGTGAGTTTGCTTGCCATGTTGGCTGAGAGGTAGACCACATCTGAGCAACCAAAAAGGGTCTTTGGGAGTGACTCTTAGGTCTAATTTTAAGCAAGCTTAGCCTACCCCTTGTGAGGATATGTTTCATATGAACAAATCCCAAGATTGAGGGTTTGGTCTATTGATTTTGTTGTTCTCACTGCGTGTGAGAGTATCAGACCTTCTCCAAATGGAGAAGTTGAATTTTTCCTCTTTCTCACCCTCTCCCCAAGGGGACTTGGCAAATACCTTTTCTTCACTGTTCAAATCACTCTGGGATTTATCAGAGCATCACTCTGGACAAACCTACAAAATCTTATGCCCTACTCAAGATTCCATGTACTTAGGGTGTTCAGTTAAACTCTCCATATAAGTTATATTAGATATGTACTTGTCAAAATATAAATGCTGTACCAAATAAACATGTTTTAATTTAGTTTCACACATAAGTTAAAGGTTTAAAATATGAATGACCATCTATTTTCAACACCCTGAAATATTGACATTACTTTTTTCTTCCTCCTGCAAAAGCATTTTTGATTTGTACATTTAGTCACTATCATCGTACATTCTAGGCATTCCTAGATTATACCATTGCAGTCTTTATTGTCTATCTTTCATTCTGATTTCATTTGTACCCTGAGCCTGCTTTCCTCTATCATTCTCACAATTAGCTTCATTCTGTAAATTAACATTATTCTATTACAATTATGGGGTATTGTGCTATTCATTTCTGAATTTTTGCAATCAGTCCTTTTGTACAATCTGTATCCCTTCCAATTACCCAGTATCTACCCTATTTCTATCTCCTTATGGTCTCTGTTCTTAACTAAAATTCTCCAATTTCATTCACTAATGTTAGTTCCCAGCAGTGAGACAATACAGTATTTGTCCTTTTGTTTCTGGCTAATCTCATGCAGCACAATGTCCTCAAGGTCCATCCATTTTGTTACATACTTCATAACTTTATTCTGTTTTACAGCTGCCTAAAATTCCATTATATAAGTAGACTACAGCTTGTTTACCCACTCATCTGTTGATGGACATTTTGGCTGTTTCCGTTTCTTGGCAATTTTAAAAGTTGATGCTATGAACATTGATGTGCAAACGTCCATTTGCATCCTTACCCTCATGTCCTCTGAACAGGTACCTAGCAATGGTACTGCCAGGTCATATGGCAATTCTATACTCAGAGTCCTGAGGATCCACCAAATTGCCTTCCACAGTGGTTGTACCATTTTATATTCCCACCAACAGTGGACAAGTGTGCCTCTTTCTCCACATCCTCTCCAGCACTTGCCATTTCTGTTTCATTGATAATGGCCATTCTGGAGGGTGTGAGATGATATCTCATCGTGGTTTTGATTTGCATTTCCCTAATAGCCAGGGAAGTTGAGCATCTTTTCATGTACCTTTTGGCCATTTGTGTTTTCTCTTCTGAGAAGTGTGTGCTCATGCTTTTTGCCCATTTTGTAATTGGGTGGCTTGACTTTTTATTGTTGAATTGAACAATCTAATCTCTTTATATATTTTTTATAATAGACACTTATCTGATCTTTTGCTTCAAAATATTATCTCCCATTGTATAGACTCTCTTTTTACTTTCTTGACAAAGTTCTTTGGTATGCAAAAGTGCTTAATTTTGAGGAGTTCCTATTTATCTATTTCTTTCTTCACTGTTAATGCTTTGGGTGTAAGATCTAGGAAACTGCCTCCTATTATGATATTTAAAGGATATTTCTCTACATTTTCTTCTAAAAGTTTTATGGTCTTAGATCTAATGTTTAGGTCTTTGCTCCATTTTGAGTAAATTTTTTTATAGGGTGTGAGAAATGGATCTTTTTTCTTTCTTTTGCATATGGATATCCAGTTCTCTAAGCATCATTTATTGAAGAGACTGCTCTGCCCCGGTGGCTTGGCTTGACTGCCTTACCAAAGATAAATTGTCCATAGATCAGAGGCCTTATATCTGAACACTCCATTCAATTACATTACTCAGTATATCTATCTTTATGCCAGTACTATGCTGTTTTGACCACTGTAGCATCATAATATGCCTTAAAGTCAGGTAGTGTGAGACTGTGGACTTCATTTTCTTTCTCAGGATACTTTTAGCTATTAGGGATACCCTGCATTTCAGATAAATTCAGTTATTGGTTTTTCTCTGTCTGAAAAGTAAGGTTTTGGGATTTTAATTGGTATTACATTGAATCTATCAATCAATTCAGATAAAATTGACATCTTCACTATATTTAGTCTTCCAATCCATGAACACAGTATGCCCTTCCATTTATTTAAGTCTTCTGTGTCTTCTTTTAACATTTTCTTGTAATTTTTTATGTATAGGTCTTTTGTATCCTTTGTCAAATTTATTCCTAAGTATTTTATTCTTTTTGTTGCAACTGGAAATGGAATTTTTTTCTTGATTTCCCCCTCAGGTTGTTCATTACTAGTGAATAGAAACACTAGGGATTTTTGAGTCTTAATATTGTAGCCTGTCACTTTTCTGTACTCATCTATTACCTCTAGTAGTTTACTGTAGATGTTTTGGGGTTTTTGACATATTGTATCATATCATCTGTAAATGGTGAGAGTTTTACTTCTTCCTTTCCAATCTTTTAAATAAAAATAAACAATAAAAAAATATATAAAAAAGGAAAAAAACAAAATACACAAACAAACAAACAAAAAAACTATAGCTCAGATGCAGCTTCATTCAGTGTTTTAACATAATTACATTACAATTAGATAGTATTGTGCTGTCCATTTTTGATTTTTTGTATCTAGTTCTGTTGCACAGTCTGTAACCCTTCAGCTCCACTTACCCATTGTATTACCCTGTTTCTAACTCCTGATGGTCTCTGTTACCAATGACATATTCCAAGTTTATTCTCTTGTCGGTTCACATCAGTGAGACCATACAGTATTTGTCCTTTAGCTTTTGGCTAGTCTCACTCAGCATAATGTTCTCTAGGTCCATCCATGTTATTACATGCTTCATAAGTTTATTCTGTCTTAAAGCTGCATAATATTCCATTGTATGTATATACCACAGTTTGTTTAGCCACTCGTCTGTTGATGTACATTTTGGCTGTTTCCATCTCTTTGCAATTGTAAATAATGCTGCTATAAACATTGGTGTGCAAATGTCCATTTGTGTCTTTGCCCTTAAGTCTTTTGAGTAGATACCTAGCAATGGTATTGCTGGGTCATATGGCAATTCTATATTCAGTTTTTTGAGGAACCTCCAAACTGCCTTCCAAAGTGGTTGCACCATTCGGCATTCCCACCAACAGTGGATAAGTGTGCCTCTTTCTCCGCATCCTCTCCAGCACTTGTCATTTTCTGTTTTGTTGATAATGGCCATTCTGGTGGGTGTGAGATGATATCTCATTGTGGTTTTGATTTGCATTTCTCAAATGGCCAGGGACATTGAGCATCTCTTCATGTGTCTTTTGGCCATTTGTATTTCCTCTTCTGAGAAGTGTCTGTTCAAGTCTTTTTCCCATTTTGTAATTGGGTTGGCTGTCTTTTTGTTGTTGAGTTGAACAATCTCTTTATAAATTCTGGATACTAGACCTTAATCTGATATGTCATTTCCAAATATTGTCTCCCATTGTGTAGGCTGTCTTTCTACTTTCTTGATGAAGTTCTTTGATGCACAGAAGTGTTTAACTTTGAGGAGCTCCCATTTATTTATTTCTTTCTTCAGTGCTCTTGCTTTAGGATTAAGGTCCATAAAACCACCTCCAATTGTAAGTTTCATAAGATATCTCCCTACATTTTCCTCTAACTGTTTTATGGTCTTAGACCTAATGTTTAGATCTTTGATCCATTTTGAGTTAACTTTTGTATAGGGTGTGAGATACAGGTCCTCTTTCATTCTTTTGCGTATGGATATCCAGTTTTCTAGGCACCATTTATTGAAGAGACAGTTCTGTCCCAGGTGAATTGGCTTGACTGCCTTATCAAAGATCAAATGTCCATAGATGAGAGGGTCTATATCTGAGCACTCTATTTGATTCCATTGGTCAATATATCTATCTTTATGCCAATACCATGCTGTTTTGACCACTGTGGCTTCATAATATGCCTTAATGTCCGGCAGTGTGAGACCTCCAGCTTCGTTTTTTTTCCTCAAGATACTTTTAGCAATTCGGTGCACCCTGCCCTTCTCTTCCTTTCCAATTTTGATGCCTTGTATTTCTTTTTCTTGTCTAATTGTTCTGGTTAGAACTTCCAACAAAATGTTGACTAATAATAGCGATAGTAAACACCTTTGTCTTTTTCCTGATATTAGGGGGAAAGTTCTCCATTTTTTCCAATTGAGGTGATGCTATCTGTGGGTTTTTCATATACACCCTTTATCATGTTGAGAAAGTTCCCTACTATTCCTGTTCTTTTTTTTTTTTTACTTTGTTTTTATTTACCTTTTATGAATTGGGTTTCAGGGATGGCAATTTACTTTTAGTTGCTTTTTTTAAAATTTTTTTTATTAATCAAAAAAAAGAAAAGAAATTAACACAACATTTAGAAATCATTCCATTCTACACATGCACTCAGTAATTCTTAGTATCATCACATAGATGTATGATCATCATTTCTTAGTACATTTGCATCGATTTAGGAAAAGAACTAGCAAAACAGCAGAAAAAGATATAGAATGTTAATATAGAGAAGAGAATTAAAATAATAATACTAATAAAATATGTATATATATATAAAGGAAAAAAACAAAAACAAAAGATACAAACACGCAAACAAACAAACAAAAAACCATATTTCAGGTGCAGCTTCATTCAGTGTTCCAACCTAGTTACATTACACTTAGGTATTATTGTGCTGTCCATTTTTGAGTTTTTGTATCTAGTCCTGTTGCACAGTCTGTATCCCTTCAGCTCCAATTACCCATTATCTTACCCTGTTTCTAACTCCTGCTGGTCTCTGTTACCAATGATATATTCCAAGCTGATTCTCGAATGTCGGTTCACATCAGTGGGACCATACAGTATTTGTCCTTTAGTTTTGGGCTAGACTCACTCAGCATAATGTTCTCTAGGTCCATCCATGTTATTACATGCTTCATAAGTTTAGTCTGTCTTAAAGCTGCATAATATTCCATCGTAGGTATACGCCACAGTTTGTTTAGCCACTCGTCTGTTGATGTACATTTTGGCTGTTTCCATCTCTTTGCAATTGTAGATAATGCTGCTATAAACACTGGTGTGCAAATGTCAGTCTGTGTCTTTGCCCTTAAGTCCTTTGAGTAGATACCTAGCAGTGGTATTGCTGGGTCGTAATCCATTCTGCCATTCTATGTCTTTTGATTGGGAAATTCAGTCCATTAACTTTTAGTGTTATTACTCTTTGGATAATATTTTCCTCTACCATTTTGGCTTTTGTATTATATATATCATATCTGATTTTCCTTCTTTCTACACTTTACTCCATACCTCTCTCTTCTGTCTTTTCATATCTGACTCTAGTGCTCCCTTTAGTATTTCTTGCAGAGCTGGTCTCTTGGTCACAAATTCTCTCAGTGACTTTTAGTTATAAATGTTTTAATTTCTCCTTCATTTTTGAAGGACAATTTTGCTGGATATAGGAGTCTTGGTTGGCAGTTTTTCTCTTTTAGTAATTTAAATATATCCTCCCACTGTCTTCTAGCTTCCATGGTTTCTGCTGAGAAATCTACACATAGTCTTATTGGGTTTCCCTTGTATGTGACAGATTGTTTTTCTCTTGCTGCTTTCAAGATCCTCTCTTTCTCTTTGACCTCTGACATTCTAACTAGTAAATGTCTTGGAGAACGCCTATTTGGGTCTAATCTCTTTGGGGTGTGCTGCACTTCTTGGATCTGTAATTTTAGGTCTTTCATAAGAGTTGGGAAATTTTCAGTGATAATTTCTTCCATTAGTTTTTCTCCTCCTTTTCCCTTCTCTTCTCCTTCTGGGACACCCACAACATGTATATTTGTGCGCTTCATATTGTCATTCAGTTCCCTGATTCCCTGCTCAAGTTTTTCCATTCTTTTCCCTATAGTTTCTGTTTCTTTTTGGAATTCAGATGTTCCATCCTCCAGTTCACTAATTGTAGCTTCTGTCTCTTTAGATCTACCATTGTAGGTATCCATTGTTTTTTCCATTTTTTCTTCTTTGTCCTTCACTCCCACAAGTTCTGTGATTTGTTTTTTCAGATTTTCTATTTCTTCTTTTTGTTCAGCCCATGTCTTCTTCATGTCCTCCTCAATTTATTGATTTGGTTTTTGAAGAGTTTTTCCATTTCTGTTCATATATTCAGCATTAGTTGTCTCAGCTCCTGTATCTCATTTGAACTATTGGTTTGTTCCTTTGACTGGGCCATATCTTCAATTTTCCAAGCGTCATCCATTATTTTCTGCTGGTGTCTGGGCATTTGATCAGATTTCCCTGGGTGTGGGACACAGCTGGTTGAAAGGTTTTTCTGTGGAATCTCTGGGCTCTGTTTTTCTTTTCCTGCCCAGTAGGTGGCGCTCGTGGCGGTCGTTTGTCTGCGGGGCAGTCGGCCCGGGAAACCGTGCATGGAGGCGGGGGTCGCTGGCCACAGCTTGTGGGAGTGCCAGTCCAAATTGCCCAGCTGGCCCGAGACGCCAAGCGTGACGGGAGGGCCCCGCTATCCAATGTTCCCAGTCAGACCGGGGAGCCACGTGCGTTGAGGGGACCACAGTCGCCAGCCGCCCCGTCCGGGAAAACATGCACCCCTTGGGTATCTCACCGCAGCAGATTCTCCCTGCCTGTTCAGCCGTTCCAGAATGGGGTACACTGTCTTTTTGGTCTCTGTCGTGACTCCGGGAGCTGTTTCGTATTGTTTCTGTTTCTTTAGTTGCTTTTCTGGAGGAGGAACTAAGACCCGCGCGTCTTACTAAGCCGCCATCTTCTCCGGAAGGCCTATTCCTGTTCTTTGAAGTGTTTTAACATGAAAGGATGTTGAATTTTGTCAAATGCCTTTTTGGCAGCAATCAAGATAATCATGTGGTTTTTCTGCTTTGATTTGTTGATATGGTGTGTTATATTACTTTGTTTTTTGTTTTTTTTCACATGGGCAGGCACCTGGAATCGAACCCAGGTCCTCTGGCATGGCAGGCAAGCATTCTTACCTGCTGAGCCACCGTGGCCTGCCCACATTACTTTGTTTTCTTATGTTGAACCATCCATGCATACATAAGATCAATCCTACTTGTTCAAGGTGTATACTTCTTTTAATGTGCTGCTGGATTCAATTTGCAAAAATTTTATTGAGTGTTTTTACATTTATATTCATTAGAGTGATTGATCTGTTCTTTTCTTTTTTTGTAATATCTTTATCTGGCTTTGGTATAAGGGTGATGTTGGCTTCATAGAATGAGTTAAGTAGTCTTCCCTACTCTTCAATGTTTTTGAAGAGTTTGAGTAGGAGTGGTACTAATTCTTTATTGAATGCTGGGTAGAATTCACATGTGAAGACATCTGATCCTGGATTTTTCTTTTTGGGAAGCTTCTCGATGACTAATTCAATTTCTTTATTTGTGATGGTTTTGTTGAAACAATCTATTTCTTCTTGAATCAACTTTGGTTGTTCATGCCTTTCTAGGAAGTGGTCCATTTCATGTACCTAGTTTATTAGCACAAACTTGTTCATGGTATACTGTCATTAATTCTTTTATTTCTGCAGAATCAGTTGTTATGACACCTTTTCCATATCTGATTTTATTTGCCTCCTCTCTCTTCTTATTTTGCCAACCTCAGAAAGGGTCTATAAATCTTACTGATTTTCTCATAGAACCAGCTTCTGGTTTTGTTGATTTTCTTGATTGTTAATGTTCTCAATTTCATTTGTTTCTCCTCTAATCTTTTTATTTATTTCCTTTTGTTTGCTTTGTAATTAGTTGGCTGTTCTTTCTCTAGTTCTTCCTAGTGGATGATTAATTCCTTGATTTTTGCTCTATCTTCTTTTTTGATATAGGCATGTAGGGAAACACCAAATTTTACTCTTAGCACTGCCTTTGCTGGATCCCATAAATTTTGATATGTTGTGTTTTCATTTTCATTTTGAGATATTTACTGATTTCTCTTGTAACTTATTCCTTGACTCTCTGGCTGTTTAAGAGTATTTTGTTGAGCCTCCATATATTTGTGAATTGTCTTCCCTCTGCCTGTTTGATTTCCAACTTCATTCCTTTATGATCTGAGAGAGTGTTTTGTATGTTTTCAATCTTAATATGTTTATTGAGAATTGTTTTCTGACCCAGCATATGGTCTATCCTTGAGAATGATCCTTGAGCATTTGAGGAAAAGTGTATCCTGCTGTTGTAGGATGTAATGCTCTATAAATGTCTAACTCTAGTTCTTTTATTATATTATTCAAATTCTCTATTTCTTTATTGATCCTTTATCTAAATGTTCTGTCCATCAATGAGAGTGGGGAATTGAAGTCTCCAACTATTATCATAGATGTGTCTGTTTCTTTTTTCAGAGTTTTCATTGTTTTCCTCCTATTTTGGACCACTCTGACTCAGTACATAAATATTTATGATTGCTATGTCTCATTGTTGAATAGTGCTTTTATTGATACACAGTGTTTTTTCATCTCTTTTTATTGCTTTAGATTTGAAGTGTTACTTGATGGATATTAGCATAGCTACTCTTGCTTTTTTTGGATTGTTGTTTGCATAAAGTGTCTTTTTATTGTGGTTTGCATGCAATATCTTTTCAGCATTTTGTGCTGTCTAATCCAGAAAAAAACTCCTTTTTCCATCATCCCTGCCCCTTGTGTGCTGGGGCAAAAATCAGCCTCCTCAGCTTTTAGTCAAGATTCAGCTAAGCTGTGCCTATTTTTGTAGTCAGAATTTGTTAATTAATTCTACAAATTGAAGCTTGGTTGGGCTCAACCCCCTGCTGCTAGTAAAGTCTCTTTCATCACAGTTCTCAGCTTGCAACCTGTGCTATGGAATTTGGACTTGCCCATTACCATAGAAACATGACAAATTCTTACAGAATCTCATAATATTTGCAAATATCACCATCAGTTCGGTTTCCCTAGAAAATCCTAACTAATACAACTCTTTAGGACACTTCTGGGCCCAGATGCAAGGTTGTCAGGACAGTTTACTTCAGGTTCCAGAATAGGTTTTGCCTCTATTTTTGTATCTCCAGTGGATGGTTTCCACTTGAAAGGAGGGCCTATTTTTCTCCTCAAAAAAAACCATGCATTGTTTTCAAATTCAATAGCTGATTTTAACCACTTTATTCAGATGTAGAAATACTGAAATCTAGAAGCTCCAGTTGAAACTTGTCATATATCTCCATACTCTTCTCTGTTAAAGGGCTTTCTTCAATTACACTAACCCTAGGCTGCAGGTTGAAAATTGAAGGGTATTTGATGATATGGACAGTGGAGCAAATCTAACCCTTTATTTACCCTAATCCAGAATATGCTGCTATATGATTTGAGAATCACTTACACGGAGGGAGACATTTTACTTTGTGTTTTATTTGGGAGCAGACAAGCCAAAGGAATGCAAAGCAGATCATCTTGGCATCTTATCGTTCATAGTTAAAGAGTGGAGAGTTAAATTCCAAGGCCTAATAGAATATTGTTTTGACCCTTCAGTCCTGGGTTATCAGTGCAAAATTCTCCTAATGCAACATTCAGCTATAGTAAATGTTTTATAATTAATGTAAAGCTTAATAATTCATTCCCACTGTCACAGTTGCTTCGCACTGAAAATTCTCACTTTAATTTCATACGTCTATATCAGTAATATGGCCAAATGATTTTATTTGTCTCACAAGTTTTATAAAGAGGAAAATAGAAAAACATGAATGAATCCCATACATGGTACCTCTGAAGTAAAAGTTTTGGAAAAATCAATTGAATGAGCCCCTTCTGGCACACTGTTGCTCTCAAAATTGTGCAGGATGTTTTTATAAAATCAGAATAAATCATAAAATAGCTAAAGGGAGCACGGGTATAATTCTGAGCTTTCTACATTTATCCCAAAGGAAATTATGGTAGCACTCACTGTCAGGATCTGTTTTCCTTTTCTTTATATATATAATTAGAGAGAGAGAGAGCCAGGGGAAGATAAAGTTTAGGGCACACTCCAGACACAGTGACAGGTGGAGACCAATACTCAAACATTCCAGTTCCTAAGAAACTCGAACACATCTTGCAGCACGTGGACATTATGGACACCAAGGTGCTGGGGTATGGATCAGATCCCATGATAGAAAATATTTCAGGAAGGTATTTCAGCTCCTCAGTGTGAAATAAACTTTGCAATTCTAATAATTTTTTAATTTTTCACTTTCTGGGCACAATATTCTCTTTTTATAGTAGTAGCTGAGAGAAATTCACAAGAAATAGACACAATAAAGGCTTATTTACTTATGGGAAGGAACAACCATCCCCACCCCCAACAACTGGCAGAAATATCTTGGGGCATGTTTCAAAGAGTATGTGGTGGAGGAAGGGCCTCAACCACCCCTTTGTTAAACAACACTTCTGCTGGGCTCCTGCCACTCCTCCAGCTCCCTGCAATGTAGACTGGGAACACTGGTTTGAGCTGTTGATGCCTCCAGCTGGATATGTAATCCTGGATGGATCACTCCCCTTCAGAATTACCAACTAAATTCACCAGCAAACTGTGGCTATTTTCTGATTTGACAGGGAATAGAGGCTGTGGGATGAAGGAGGGGAAGACACAGGTGGGTGGCACCTGCAAAGAGAATCACAGCGGAATGCAGATTAAGCATCTTAATCTGCATTTTGAGCATCACAATGAAATGAGCCAGATAGTTTAAGGGTGTGAAAAAGAGCTTGTTTCCCAGGCCTAATGGGGACTGAGGAAACTGGGTCTGGAGCAGAAGTCTCCCCCACTCCTGTTCTTTCTGCAGAGCCTTCCTTCTGGATAGCTTCCCTGCTGACTTTCCTGAAGTCCACTTCATGCAGCTTGGCATTGAGGAGTTTCAGCCTCACTTCAGAGATTCATCCAGAGGGAGAGGAAGTAGTGCATTCTCCAGCAGGCATCTAAACCCACTTCCACACCCATGATGACTCAAATTGTCCCAGAAATGTCCTGCAGTTCAGTTCCCAAGAAGCTGGTGCTGCTTTCACACTGAAAATGGAGCTTTGTCCCCACAGGATCCACCAAGGAGGCAGTTCAACTCTTGGATATCTTGACCATTTGCAGTGAGTAAAATGCTTTCTCTCCATTCCTGCTTTTGAGGAGGCATCTTTGCCACTCACTTCTCTGAGAAGTTTTTTCTTGAAATATTGACTGCTGAACCTTTCTCTGCACTGTTTCCATGTGATTTATTCACTTTCCTCTGATATTTAAGCAAGACTTACTTTTCCAGAGTATTTTTTCATTGAGGGTATTTCTTGTTTAAAATCTTGCATACTGTAAGATCTTTTTATAGATCCAGGATTGTTCCTGGAGAAAATCCTGATAGAGAGTCAGAAAAGGGGGGGAAACATTTTCAGTACTGAAATCAATATGCAAAATATTGGAAATTTCCAGCCAGTTAAGTTGGGGGCAGGGTGGTCCTGGCTGAGCCACATGGGAGCCTGAGGGGAAAGGGCGAGTGATGTCCCTCCATATAGACTTTCATAATTTTTTTAATGGTTCATTTATTCTGCAATGCTAACATAGTTTAAAAATGTTAAGAATTGTAACTACAAATATTACAAATCCTAACATTTGTTTTAATTATAGCTATGTTATTTACACATAGAACCAAAATTTACCATATGTTCTACTTTCCTTTTTAATGGAAACAAGCTCATCAATAAAATTTTTGACATATGCTTCTTAATTTCTTTTTTAATTGAGAAAACTGTCATGTTGGAGAATTTCTCAGGATCCAATGATGATCTCAAATTATTTAAAAATAACTACAGTTTACTGAAATGTCTTTCATGTGACTGTGACTGATATTGTTCATAAAATACACAGACAGATCAATAGCTGGTGGTCATACTTGCTCAGCATGACAATGTACTAACACCACTGAATTGTACAGTTTAAAGGGAATTATTTATGTTTTGTGAACTTCAACTTAAGATAGGTATATGTCATCTACTGTTAGGTAGTTGGTAAGCCATGAGCCCACCACATGGGAAGAAGGGAACCACCCAAGGCCAACCCCAAGAGGCTAGAACCAATTTTAACTGATGTTTAAATCGAGCAAACTGCAGTCAGAACATCCCACCCTTAACAGATGGTTAAATGGTTAAATTAAGCAAAGTGTGGTCAGAACATGTGTTAAAGCAAGAGACACAGCCACAAATTAAAAATCCCAAGAAAGCTTCTGTTCTAGTTTGCTAGCTGCCGGAATGCAATATACCAGAAACGGAATGGCTTTTAACAAGGGGAATTTAATAAGTTGCAAGTTTACACTTCTAAGGCCTAGAAAATGTCCCGATTAAAACAAGTCTATAGATATGTCCAATCAAAGGCATCCAGGGAAAGATACCTTGGTTCAAGAAGGCCGATGAAGTTCAGGGTTTCTCTCTCATCTGGAAAGGCACATGGTGAACACGGTCAGGGCTCCTCTCTCAGCTGGAAGGGCACATGGCAAATACAGCATCATCTGCTAGCTTTCTCTCCTGGCTTCCTATCTCATGAAGCTCCCCGGGAGGCACTTTCCTTCTTCATCTCCAAAGGTTGCTGGCTCGTGGACTCTGCATCGTGGTGCTGCAGCATTCTCTGCTCTCTCTGAGTCTCTCTGAGTCTCCAAAATATTTCCTCTTTTATAGGACTCCAGTAAACCAATCAAGACCCACTCAAATGGGTGGAGACATGTCATCCCCTAATCCAGTTTAACAACCGTTCTTAACTAAATCACATCAACTAGGGAGATGATCTCATTACAGTTTCAAATATACAGTACTGAGTAGGGATTATTCTACCTTTAAGTAATGAGATTTATATTAAAACATGGCTTTCTTAGGGGGCATATATCCTTTCAAACCAGCACATTCCACCCTCTGGCCCCTAAAAAAGACATGTTTTTCCCATATACAAAATACATTAATTTCATAACAATATCAGATATCCTTAAACCTTTCAGTAGCAATACAAACAAAGTATCAAGTTAGAGACAGTATAGAATCTCATCAAATCAGTTACAGGCATGGTCTGTCCTAAGGCAAAATTCTCTCCATTTACTCTGGACCTTTGAAAACTCATAACAAGTTATTTGCTGCCAACATATAAAGGAGGAACATTCGTAGGATACATGTACACATTTCCATAGGGAGGAAGGAACACAGGGGTCACTGGACCCGTACAGTTTCGAAAACCTGCAGGGCAAAGTCCATTAGATTTCAAAATCTGAGAGTCATTTATCCTCAGGGCTTTAGAAAGTGGCAGTCCCACCCTTTCCAAATGCCTACGCCTGCCTCTCTCTGAATGTAACCTTGGGTGATATTGGGGAGACCACCTTTCTCTCGGCTCCACCCTCTCCAAGCATTGGGGCCGCACCCGGGCTCTCTGCCATCTCCGGGGCACACTCTCAGCCCCTCCATGTGGTGGCAGCCAGGCTCTGCCCCAACCCCAAGAAACGTGCTTCACCCTCTCCAAGGCCTGAGGCGGCATGACTCTTCCACTGCAATGAGGTGGAAGGCCCATTCTCTGCCTTTGGGGCAAACTCACCCTCTCCACGGGCTTGGGTGGGTCCACTCTCCTGGCCTGAGGCATCTTGACTTCAGACCTCAGCCTCCGCGGTTTTGCCTCTGAAGTTATTTTTCCTCCAATGTGTCCCTTCTCTGAACCCCTCAGTCCAGACTGGCATCGGCTCTGTTTATACAGGTCCCAAAGCACTCTCGTTGGCTTTCTATGCAGTAGCCTTGGATCATGCCCATCAGACATAAGGAGTTTCCACAAATCTTTCCTGGATAACTCCATGTCCGATCCTGACTTTCTCTGAAATGGCTGGCTGGTTCCACATTTGGTTAAATCCACACTCAGGGCACTATACTCTGGAGTCTCCCTTTCTGTAGGCCCAGAATTTTCCAGGACCTCAATTTCTAGTTTCTTTTTACTCAAGAGTTCAGTTTTCAGCTTATCTCTTTCCTTTCGCATTTCACTATAAGCTGTGAGGAGAAACCAGGCTGCACTTTCGACACTTAATTTGGAAATCTCTTCTGCTAAATATCCAAGTTCATGGCTTTTAAAATCTACCTTCCAGGCAATACCATTAGTCAACTTTGCCAGATTATCTGCCATTTTAAAACAAGGATCACCTTCCTTCCAGTTTACAATAACACGGACCTCATTTCTGTCTAGAGCCTGGTCAGAGGTATCTTTAGAGTTCGTGTTTCTACCAACAGTCTCTTCACAGCATTCTAGGCCTTCTCTATCAAGCTTCTCACAACTCTTCCAGAATCTTTCCCATATCCATTTAAAAAGCCGTTCCAACATGTTTGGTATTTGCACACTGCAGCAGCAGCACCCCACTCCTGGTACCAAAATCTGTTCTAGTTTGCTAGCTGCCGGAATGCAATATACCAGAAACGGAATGGCTTTTAACAAGGGGAATTTAATAAGTTGCAAGTTTACACTTCTAAGGCCTAGAAAATGTCCCGATTAAAACAAGTCTATAGATATGTCCAATCAAAGGCATCCAGGGAAAGATACCTTGGTTCAAGAAGGCCGATGAAGTTCAGGGTTTCTCTCTCCTGGAAAGGCACATGGTGAACACGGTCAGGGCTCCTCTCTCAGCTGGAAGGGCACATGGCAAATACAGCATCATCTGCTAGCTTTCTCTCCTGGCTTCCTATCTCATGAAGCTCCCCGGGAGGCACTTTCCTTCTTCATCTCCAAAGGTTGCTGGCTCGTGGACTCTGCATCGTGGTGCGCAGCATTCTCTGCTCTCTCTGAGTCTCTCTGAGTCTCCAAAATATTTCCTCTTTTATAGGACTCCAGTAAACCAATCAAGACCCACTCAAATGGGTGGAGACATGTCATCCCCTAATCCAGTTTAACAACCGTTCTTAACTAAATCACATCAACTAGGGAGATGATCTCATTACAGTTTCAAATATACAGTACTGAGTAGGGATTATTCTACCTTTAAGTAATGAGATTTATATTAAAACATGGCTTTCTTAGGGGGCATATATCCTTTCAAACCAGCACAGCTTCCTAATAATTTGTTTGCTGGCCCCATAAAAACCTGAACTGGAATTATGACCAGGGCCAACCCTGGTTCTTAACCAGCTGAGCCCATCCTTCTCTAGGAAGTATTCCTTCCTTTCTTTGCTCTCTGCTTTTATTAAATTACCTTGCTCTCCCAACTTCAACTCAAGTTTCAATTATTTGTCTCAGGAGTCAAGGACCAGGTCTCCTGGTCAGATAAGGCAAGGGCTAACACTTCAAATTATAATAAATTTGCATTAAGTAAAATTTGTGCATAAGAGTAATATGTTTTAGAAAAATGCCATATAATGTTGATTTTCAGTACCTACTATTGCATTCTGCTTAAAACTATCTAAAATGAAATTTCTTGAGTACTTAAATTCTTAGCATATTTAAGAACTGAGGATGGGAAGTGGTAGCTCAGTGACAGAGTTCTCACCTGTCATGCCAGAGACCTGGGTTTGATTTCTTGTGCCTGCCCATGTATAAGAAAAACTGATTCAGTGACTGTTTTTTGTATTCAGTGAAATTAAATTTATACTGTTAAAAATTCAAAATATGAGTGTACCTAATTTAATTTTTATACCTCCATTTGAAGGATGAAATTAGTACATTCATAATCTCAATTTTTGTATGCCTCTTTCCCATAATAATCATCTTTATCTGATGATGAATGATCCATAAGTTCTTTTTCTTGTACTTTCAAACTTGAAAATAATAATTCATGTGTCTGTTAAATTTCACATGAATGAATTCTTTCAAAGTTACTTTCTCTCAGTTGTAGTAAGCAAGGAAATAGGTTTTTTAGTAATCATGCACCTTTACTGTCAGGTATCAGAAAATAAAACTTAGCAAACAAAATGGGTTCTGTGGCATGGGGGCCCCTTCAGTGTCTCTCTTTCAGCCACTTTTCTGACAGGACCTGATGTGACAGCAAGATAATAAGCACAATATGCCAAGATCTCACCTGCCAGAGGCCAGACCAGATAATCTTGAGCATGAAGTCATGATCTGCACCAGCCTGATATCTCCTGGTGGTGTCTGTGACAACATGTCACCCCCACCCCTCTTGGTGTGGTTTACCTTTAAAACTGCAAACTGTCAGATAGTTGGCATCATTTTTCCTTTCATTTTGCTGGAGGATTTTTCTGGCTCCCACCTGCCTGCTCTACCTTTGCTCTCTCTTTCTCTTTAGCAATGAACTATTAAACTTTAACTTGCTGTCTCATGTGGAATCCTTTAGCAACCCTGTGCTTAACATTTATATTTTGTCAGGATTGCTTGTCAAGCTTTATTAACTACTTTGGGTTCAATATAGTATCCCAGAAAAAATTGCATAAATATTTGTATAAATAGTTGCATCAAGGAACTTTAACTCCAAATTAGTATATTTTGTCAACTACTGTATATACCTCAGATGCATCTAATATCATATATATATTTAAGGACTGTTCATTTAAGTGTAAAGTAACATGGTTACATTTGATCCCATCCCAGATTATCACCTAAAGGTAAATTCCAGCATCCTATAAAAACCTAACTTTTCCTTTTTTGCAAATCCCTATCATGACCAAGTTCTTACCTCATCCTCCTTCGAAATAGACTGTTAAAGGGGAAAGAGATGGAAGACTCTGGCCACCTTCTCTATTCACATCACCTGAAACACCCATGAGCAGACTAACAAAAAACAGACAAGTATAGAATATTGAAACTGAGATCTGAGCCACTTCCTGAGGGCACAGGTAGTGATTTCAAACACGTTTCTCCAGTAGCATGCCTCTATGGAGGATGGCATATATATAAGTGAATATCTTTCTTCATGACTTTTAGCCTTGGTCAAAGGATGTTACTCTTCTGAACAGACAGCAAGGAAAGGGGTTCCTGTGAATAAGTAGACAAATACCCTACTGTTCCCACAAACACCACAAAAGTACTCAGGACATCAAAGGCCTAATGCTATTTATGTAATATTCATATTTTCACTCCTTATTAACATCCAGACTCTTACATGGGCAATTACTTTTACAAGTTTTGTTGAACTGCTATTTATTTCTTTTCCATGCCACAATATAGTTTAAATATCTTCTGTTTATATTGACTCAAGGCTATTTTCAATATTGCTGCTGTATACCACATTTAACTGCTTTTCTTCATTTGTTTTGAGATTCTTCACAGATCCTTGTCATAAATAATGGTGTTATAAACATTCTTCCTCATACTTTTTGTCTTGTAAATATATACTAAATATAATTATCTAAAGTGATTCTCTCTGGCCTTTTCCATTCTAAATTCCTCATTTAGTTTAAGTTCTTATCATTTTAAAAATATGTTGTGCATTCATTTCTGTTTATCTCAAAGTGTTTATTTCCTTTATGATTTCCTTTATGACTCATTGGTTGTTTAAAAGTATTGTTTAATTTTCACATTTTGAATTTTCCAGTTTGTGTTCTGTTGCTGACTTTTAGTTTCATTTCATTTTGGTCACAGAAGATTTTTTATTTCAGTGTTTTTAGAAACATCATGGAGTTACATATGGTCTGATCTAGGAAAGAGTGTAATTGAGATGAATGCATTTTTCTGGGTCTAGTTTGTATATGGGTTTGAAAAGCCTTTCCACATTGATCTTCTGTCTAATTTTTCTATCCATTTATGAAAGTGGGTAACTTTATTTTTGTGGAATGGTTTCTCCCTTCAAACAGTCATATATTTTGGTTTTCTGTTGTTGTGTGTGTATATATTTATAATTATATCTTCTTGAAGATTTACCCTTTTATAGATATATACTTATATGTCTCATAATCATAACTGACCTAATTTTGTCTGATATTTCTTACAGCTAGCCCAGCTCTCTTTTGGTGACTGTTTGCATGCAATATTGTTAAATTTTTTGCCATTCTTCCACTTTCAACCTATTTGGGACTTTGTGTCTAAAGTGAGTTGCATAGACAGTTCTATCATTTTTACCCATTATGCAAATCTCTGTGTTAATTACAATCTAATCCATTTTCATTTAAAGTAATTATTTATAGGAAAGGGCTTATACTGTGCCTTTTGTTAATTGTTTTCCAAAAATATTTTTTGTCACTTTATTCCTCCACTACTGCCTTTGTTGGTGTTTGAGGATATAGAATACATTTTAATTCCCTTCTCAATATATATATAACTTTTTATTGTGAAATATTTTTAAACTTAAAGAGCATTTGGAAAAATAATGTAAACTTCAAACAATACACCAATTTTAACATATTCCCATATTTGCTGTATCATTTTATGTATTCACTTATCTTTAATTTTCTAATCATATGAGTGGGTTATGTATATCATGCTGCTTAAACACAGTATTTCCATGTACATTTCCTCAAAACAAGGTGATTCATTCATGTAATCACCCTTAAGTACAGCTATTGATATAAACTTTTAGTCTATGTTCCAGTTTTTTCATGTGTCTCATTAACTTTGCTTTTTGAACTTTAAAGAGCAGATTTATTTGGAGAAAACAAAAAACCCACAGCTCAAATGATGGGGATTTGGCATCCAAGACGTCTCCCAGGAATGAAGTTTATAGATTACAAATCACTTTCAGAGAAGATATTTTTGTACAAATTTTACATTTATTTAGGAAAATCAATCCCTGTTAAAATAGAAACAAGGGAAGAGAGTAAATAAATGGGAAAGAATGGTTTTGGATACAACTCTTTGAAAGAAGAGTAATCATACAGAGAGCAGATCCTGTTACTGAGGAAACATCAAAGTGCTTTCCAGAGTTGCTGTCCCATTTTACATTTCCAGCAAGTGTGTGGGATGTCTGCCTCTTTCTCCATACTCCCTTCTGTATTTTTCAATTTATGTTTTTTTGTTATAAGGCCATTCTAGTGGATGTGAAATGATATTTCATTGGGGTTTTGATTTGTGCTTCCCTAAAAGACAGTGAAGTTGAACATCTTTTCATATGCCTTTTGGCCATTTGTATTTCCTCTCCTGAAAAGTGTCTGTTAATGTCTTTTGCTCATTTTTTAATTGGGCTGTTTGTCTTTTTGGTGTTGAGTTATAGGATCTCTTTATATATTCTGGATACTATGCCCTTATCTGATATGTGGTTTTCAAATAGTGTCTCTTATTGTGTAGGTGGTCTTTTTACCTTCCTTTGATTCACAAAGTGTTTAATTCTGAGAAGATACTAATTGTCTATTTCTTTTTTCATTGCTTGTGTTTTGTATGTATGGTAAAGGAAACCCCCTCCTATCACAAGATTTATATTTCCCTACATTTTAATTTAATATTGATATAAAACTTAAAGTTTTATATCAATATTAAAGTTGAATATAAAGTTGAACATAAAACTTAAAGTTTTATATTCTGACATAAAATTTCCAGTCTATGTTCCAGATTTTTTCATATGTCCTACTAACATGCTTTTGAGGCTTTTCCATTGTTAGGTCCCACTGAGAATCATGTATTGCATGAATTGTTTTTGATGCTTTAGATGTTCTTGTTTCTTTAAATGTGGTGAAAAAAAGCTTTCCTTTTTCAATGACTCCCAAGGATACATTTCAGTGGGAATAGTGAAGCTCCTAATGTTGTACATGCCCTTATCACTATCCATTACCAGAATTTTCCCATCACCTCAAGCAGAAACCATAAACCCAGTATGCATTATCTCCTAGTTCTCCTCCTCTCCCCCCACATAACTTGTACTCTACTTTCTGTAACCCATGAGTATGCATATCCTAGGTAATTTCTATAAGTGGAATCATGTCTCAGTTATTTCTTCAGTTCCAGATTATTTCATTCACATGATGTCTTCAAGTTTCATCAATGTGTAGTGGTTTATACCACAATTTTACTCCTTTTTAGGACTCAGTGACATTGCATTATATATACACACATACCATAATTTGCTTGTCCATTCACCTATGGATAGATATTTAGGATATATCCATCATTTTAGCTATTTTCTTCACAGACTGCTATAAAGGATCATGTACAAAATCTCTCTAGTCATGGTTTCTAATTATTTTGAGTATTTATCTAGATGTGGGATTCATATGCTAGTTTTATATTTAACTTTTTAAGAAACTGCAAAACTGTTTCTTATAGCAGCTGTCATTTTACATTCTCAACAATAATGTATGAAGTTTCCTATTTCTCAGCATCCTTGCCAGAAATTAGAATTATTATTTAAAAAACAGGCATCCAGTTTTTAAAATAATAACCATGCTTGCAGTGTAAAGTCATGTCTCATTGCAGTTCTGATTTGATTTCCCTAAATTCTTCTCATAAGGAAAACTTTTGGAATGTTGATTGAGATTTCATTGAATCTGCAATTTGCTTTGGATAGAATTGATAGATTAACAATATTTGATTTTCTTATCAGTGAAGAGAGATACTTTATTTTAGGTCTCATTTAATTTCTTTCAATGATTTTAAATGTCTCATGTACAAGCCCTTTACATCCATGATTAAGTTTGTTCATAGATAGTTGATTCTTTTGTAATAATAAGTGGAATGATTTCTTGTTTTCATCACTGGATTATATATATATACATTTTTTTTAATTTTTTTATTAATCAAAAAAAAGAAAAGAAATTAACACAACATTTAGAAATCATTCCATTCTACACATGCACTCAGTAATTCTTAGTATCATCACATAGATGTATGATCATCATTTCTTAGTACATTTGCATCGATTAGGAAAAGAACTAGCAAAACAGCAGAAAAAGATATAGAATGTTAATATAGAGAAGAGAATTAAAATAATAATACTAATAATATATATATATATATTAAAAGAAAAAGAAAACAAAAACAAAGATACAAACACACAAACAAACAAACAAAAAAAACCATATTCAGGTGCAGCTTCATTCAGTGTTCCAACCTAGTTACATTACACTTAGGTATTATTGTCTGTCCATTTTTGAGTTTTGTATCTAGTCCTTGCACAGTCTGTATCCCTTCAGCTCCAATTACCCATTATCTTACCCTGTTTCTAACTCCTGCTGGTCTCTGTTACCAATGATATATTCCAAGCTGATTCTCGAATGTCGTTCACATCAGTGGGACCTTACAGCATTTGTCCTTTAGTTTGGGCTAGACTCACTCAGCATAATGTTCTCTAGGTCCATCCATGTTATTACATGCTTCATAAGTTTAGTCTGTCTTAAAGCTGCATAATATTCCATCGTAGGTATACGCCACAGTTTGTTTAGCCACTCGTCTGTTGATGGACATTTTGGCTATTTCCATCTCTTTGCAATTGTAGATAATGCTGCTATAAACACTGGTGTGCAAATGTCCGTCTGTGTCTTTGCCCTAATCCTTTGAGTAGATACCTAGCAGTGGTATTGCTGGGTCGTAATGCATGTCTGTCTGCCATCTATGTCTTTTGATTGGGAAATTCAGTCCATTAACTTTTAGTATTATTACTGTTTGGATAATATTTCCTCTACCATTTTGGCTTTTGTATTATATATCATATCTGAGTTTCCTTCTTCTACACTTTACTCCATACCTCTCTCTCGTCTTTTCGTTCTGACTCTAGTGCTCCCTTTAGGATTTCTTGCAGAGCTGGTCTCTTGGTCACAAATTCTCTCAGTGACTTTTTGTCTATAAATGTTTTAATTTCTCCTTCATTTTTGAAGGACAATTTTGCTGATATAGAGTCTTGGTTGGCAGTTTTTTCTCTTTAGTAATTTAAATATATCATCCCACTGTCTTCTAGCTTCCATGGTTTCTGCTGAGAAATCTACACATAGTCTTATTGGGTTTCCCTTGATGTGACAGATTGTTTTTCTCTTGCTGCTTTCAAGATCCTCTCTTTCTCTTTGACCTCTGACATTCTAACTAGTAAGTGTCTTGGAGAACGCCTATTTGGGTCTATTCTCTTTGGGGTGCGCTGCACTTCTTGGATCTGCAAATTTAGGTCTTTCATAAGAGTTGGGAAATTTTCAGTGATAATTTCTTCCATTATTTTTCTCCTCCTTTTCCCTTCTCTTCTCCTTCTGGGACTCCCACAACACGTATATTTGTGCGCTTCATATTGTCATTCAGTTCCCTGATCCCCTGCTCAAGTTTTTCCATTCTTTTCCCTATAGTTTCTGTTTCTTTTTGGAATTCAGATGTTCCATCCTCCGTTCACTAATTGTAGCTTCTGTCTCTTTAGATCTACCATTGTAGGTATCCATTGTTTTTTCCATTTTTCTTCTTTGTCCTCACTCCCATAATTCTGTGATTTGTGTTTTCAGATTTTCTATTTCTTCTTTTGTTCAGCCATGTCTTCTTCATGTCCTCCCTCAATTTATTGATTTGATTTTTGAAGAGTTTTTCCATTTCTGTTCGTATATTCAGCATTAGTTGTCTCAGCTCCTGTATCTCATCTGAACTATTGGTTTGTTCCTTTGACTGGGCCGTATCTTCAATTTTCCGAGCGTCATCCATTATTTTCTGCTGGTGTCTGGGCATTTGATCAGATTTCCCTGGGTGTGGGACCTAGCTGGTTGAAAGCTTTTTCTGTGAAATCTCTGGGCTCTGTTTTTCTTTTCCTGCCCAGTAGGTGGCGCTTGTGGCGCTCATCTGTCTGCATGGCAGTCGGCCTGGGAAATCGCGTGCAGAGGCGGGGGTCGCTGGCCGCCGCGGCTTGGGAGAGTGCCGGTCCTAATTGCCCAGCTGGCCCGAAACGCCAAGCGTGACGGGAGGGCCCCGCTATCCAACGTTCCCAGTCAGACCAGGGAGCCACGTGCGTGGAGGGGACCCCAGTCGCCAGCCGCCCTGGCCGGGAAAATGCGCGCCCCTCAGGTATCTCACCACAGTGGATTCTCCCTGCCCGTTCAGCCGTTCCAGAATGGGGTACACTGTCTTTTTGGTCTCTGTCGTGACTCCGGGAGCTGTTTCGTATTGTTTCTGTTTCTTTAGTTGCTTTTCTGGAGGAGGAACTAAGACCCGTGCGTCTTAGTAAGCCGCCATCTTCTCCGGAAGTCTGGATTATATTTTACTAATGTTTAGAGCCACCACTGATTTTTGTCTGTTGATATTGTATGCTGCCCTGAATTCATTAACTCTTACTGCTTTGTTGTGAAATTTGGAATTGTCATCTGCAAATAATGAAAGCTTTACTTTTTCCTTTCCAATTTTATTTCTACTGCATGCAAGATTACTCTGGCTAGAGTTTCTATCTAGTACACTGGTGAGAAACAATGTTGACATTGGGCATTCCTAATCTTACAGAGAACATTTTCAGTCTTGAAAATTGAATATGATGTGAGCTCTGGTTTTTCTTACATGTTTTTTATCATGTTGAGAAATTTACTTCGGTTCCTAGTTTTCTAAGTGGTTTATCAAGGAGGGGTGATGGGTGGGCTACAGTGGCTCAGCAGGTATAGTTCTTGCTTGCTGGGCTGGAGACCCGGGTTTGAGCCCAAGTGCCTGCCAATGCCAAAAAAAAAAAAAAGAAGGGGTGATAAGGACTTTATGATATGCCTTTTCTGCATCAATTGAAACATCCATATTCTTCCTTAATTCTGTTGATACATATTAGTAATCCATTGGCTTTCCTATGTTGAAATATTCATGAATGCCTACCTAAGACAAATCTCACTTAATCAGGGTATACAATTCTTTTTTTTTTAAGGCTCCAATAGAAACAATGTTAGCATACTTTCCTTTCAGCTAGAAGTTCCTGGTTTCAAGGAGAGGCACTTTTACCAAGGTATATGGTAAGTACTCCCCAGGATTCTAGCCATCTAGCTAATATGGGTCTCTCTCCAAAATTCCAGGCAATCCTATCAGGTTTTCCAGGTCAATTCCCATGTTTGATAAATACTATTTTAAGCCTTTCCATAGTCTTTGCATCTCCACAGTCTTTCCTTCCCATTCACTTTCTTTCAGCATCTCATTTCAAATTTCAGAACTAAAATATGTAATTTGAAGGTATTTTGGGCCATTAAATTTGAAATTATTGCTCTTCTGACATGTCTCTTATAGCAGGTGAGGAATTGTCTTTTTACTAGCAGACTTCCATACCTTTTAACTTTTGTGCTCCAACATATGATCTATCCTGGAGAATATTCTGTGAGCACTAGAGAAGGATGTATATCCTGGTGTTGTGGGGTGTAATGAGGATATACAGTCTAGTTGGGTCTGATTTGTTCATCAAATTATTTAAGTTTTCTATTTCTTTTTTGATCCTCTGTCTGGTTGTTCTATCTATAGATGAGAGTGCTGTATTGAAGTCTTCTACTATTATTGTTGAAACATCTATTGCTTCCTTCTTGCCAATGTTTTATTCATATACTTTGGTGCTCCTTGATTGGGAACATAAACATTGAGGATTGTTATTTCTTCTTGGTGAATTATCCGTTTTATTAATATATATGATTGTTTCATGATCTCTTTATATTTAAAGTCCATTTTGCCTGATATTAGTATAGCTACTCCTGCTTCCTTTGATTACAGCTTGTGTGGAGCATTGTTTTCCATCCTTTCACTGTCAATCTCTTTTGGATTCTTGTGTTTAGGATGAGTATTTTGTAAGCAGCATATAGCTGAATTATATTTCCTTTTTTAAACATCTTTCATTGATAAATATTACATATATACAAGGAAAAGTAATAAAAAGCAATGATTTTCAAAGTATACTTCAAGAAGTGGATACAGAACAGATTTCAGAGTTGTTATGGTTATCACTCCAGTCTTCCAATTTTTCCTTCTAGCTGCTCCAAAACACTGAAGGCTAAAAAATATATATTTGTGTGTGTGAAAAATAACATATATACATTAAAGTAATATATTTGAAATCACATCAAGATAATTAGTTATCAATCAAATTTCAGAGCTGGGAATGGTGAAAAATTGCATCATTTTTGCTTTTTACTTCTAGCTGCTCTAAGGTACTGGAGACTAAAAATTATCAGTGTAACTATTCAGCAGTCATACTCATTTGTTAAACCCTACCATCTCTGTATAACTCCAACATCACCTTTGATCATTCTACCATCTTTAGGGGTATTTGGGCTATCTCTATTCTAACATTTTCATGTTGAAAGGGGTGGTCAGTAATATGGTTAAGGGGGATGGAACTAGATGATGTTCTGGAGAGACTGGCCCCTTTGAATTTCAGGACTTACCTTGTCAAGGTTTTAGTTTTCTGAAGGTTTTAGTTTTCTGAAAATTTACCCTAATGAATGGAACATTTATAGAATATCATATAACACCTTAGGTTTTCTTTAGGTTTGGCAGGACTGGTTTTGGTTGGTGCTTGGCAAAGTATGATATATAGCAGTATCTAATTGAAACTTCCATAAGAGTGACCTCTAGAGTAGCCTCTTGGCTGCACTTGATCTCATTCAGCCACTGACACCTTGTTCGTTTCACTCCTTTTTACCCTTTTGGTCAGGATGGCATCATTGATCCCATGGAGCCAGGGCCAGACTCATTCCTGGGAGTCATCTCCCACACTTTCAGGGAAACTTTCACTCCTGGGTGTCAAGTCCCACATGGGTGGAGGGGAGTGATTTCACTTGCAGGGTTGGGTTTTGAGAAAAAGAGGACACAAAATAGGACTTTTGGAAGTAATTCTTAGGGATAGTTATGGTAGGCTAAGCTTCTCCAGTATCTACATACACCTCAAAAAAGCAAGCTTCAAGATAAAGGGCTTGGCTTATTGATTTGGGGGTCTGAAATATTTGTCACAGTAACAGGGTTTTCCCCAGTGTGAAAATTTAATAGTTCAATATTTTTTCTCTCATCCCTCAGGGGACATTGAAAATTCTTTTTGATTATCTACTTAATATACTCTGGCATGTATCCAGGCATTACCTTAAGCTATATAGGGTTGAAGGTCTTCATTCTTGTTTTGGGCTCTCTGTATTTCAATTTTTAAAATTACCTGTCTGGACAGAATGAGTTAGACTATGTGCCAAAGAAAATTTAGTCTCTGGGAAAAATAAGCATTCTTCTGTTGGTTTCAAAGCACAGATGAGGTTCTAAAATGTAGACAATATTTTCTTATCCTTGTATTTTGCATTTGGCAAATTCTTTTGATGTGCTAGTATTTTATTTAAGATTTTTGTATCCATATTCATAGGGATATTGGTCTGCAATTTTATCACACATATTTATCTGGCTTTGCTGTTAAGATGACGTTGGCTTCAGAATGAGTTAGAGGTTTTGTCTTCATGTCTTGATGAATCCCATAACTTTTGACTTGCTGAGTTTTCTATTTCATTCATCTCAAGATACATCCTATTCCCCCATGTGAATAACTGTACATTATTTAAGAATATGTGGCTTATTTCCACATATTTTGAATTTTCCACTACCTTTCTCTTATTGATTTCTAGCATCTTTCCACAGTGGCTGTAGAAGATACACTATGATTTCAATAATTTTAATTCATTGAAACTTCATATATCTATCTTAGATAATGACTGTGCACTATGGTAGATTATTCTGCAGTCATTAATTAAATTGTTCTGTTCTTCTACGTTTGGACTAGTTGGCTTATAACATCATTTAAATGTTCTATTACCTTGTTGATCTTCTTTTTAGATGCTCTATCCATTATTGAAAGTGTTATATTGTGATTTCCTACTATATTGTAGATTTCCCTTCAAATTTGTCAATGTTTTTCTTCACATATTTTGTGGCTCTGCTGTTAGGTTCATAAATTTATGATTGTTATATCTTCTTTAATTGATTCCTTGTATGTTTCTGTTATCTTTCTTTGTTCTTGTGAGAGCTTTTACTTAAAGTTTATTTTATCTGATATTAGTATTGCCACTCCAACTATCTCTAGGTTACTATTTCCATGGAATATTTTTTCTTTCAACTTAACTTGAATTTGAGGTGAGTGTTTTGGGAACAGTATGTATTTATTCTTTTTATACATTCTGCCAATCTTTGTCTTTTGACTGTAGAGTTTAAATCATTTACATTTAACATCTGCAGGCCTTCTCTCCAGGCTTCTAGTTTCAAATAGCTTCCCCTGTGCATTTTCTTTCTGCATCACCAAACATCTGGATCTCTGTCAGTTTTGTGCTTTTGAACTCCTTCTGACTTCCTATTTAAAGCCCTCAGTTGACTATATTAAACATCATTCACTGTGGAAGACATTCCTTTCAGGTAATTGCAGAGGCAATAAACCTCAAATGAAATCAGTGTGCTGATTATTTAAGTCTGCAACAACAGATAGGCCAGTACTTCCTTGATCTGCACTAGACCTGGCCAAGTTGACACATGAACCTTTCACAGTGTCCACCTGTTGTCAACTTGGCAGCTATACACATCATCTTAAACCTTACATAATTTCTAAGTGGAAAATAATAAAAGGCATATATTTCACCTAATAATACTCAACTCTCCTGAAAAAAATACACTAAATTTCTATATAAAAATACAATCATTTTATCATAACATTGCAAAAGATTTAAACCATTTCAGTAAAAGTGTAAATTCAATACCAATTAAAATGTTTTTTTTAAATCTCATCAAGTCAGTTACGAATATGTTCAGCCCTAAGGCAAAGTTTTTTCTGAATCTGAAATTATAAAACTCAGAACAAGTTATTTGCTTCTAGTATTTAAAGAAGGAACAGTCATATGGTAAATGATTTGATTACCATTAGAAAAATTGAAAGGAAAATAGGGGTCACTGGATCTAAATGGTTACAATAACCTATAGGG
Organism: Tamandua tetradactyla; assembly: GCF_023851605.1. Classification (NCBI taxonomy): domain Eukaryota; kingdom Metazoa; phylum Chordata; class Mammalia; order Pilosa; family Myrmecophagidae; genus Tamandua; species Tamandua tetradactyla. The sequence continues at coordinate 1,658,829 of NW_027518253.1, read as the reverse complement.
CAACCTCCATTAGATTTCAGAACTTGAGATTTGTTTTTCCTCAGGGCTTTAGAAAGTGATATTTCCACTCTTTTCAAGAGCTTATGCAGCAGCCCCCCTTTCTCCAAACACTGGGATATGGGGATACAATTTTTTTTAGGAGCTAAACAAGTATTTTTAAAATTTATTTTATTTTAGTTTTTTAAATAACCAAAAAACACCAAACAAATGCAAACATTCCTATTTTGATCATTTTTCTCAACAGATATAGTCAGCAATTCACAATATCATCACATAGTTGCATATTCATCATCATGATCATTTCTTGGAACATTTGCATCTATTCAGAAAAAGAAATAAAACAAAAACAGACAAAAAATCTATACTTACCATACTCCTTACCCCTCCTTTTCATTGACCACTAGCATTTCAAACTAAATTTATTTTAACATTTGTTCTCCTTGTTATTTGTTTTTATTCCAAATGTTCTACTCATCTGTTGACAAGGTAGATAAAAGCAGCATCAGACACAAGGTTTTCACAATCACACAGTCACATTGTGAAAGCTATATCATTATACAATCATCTTCAAGAAACATGGCTACTGGAGCACAGCTCTACATTTTCAGGCAGTTCTCTCCAGCCTCTCCATTACATCTTGAATGACAAGGTGCTATCTTCTTACTGCATAAGAATACCTCCGGTAACCTCTCTGCTCTGCTTGGAATCTCTCAGCCATTGACACTTTGTTCATTTCACTCTTTCCCATTTGGGACATGTTTTTTGGCTTCACCCTCCTCAACTTCTGTGTGGCACCCAGATTTCCTGCCATCTTCAGGGCAAATTTTCAACCCCTTCAAAACAATAGAATGGCAGCCATGGTCTGTGCAATCCCAGAAGAATGTACTCCATCTTCTCTGAGGCCTGAGATCACAAAACTCCCAAATATCAAGGAGGAAGCCCTACATACACCCTCTGGGGAAAGCTCATCCATTCCACATGCATGGATGAATCTGTTGTCCTGGTTCCTGCTTTTGTGACTTCAGACCTTAGCTTCCATAGCTCTGCCTTTGAATTCATTTTTCTTTCAATCTGTGTCTTTTCTATCCCTTTTAGTCTAGGCTGGCAATTTGCAAGTCTCAGAAAAAATTTGTTGATTTGGCATGTAGCATACAGGAATCAAAGCCATCAGAAAATAGGACCCTCCACAAATTCTTTCCGGGTAGCTTCATCTACAATCCTGGCTTGTCCTGTAAATGGCTGACTTGTTCTATGTTTGATTAAATCCTCGTGTGTGGCACTATTCCCTATGGCTTCCCTATTCAGAGGCCCAGAATTTTCCATACCATCAATTTCTGTTTTCATTGTCCCCAAGAGTTCACCTCTCAGTTTATCCCTTTCCTATTTCATTTTGGTATAAGCTGCAAGAAGAAACCAGACTGTATTTCCCCAACTTAATTTGTAAATCTCTTAAGCTAAGTACACAGAAATTGCATTCAAATTCTCCCTCCCATCCAGCACCAGAATTTAATTTATCCAAAGTTTCTATCACTGTAAAAAAGAGATTGGCTTCTAGTTTGCAGTGATGCATTCATCATTTTTGACCTAAGGAATCACCAGAGATATCTTTAAAGTCCACATTTCTACCATCTAAACTTCTTCTATCAAGTGCCTCACAATTATTATTTTTAAAAGTTTCCAACATATTTGATATTTACAAACTCATCAACACACTTCTTTGCCACAACAATCTATTTTTATTTGTTAAAGCTGCCAGAATGCTTCTAATGAACTGTTTTCTATAAGGGGAATTTGTTAAGTTAGAAATTACGATTTCCAAAGGGTTTTTCCATCATATTTTGAAGGCATATGGCAATTTCTGCTTACCCCCTCTCCTGGCTTCTGATTTCAAATGGCATTCTCTGTGGTGTTTCATTTCTGCATCTCCAAATGACTGGTAATTTGTCAGCTCTGAGCTTTTGAGAGTTTTCTAACTTCTCTTTTAAAAGCTTCAACTGAATTGCTTAAAACTCACTCATTGTGATCAGACTTTGATTAAAGTTATGGATGAAGCTGACCGGGACAGGACTAAGGTAAATCAAAATGTAAGGTAAAGATTGATGTGGTCTATAATTTAAAACTTCAACTTTTATGTCAGACCAAAGGGAATGGTGTTAATTTAGTGTGAAAATTATATATCGGGTAACACATTATCTAATTTAACTTGTATGGTTAGCTTATTCAAACACCATAATAACTTGGAATCTTGAATAAGATCCATGATCTTGCTAGTTTTTACAGGTTAGAGTAATGCCCTGTTACATCCCAGAGTAATTTGGGCAGAGAATGAAAAAGTACTTGCAATGCCCCCTTGGGTAACTGGAAAGAAAAGAGGAAATATTATGCTTCCCCATCTTGGGAATTCCTGATATTCCTGCAAGCTGTGTGGACAACTATTTTATTATGCTGAAGCCCTTATCTAAAGGCTTGTGGCTAGGTAATTATTCCTGCCAAGAGACTAAGCCTGGTCATGGTTATGCCTAAGTGTCACCCCAGTCAATCTATATTGTGGCTCACATGTGGTCTCTTACTCTAAAGCCAACTGAGCAGGTGAATTCACTGAATGAGCATCCCCAAAGTTCTACAAATGTGGCCAAGGACTTTGATTGTACATTAGTTTTTCAAGTCATTCCAAATATCATGAGATGTATTGCTACAGGAAGTTTCTTGCCTTCTCAGAAGATGCTCACTTCTCTCCAAGGAGAACAGCCCAGTCCTCATTCACATTCACACCAGGGAGGGTGACAGCTTTGCTTTTCTCTAAATTATGTCATCGAAATCAAAGAAAAAATTTTCTCCCTTAGTACTTGTCCTTTTCTTATTTTTAATGGTCAGCATCATGCCCTCCCCTTTTTTTCTGCCCTAACATTAGATGTTTGAAGGCTTTTGGTCTCCGTGGGAGCTGGTCAGGTTGGAGAGGCAGCCAGGGCTTACCTGTACACTGACTTCAGGCCATTCAAAAAGAAGAGAACACCTTAAAGGGAAAAAAAAGAATGAATGTACTTGAGACTATATAAAGCATTTTTAGAATGTATTTAAGAATGTATAAAATCCAAATTATAAAAAGATATGAAACAATAGAACTAGCAAATGCTATTTGAAAATATACTTTAAGACCAACTACAAAATGGAATAATTCATTCTGAAAAGTGTGTATCCATGATAGATTTAAAAAATAATTTCTCCATATTTGTGATGTTTATTTCATGTGTCAGCTTGGCTGGATTATGCGATGCACTTGTTTGGTAAAGAATTGACTTGCTTGTGATGCGAAGGTATTTTTATATAGGATTTGCTGCCATAATTAGTTGATGGTGTCTATGACTACTAAAGGAGATTGGCCCCAGCAATGGGGGTAGTTGTCACTCCAGTCAGTTGGTGGTCCATTAAGAATTGAGGATTTGACAAGTCAGAAGAGGAATTTAGACTTAAGGAATTCAGCATAATTTTTTGGAGTTTCCAGTTTGCAGCCTGCCCTATGGGGTTCAAACTTGACTTTTCAGTCCCTGTGGCATTGTGAACAAATTCTTTATAATGAATCTCTAAGTGTGTGAGTGTGTATGTGTATCTGTATCTTGTTGGTTCTATTTGTCTGGAAAACTCTGACTAATATACCATCTGAAAACAAAAGGAAGATAATCCACAATAAAGGAATACAAATAAAGAGTTGCATATTAGTAACCTCATGTGGTGAATTATATGCTGTATTACATTATATACAGTACTGTTTATAATAAAGTAAGTACAAATATAAACAACACCAATTCACATACATACAATAAATAAAAGCCCTGATAGTGCACAATTAGACAATTATGTGGGGAATTGGAGGCTCCATTCAAGTTTAGTGGAGATGTTACTGACTTAATCCCTTTAGCAGGTGATAGTCACATTGGCTAACCTTGAAGATGTATGACTATGAAGATCCAGCAATTACACTCTTTGTTTTCTATTCATAGCAATGAGTTTTCCTAAGTTTGTTTATGGCAATATTGAGAGTAGAAGGAAAATATTGGAAACAAAATCTCACAAAACATGTGTAGGGATTAAAGTTAAGTGTAGTGCAGTTACACAAACAAATAATAAAATTACAAAAGAGAATGAATTAGAGGTACATGTGTCAGCAAGATTTTCATAAACATTTATTTGATGGAAAGGAAAGATGAAGTATTTTGTATAATACATATTGGTATGTGTATACATGTTTAAAACACAAAGTAAGTAATATAGTGCTAAAAGCATGTAAGTATATGCTAATTTAAAAATTGTATGTAATGGAAAACAAATGATATTTGATTGTATCAGGTATATACTTATATGTAAACTAAAACCCAAAGAAAAATATAAACACAAGATAAAAGTGCTCCGTCAAATCTTTGGAGAGTAGGAGTGATTAGATCTCACTTGATTGATTTGTATTGATTAGTTTGGCACAACTGCAAGAATATCTTGATTGAGTACAAAAGTCCATAAGATGAAGGAAATTCCCCCTAAACCTCAGCCTTCTTCATTCATCCCGGTAGTCCCACTGTGCCCAGTGGATTTTGCCTAGTTCACACAATCTGAACTTCTAGAGACAGGTATGGAGACAACAAATTGGGAATTATAACAAATTTGGAACTTGGTATTAACTTAGAGAAACAGGAGTAGGGAAAATATATCATAGTGCAATTTTGCCATTGAGGCATAGATTTTAATTGCTTAGTAGTATTACTTGAGACAGAGTTTGATTCAGTAAATATTTCAGAAATTCAAATAATTAAGTGAAAATCAGAATGTCCAAGAAATTCTCACCCAATATGTTTATATGTATGAGGTGATAGATGAGCAGTGTTAGAGGCCTAATGCCTTTGACTAAGAATTCTTGAAAGACTGTGAGTGATTTATTTATTCATTCTTGATTCTAATATAGTCATTGTTGAATTGTTATGAGGTCATGGAAATGGGAGGTGCTAAGCATAAAATAGAAAATAAAACATACCAAACCTCAGATGTGGAGCTCTGACTCTAATAGTGGAGTCAAGAATTTTTCTCTCCTAAGTTACAGTTGGAACAATTGCTTGCACACATCTCAACTTTAGTAACTTAGATTTTGAAGTGTAAGGAAGACTCTATTTTAGATGTTCATGTATGTTTGCCATAGGATTAGCTGTACCATTCCTCAATCTTCTTTCCTTTCCTATGGTCTTTCTTTTCCTAATACATCTTTTATGATAAATGCTCTTATGACCCCTTTTGTTAAATGTATTCAATTGGCTCATAGGAAGAGATAATACAATTTTCAACTACATTCTATTTCCCTTTCTCTACTAGATCCCATTTACTTTAAACTAATCCATCCCCTCTTTTTGTTTCTTTTAAAATATTTTTTCCTTTCATTTTATAAGATGAATATTTACTATAAATTTCATCTTTCTTCAATAATGTAAGCATATATAGAGAAGGACATTTATTTTGGGCCTAGTATTTGCTCTGCCTCAAGTTTTGCCAAAAAGTGCATTTCTTTTCTGTTTTCTTAAGAAGTGATGAGTTAAATTTGCATCTCATTTTCTTGTCTAGAACATTTAAGGGCTGTTTTATATTACAAATATAATTTAAGTATTTTAAAAGGCATAATATAATGTAGTTGTAGGCAATTTTGTTAAATTGTTACTAAGAGGTTATATAGGCTATAAAAGGTCTAGTGTTTTAATATATTGAATTTTCTTTGATACAAGTTACATGATAAATACTTGTGAATAATTTGTAATATGATGGAAGTGGTCATTTGATAGGCATATATGAGAGAGAATTTTTTTCATAACTGGAGAATTTACTGGGTACACCGGTCTGAAGGACCTGACACAGAAGAGGTAGGGCATCAGTCAAAGTTCTTAGGAAAAACAGAATTGAAGGAGCTTATTATAAGTAGCTGATATCACTTAGCAGCACGAAGAGGAGTCCCTTTGTCAGCAAGCAATAAATGTCATCAGTGGGTTGGGGTCTTTCATAGCTCCAGGCTCTGTCTTATCTTTGACTAAAAACTGGAGGGGGTAGTTATGCAGGATATGTGCAGAAGGAAGCTCCAAGTGGGTATAAATATGTTTATTTGAGCAATATTTAAAATATTCATAAGTGTTTGAATTTATATTTTATTCTGTCAATTTTGGGCCTATGACCCCAGGCTACTGTGAGGAATAAAACACATCAGGCTAACTACACAAGTGTCAGCATTTTGTATCAGGGTAATATTAGTCAAATTAGTTAGGAAGTATTCTCTCTGTCTTTTAAAGATTTTGTGAATAATTTATATTAATTGTTAATTCTTCTTTAGAATGTTTGTATTATTCCCCAATGAAGTATCTCCATTTTGACTTTTATTAGTGGGATTTAATATTATTACCACTAATTCAATCTCTTTATTATGATACATTCATTTAGTTTTCTTTATTTCTTCTTAAGTCACTTTTGGTGTTTTCTATCCTTCTAGGAGTGTATACATTTCGTCTAGGTTATCTCATTTGTGGGCATATGATTGCTTATAATATTCTGTTTTCTTCCCTAAAATTTGTATTGTACCCTAATGAATTCTTGTTTTAATACTGATTTCTTTGTCAATCTCTCTAAAGTTTTGTTAACTTTTTTGATCTTTTTAAACAACCATTCATCAAGATTATTGTTTTACTCTGTTTTCCATTCTCTGCTTCATTCATTTCTGCTAAAATTTTATTTTTTTCATTTGTCCTGCTTGTTTTTTATTTTAGTTATTTTATTTCTAGTTTCTTATGATTATCGATGCATTTCATATTTTCACATATTTACATTTATATATTGTATCTCTAAGTTTTGCTTTCACTTCATTCTATAAGCTTAGTTATGTTGTGCTATTAAATTTAATTCATCTGGAAATTTTTCTAACTTCATTTCTAACTTAGTTTTGACACATTAGGAGTGCTGTATTCAGTTTCCACATATGTGAGAATTTCCCACATCTTCTTCTGTTATTAATTTTACTTACATTCATGTGGTCAGAGAACATGCTGTATATGATTTCAATTGCTGCATATTTTTGAGACTTCTATTCTGATCTTTCATATTAACTAACTTAGAGAATGTCCAAGTGCCCTTGAGAAGAATATGTATTCTGCTATTGTTGGGTAGAGAATTCCATAGATGCATGTCATATTAACTCATTTAGAGAATTGTACAAGTCTCTATTTCTTTGTTGGTGCTCTGTGTAGTTATTCTCTCCATTATCAGAAGTGGGGTAAATGTATCCAATTATCATTTTGGAATTGTTTATGTTTCCCTTTATTTCTGTCAGCTTTTTATGCATGTATCTAAGAGTTGTATTTCTAAGAGTATGTATGTCTAAAACTCTTCCTAGGGGATTGTGAGTTCTATCTTTCTTTTTCTCTGATAAGAATTTATCTTAAATTCTATTTCATCTAGTTGGTATAACTGCTCCATCTTTATTTTGGATACTGACTTCATTTTTTATTATTTTTCCCTCCATTTTTGTTAAATTAATTGTGTCTTTGATTGTAAAGTATGTCTCTTGCAGAAAACATAAAACTTGCTCTTTGGTTTTGTTATTTTTGTTTCTTTTTTGGATGCACTCTGACAATTTCTAACTTTTGCTTAGAAGGTTTATCCTACTTATACTTAATATTATGATACTTAAGGGGGCTTACATATACCATTTTGACTTATTTTCTGATTTTTTGTCCCTCTATTTCCTCATTACTGTCTTCTTTTTGCAAAATTCATATTTTGTAGTATATCATTTAGTCCCCTATTGCTCTTTTAATACATATTTTTGAATCATTTTCTTCGTGGCTGCCTGGGGGATTATAGTTGATGCTTTAATAAAAACAATTTAGTTCAGATTAACATCAACTGAAAGTCAATCCTATACAAAATGTTGTTGCTTTATAATTTTGTTCCCTCCTCCCTCCTTCATTCTGTTAGTGTAATAAAAATGGCATCTTTATATAATATAAGCCCATATGCAAAGTTTTATAATTATTGCTTTTTATAGTTGTTTTAAATCAAATAGAAGTTATGATAAAGATGCATTTTCATTGTCTTATGTATATTTCATTGTCTTATATATATTAGCCTTTATTGCTAATACTGGTGATGCCTGTTCTCCTTTTCTTTTCTTTTCATTTCACTTTTTTCTTTTGTTTCTGCATTTGAAGTATTGTCCAGTGTTTTTTAAACACAGCCTGAAGAACACTACAGTATTTCTTAAAGGGCAGATCTCCTAGTGGCATATGCTCAGGTTTTATTTTTCTGCAAGGGTCTTAATTTATCATTTGATTTTGAAGGACAATCTTGTTACACATAGAATTCTTCATTTTCAGCTTTTTCCCTTAACACTTTAACAGATAATCCCACTGATTACTGCAGTCCATGTTCCTTATTAGGATTCAGCTTTTAATATTTTTGAGAATGTATCATACATGATGAGTCACTGTTCTCTTTCACCAATCAGAACTTGTCTTTGTCCTTGACATACAGCAGTTTGACACTGGTGTATGTAGGCATGGACCAATGATTTTATCTTAATTAGAGTTTATTGAGTTGTGCAGGTAAATGTATTTCATCAAATTTGTGGAATTTTCTGTCATTATTTCTTCAAATACTCTTTCTGCCTTGCTGTCTCTCTCTTCTCCTTACAGAATTCCTGTTGTATGTATGTTTGCATTTTGTGGTGACACACAGATTTTGATTGTAAACCACAGGACACTAAGGCCCTTTAATTTTGTTTTTGCCACTCAGGGTGGATACACTCAATGACCTCTCTTCAAGTTCACTAATTTTTTCCTTCTGCCACTTCAAAAGGACTGACTGGTTCCATATTTTGTTAAATCTTCACATGGGGCACTATTCTCTGGGTTCTCATTCTCTGGAAGCTCAGAATTTTGAGACCCTCAAATTCTGACTTCTTTGTACCCAAGAGTTTAATTGTCAGCTTATCTCTTTCTTGTCACATTTCAAAGTAGGTTGCAAAGAGGAATCAGGTCACATTTTCCACATTTAATTCAGAAATCTCTTCTGCTAAATATCCAAGTTCATGGTTTTTAAAATCTTCCTTCTAGCCAAAACAGTAGTCAAGTTTTCCAGATTATATGCCATTTTAACACAAGGGTCACCTTCTTTCCTGTTGTGATAACACATGCATCATTTCTGTCTAAGACTTTATCAGAAGTATCTTTAGAATCCACATTTCTACCAACCATCTCCTCACAGCATTGTAGGACTTTTTATTTATTTATTTATTTATTTAATTTTGTATGGGCAGGCATTGGGAATCAAACACAGGTCTCTGGCATGGCTGGTCAGAACTCTGCCTGCTGAGTCACTATAGCCTGCTCTGTAGGCTTCTTTATCAAGCTCCTCACAACTTTTCCAAAAGTTTCCCCTTATCCATTTCAAAAGCCATTCCAACATGTTTGATATTTGTGAGCTGCAGCACTCCACACCTCAGTACCAAATTCTGGTTTAGCTTGCTAAAATTGCTGGAGTGCAATATACCAGAAATTGAAAGGTTTTTAAAAAATGAATTTATCAAGTTGCAAGTATATAATTTAAGGACACGAAAATGTCCAAATTAAAGCACCAAGAGGTTACCTTCCCTCAAGAAAAGCCGTTGCCTTCAGAACAGCTGTATCATTTGGAAATTCATGTGGCTGATGCCTCCTGGGGTCTTTGGGTTCTGGACACCTCTCTCAGCTGAGATGACACATGTTGACATCTGCTAGCTTTCTCTCCTCACTTCACATGGTTTTCCAGTAGGCATCTTCCCTCTGTATCTCCAAAGATAGGCTCTATAGGCTTTGTTTGTTTTGAACTTTTTCCAAAAGGTCAGCCCTTAAAGGGTCCAGTGAACAACCCCACCTTGAATGGGTAGAAATACATCTCCATGGAAATGATCTAATAAAAAAATTACCACCTATTTTTTTGTGGCTCATATCTCCATGGAAACAGTCAAAGTGATCCCACCCAACAATATTGAATGAGGGTTAGAACATTGCTTTCCTGGGGTACATGAGAGTTTACAATGGAAAAATAGTCATTTTCTATCAGTAATTTAAACCTATTCCCTCACAGATTTTCCACTGTATTATTTCCAATGTAAACCAAAAGAACTTCAATATCAGTTTATCTTTGTCATGCTTCATGTTTTTTTTTCTCATCATGGCCCTTGTATAAATTTTCTTTCTAAGAATGTGTTTTCTTATAACGAAAATTTCTATGTTTTATCCCTGTTTTCTTATGCTTGTAGAATTTCCTGGATCTGTAATTTTATAATTGATATTGAATTTGGAATATTTTCAGCCTACAGTGTTCCAAATACATTTCAATGTCCCCCTCAAATTGTTGTCCCCTTTAGGGACTCTAATAACTTATAGTATGCAACTTCATGTTTCCCCATAGCTCACTGCTATTATTTTTTCATTATTTTGGATTATTTTACTCAGAGTTTAATGTTGGATAATTGCACTGGCATGTGTTTGAGTTTAATTTTTTTTATTCTGATGAATCTAATCTAATCTAATTGTCCTGCAAAGCATCTGTGCAGAAAGAAAAACATTTGACAGAAAGTTAGAAAGCAAGGAAAACTCTGTCTCTATCCAGAGTCCTGAGTTTCTTTTTGTTCACTATTTATGGGGTCAAGGATCCATTTCGAGTTAAGCTACCCTTCAATCACCAAGGGCACTTCCCAATTGCCTTGAGGAAGTATCTTTAATTTAAGAACAAAGCAGGAATTTTCCTATGTGTAGGAGGAGATATTCCAGATAATAAAATGCCACAGACAGGCAAATCAGACAGATATGCAAATGGTATAGTTAACCAAAACAGACAGATATGCAAATGGACAGGTCAGCAAAAGCAGACTGATATGCAAATGGCACAAATAAGCAAAGCAGACAAACATCTTGAATTATTTTAAGCTCTCATGTTATTTTCAGCATCAAGTCTATGAGCAGATGAACAAGTAGGCAAGCACAACTTGTCTTGCTTTTCCACCGATTGAGGACATGTAAACACACAGCAACCAGACAAATGCTTTAACCATATCCCCCCCACATCTAATCTGCCGTAAATCACATCTAGGGTAAGTTTCATCTCAGATATTGTAATTTTCATCTCTAAAAGTTTGACTTGTATCATTTTTTTTCCTTCTTTCTGGCTTCTACTTATCTTTTTCAATATCTGAGATACTGTTAAAATAATAATTTTAGTGTTCTCTGCCAATTCTAAAGTCTTTTGTGATTTAATTTTCTTTACTTTTTAAAAACATTCTTATTAATTAAGTTTACAGTTTTTATCAAGCTTCACTCTTTGGATGTAGCATGAAAACCAGGATTGAGGCTGCAGGCTTCCAGGAATGTTCCGTGAAACTAGAACAGGCTGAGACTAAGGTACCGCAGTTCCAGGAAGCAAGTGATTTATTAGCTCATGCACACGGGGGCCCAGCTGAGTCACGTTGAAAGTCTGAGCCTCAAACAAAAGGCAACCTTAGCTTTTATAAACTGTACAATATGTTAAAGACAAGGTAAACAATTGGTGGATTTAACTTGAGAATGACCCAGGGCTTATAGACTGTAGGACATGTTAAATACAAGGTAAACAATCAGCAGATTTAAGTTGAGAATGGCCTAGGGCTTACAGACTGTTGGGGGGCCCCCACCCCAGGAACATCTTATCTTGCCTATGTGCATTTTCACCAGTTCCTGAAGACGAGGGAAGGGGGTTTCGGGATTTTCCACAGAGAGCACAGCTAAATCACAAAGAGGGGGAGGCCTGCCTGCTACATGGATGCAATGTTCTATGATGTTGACAAATGTGTAATGTCATGTATCCTCCAATGCAGCATCACACAGAATAGTTCTACAGTCTTAAATATGTCCTGTGCATTACCTATTCATATCTTCCTCCAAAACTGCCACTGATAATCTTGTTCTCTCTGCTGTTTTATCTTTTTCAAATGTCATGTAATAGAAACCATATTACATATAGCCATTTCATACTGACTTCTTTCATTTAACAATATGCTCTTAAAGTTCCCCTGTGGTAATTTTACTTGACTTGATGGCTCATTTCTTTTTACAGTTTATTATTATTACATTGTCTAGATGTGCCATAGTTTATTTACCCATGGAAAGGCATCTTGGTTGCATTCAAATTTTAGCTATTAGGAATAAAACTTCTTTTAACATGTATGCATAGATTTTTATGTTTACATAGTTCTCCAGATATTTTTTTGTGTGCACTAGGTGGATAATATGTCTATGGTTAGCTTCTTAAGAACCTGGCAATCTGTCTTTCAAAGTGGATGTACGATTTTAAATTCCCACTATAGTGAATTAAAGTTCTTGCTGCTTCACATCCCCACTGGCATTTTGTGTTGTCAGTGTTTTGGGTTTCAGTCATTCTAAAATGCATGTATTGCCATCTCATTGTTTTTCTCATTTTCATCTTCCTAATTACATATGATGCATATCTTTTAACATGCTTGTTGCTACCTGTATATTTACTTCAACAGGTGTCCTTTCAGCTCTTTTGGCCATTTTGTAATTTGATTTTTTTCATGTTGGTAAATTTAAGAGTATGTTTATTTTTGATACAGGTGCTTTGTTACATATGTGTTTGGCAAACTTTTCTCTTAGTGTTTAACTTGTTTTATTTATTCTCAAATATGTTTTTCATGGAACTAAAGTTTTTAACTTTAATGAGGTTCAACTTCTCAAGTTTTCATTCATGAATAGGGCTTTGGGTTTCAATCTAATAGGTCATTGCTAAACTCAAAATTACTTGTAGGAGTTAAAATGTTGATGTTTAACCAAAAGCTTGCAGACACAAGTCTAAGAGGAAATTCAGACTTGAGCTTTCAGGATCTGAAACTTCAATAGAAGCTGAGATATGCAGATAAAGTACAATGAGCTGTGGAAGAGATTTGCTTAAGGGAAATTAGCATCTTAGCCTTAGATGTATTTACTTCCTGGAACTTGTTTTTGCATTATATATCTTTTGTATGTAAACAACCTTTATCACCTTTCTTGCTAGATATAATTTTGTATTTGGCTGAAAATAAACTTATCTGAGGACTGATTTTTCTACAGATCCCCTGATCCCTCTCTCTCATTTTACTTTAACATTCCTTAGGGTCATAGCTGTGGCCAAGAATTACCTAAATTTTATCCTATATTATTTTCCAGAAGTTTTATAGCTTTTCACTTTCCATTTTATTGCATGATGCATTTTAAGTAGTTTTCATGACAGGTGTAAGGTCTATATCTTTATTCTTTGCTTTCTTTACACATAGGTGACCAGTTTTTTTAGAAGAGTATTTTTTCTCAATGTAAATTCCTTTGCTCCTTTGTTAGAAAGATAAGGTGACTGTACTAATATGGGCCTATTAAGTAGTTTTTTATTCTGCTCCATATGCACTTATTGATAATTTCAGCAGCATCACACTATCTTTGCCTCTTTTAGTATATATTAAGTCTTGAAGTTTGCTAGTGTTATTTCTACAAATTTGTTCTTCAATATTGTGTTGCTTATTCTGGTTCTTTTTCCTTTCCATACAAATTTTAGACTGAATTTGTTGATAGCCACAAAAGATAGTGGTTAGGTTTTTATTGTGATTGTGTTGAATCAAAATATCAGTTTGGAAGGTGTCTCAGTTTGATAAAGCTACTGGACTGCAATATGCCAGAAATGGGCTGGTTTTTAACAATGGGTATTTATTAGTTTACAAGTTACAAATCTAAGGCCATGAAAATGTCCATAATAATGTTTCAACAGGAGGAGTACCTTCTCTGAATAAAATTCTCTGACATCTGGGACAGCACTGACACAAGAGAGGTCAAATGACCCATGTCTTGTCATTCTCACTTAGGTTTTTCTTGTGTTCAGATTCTAGATCCAATGGCTTCTCTGAGCTCTCTCTGGGTATCTTAGCATCTCTGGGAGCATTGTCTCTAAGCTCTCTTGAATTTTTCCATCCTTTATCCTTTCATGAAGGACTCGAGCAAAAGGATTAAGACCCAACTTGGATGGGGATAAGTCACACCTCAATTGAAATAACCTAATCAAAAAGTCCCACCCATAAAAGTTTGCATCCCCAAGAATGGATTAGAAGAAAACGGACATCTTGGGGGTAGATAATTGCTTAAAACCAGCACAGAAGTTTTTACTTCTAAATAATACTTGGTCTTCCTATCCATAAGATTAAAATATCCCTCAATTTATTTATATTCCCTTTGATTTTAAAATACTTTTATTGTGAAATATAACATAAGAAACATGGAGAATTTCAAAGTACATTTTAATAGGTAGTGATTGAGCAAATTTCTATATATAGTATGTTTTATAATTCCATACTTTCAGGTGTTTCCTTCTGGCAGCTCTAATACACTGGAGACCCAAACAAAATATCAATATAATGATTCAGTAGCCATATTCACTTATTAAATCCTATCTTGCCTGTTATAACCCCTGCCTTTCATTTGATCCTGTAAAAGGGAATTTTATAAAGCTTAACAGTAGCTAATTTTTCCTGCTTAATTTAGCTATTTACATATATTTTAGCTTCTGAAATATCCAGCAAAAGCATTTGTGTCATTTTATATTCACGGCTATGCATTTGGTGTGAGTTAAGAATTATAAAGAAAAGAATTATGGGCCCCATCAGGCTGAAGATAAACAATCCTGGCGCCAAGGTTACTTGTTGTAAAACTGTTAAGAAATGCTTATTGTAAAACTGCTCTTATCTGCTTTTTTGCAAAACAGCACCTGTGACCCATGCTCAACCCCCACCCCCCTCATCTTACCCCTTTTAAAAAACTTTTACAAGCTCAGGCGGGGGGCTCTCTGTTCCTGCGTGTTCAGCGAGCCCCACACATGTGTGGAAAATAAACCCCTTGCGTGTTGCATGAGAGAACGTCTCTTGGAGTCCTCCTTTGCGTGGCAAAATTCTCAAATTCTTAATACAATCCTTTTCCTAATCTTTAAGGATATTCAGGCATTGATCATTTTAACTTTCTTATGTTGAAAAGGGGTGCCAGTTTTATCGGGTAGGGGATTGATGTTCTTGGACTGACTAGTAACTCTGGGTTTCAGGATTTATCTGATAAGATAAAAACAATCTGGAGGATTTAGGTTTCTGAGAAATAAACAGTGAAATTTTTGAACATGGGTATGGGTATTCTTTTGGGTTTTCATATCCATATATTTTCAAATACTGTTGATTGGGGCTTAGTGTACCATGGAAATTTGCAATATGCAGCTAAAGCTTGCATCAGAGTAACCTTCAGAATGACCTCTCAACCCTTATCAAAATCTCTTAGTCACTGGAGCCTTATTTTGTTATATTTATTTTCCTTCTTTAGTTCAGAGGTCATTGTCATCCCATGATGCTAGGGCCAGGTTCATCCCTGGAGCTCATGTCCAACATTGTGAGGGAGACACAGCACTGGATATCTTGTAACAAATAATGGGGAAGGTGATGAGTTTATTTGCAGAGATGGGCTTAGTGAGAGAAAAACCACATATGAGCAACAAAAGAAATTCTTTATAATTAGAAATAGTCTTTGCTTCCCCATTACAGAAATAAGTTTCACAAGAGCATTACTAAAGATCAAGGACTTAGCCTATTACCTTGGGAGTCCCTAATACTTAAGAGAATATCAGGAATTTCCTAGGTGGGGAAGTTTAATAGATTAATAATTTTTCTCCAGTACTAAAAGGACTTTGCAAATACATTTTTTTAATCTGCACAACATACTCTGAATTGTATCAAGATATTACATTAATCTATACAGAATTATGAGCTCTCATTCCCTATTCTAGAGTCCATGTATTTAGGTTGTTTAAATGAACTGGCCAAACAGGTTAACTTAATTTTCAGCATTTTTAGTCTCATTTTATTTTTGAAATTTACCATTGTAGTTGCATATATATATAACTCAAAAATTTCCATTTTAACCACTTTCGAGTGTACAATGATGTGGCTTTGACTATATCCAGAATATTGTACTGCCACCACTGACAACCAGGACTGTTATTTTTGTCACCTCATAGAGAAATTATGAATCAATCAAACAATAAAATTGCCTCACCTTAAGCTCCATGTCCCTGGCATCCTTTGATCTACTATATGTCTGTGTAAATTGCTGATTTATAGTAAGTATTTAATATAAGTCAGCTCATAAAATATGTGTCTTTTTGCATTTGGTTTATTTCATTCAAAATGATGTCATACCATATTAAAAAATAACTCATTGTATAAAGGATCTAAATATAAAAGCTAAAACTAAAAAATCCCTTACAAGAAAACATAGGGGAAAACCTTCATAACCTTGGAATAGAAAAAGATTTCTTAGATATGACAATAAGAGCATGAAAAACAAAGTCAAAATTAAATAAAATAAACTTAATACAAATTTAAAACTTTCCACCTCAAAGGAAATTACCAAGAAAATGAAAAGGCAACCTATAGAGTGGGAGAAGATAATTGATAGCCACATATATGATAAGGGTTTAATACACAGAATACATAAAATCCATTGTAACTCAACAACAAAAAGGAAAATGACCCAATTCAAGTATGGGCAAAGGACTTTAACAAACATTTCTTCAGAGAATATTTACAAATGGTCAAAAAACACATAAAAAATGCTCAACATCATCGCTCACCAGGAAAGTACAAATCAAAACCACAATATGATACCATTTCACTTATAATGGGATGGTTATTTTTAAAAAAAGAGTGTTGGCAAAGATGTGGAAAATTTTGAACCCTCATATAATGTTACTGGCATCATAAATTTGTGCACACACAGTGAATATAAGTTTGGTGGATCATCAGAAAAATATCTAACCTGATAGAACTTATATGTGGTTTGTACACATAGATACATCATTTGGTGCTAATACAAATGGTGTTAGGTTTTAAATTGCAAATTCCCATTGCTTCTTATCTGTGTTTAAGGAACCAATAGGCTTTTGTATATTAGCCTTGTATACTTCAATATTGATATAGTCACTTATTGGCTTTAGAGATTTATTTATTCTTTGGCATTTTTACATATGCTACCATATCATCTGAGAAGATAATCATCTCTCCTATTATTTCTTGTTCTTGTCTTATTGTATTAGCTAGGACTTCCACTGTGATGTTGAATAGAAGTGTTGAAAGGGACACCAAATATTTTGTCCCCAACCTTAGTGGGGAAGTATCAAATTTGTCACCTTTAAATGTGCTATTGAATGCAACTTTTTGTATATGCCCTTTATCAAGTTAAGGATGTTGCCCTCTATTCCTAGTTATGAAAGATTTTATCATAAAATCTTTCCATCATAGTAGAAATCCTAGCAAATATAATAAAACAAGAACAAGAAACAATAGGAGAAGTGATTTTGGATTTTGTCAAATGAATTTTCTGCACCTATTGATAGGAACATATGAATTATCTTCTTTACCCTGTTGATGTGGTAAATTACTGTGGTGGTTAGGTACATAGGACAAAATGGCCTGACTGTGATGTCCATATATTTGGTCAAGCAAACATTGGCCTGTTGTTACTGTGAAGATCTTTCATGGGTTTAAATAATCAGAAAGTGGATCGCATTTATGGATGATTAAATCTACAATCAAATAAGGAGATTTTCTTCAACTAAGTATAACCTAATCTTTTGAAGGCCTTAAATGGAGAACTGATGCTTTCAGTAGTCAGAGGGAAGAATTTCCATCTCTACTTCACCCAGCCAGCATTTCCAAGAAAACTCATTGGGATGGAAAATAACCTTCATTGGCATTTCCAATATGTGGTCTGGCCTTTGAAATTTGAACATGTCCATTATCACAATTGCATGAGCCAATTCCTGTAATAAATCTCATAATATTTACATAATATACATAATACATATCTTGTTGAATATATTTCTTTGGAGAACCATGGCTAATACAATTCCATTAACCAATATTTGAAAGATGCACTGGTACTGCTAAACTGGAATACATTCTACATGGTCATGATGTATAATTATTATATGCACTGTTTGATTCAATTTGCTAATGTCTTGGTGAGAATTTTTGCATCAATGCTTATGAGAGAAATTAGCCTGTTATTTTTCTGTCACTTAAAATGCATTTAGTTTTTGTATTCTGGTGCTGCTGTCCTAAGAAAATGAATTAGAAAGTGTTCCTTCTCCTTCTGTCATGATTGGATTTTGATTGTTTGATTCCTCTCATTATTATGGGTCGTGTTCCCCTAACTGTTGGAATGCTGGATAATCTTTAATTAGATGCCATGTATAGTGAGTTTAATCATGATAGTTTCTGCATTTATTTGTATGACCATAAATATTCCCAATATTTGTTCTGGTAAACAATTAAGTTATTGAGAAACAGTTTCAGATTTTATGTCAAAATTAGGTATTGATTTTATGATCTATTATTTGGGGCTTGAGCAGATGTCAATCTAGAGATAACTATTTTCTGCAACTAAGACATATTCTCTTGTTTTACCTACCCAAAACCTCATGAATGTTGCACATTTTCCTCCATCTCTCTGGTCAGAAGAGGTGCAATGCCTTGCCCTCAGTGCGTGCCACACACTCTGCCCTCTAATCTTATCACATGATTTCCCTAATGTTGGTCAGTTTATTCTTGCCTTGTGAAGACTGTTCTTTTTGATCAATACTTGAAGGGACACTTGCAGTTATATGAGTTTCTCCCTCTACAGCTCCCTTTGGACTAGTATTCTGTTTTTGAAGACTAAGTCTCTTGGTCTACTTGGACTTCTGACCTACATCATTAACTCATGAAATTTCCTACCTTCCTAATTGTATGGACTACAAACTCTTTCCAGGCAGTAATCTGATCTCACAGTAAGTATGATGATTAAGTGCATGTGTCAAATTGTTCAGGTTATGGTGCCCAGGTTTTTGGTCAAATAAGCACTGGCCAAAATGTCTGAGGGCATTTTGTGGACTTAAATCTTAGCAAGTTGATTTCATCTCTGAAAGATTATATCTATGATCAACTGACTAGACAGATTCCTTAGCAATGAGATGTCTCATCTGATCATTTGAAGACTTAAGAAGGAGAACAAATGACTTCAACAGTAAGAAGGGAAAACTTTGATTTCTATTTCAGCCAGACTTCATGAGAGTTCCCATATTGAGGGCTACCCTGTGGAGTTAGGACTTGGCAATTCCTAAAGTCACATTAGAAATTATTATAAAAATATATTACTCACAGATACATTTTGCTGATTCTATTTCCCTAGAGAACCCTGACAAATAGGGTAACATAGAGCTCACCTCCTTCATTTGTAATTTTTCAGGGATCACTTTCCTTCATTGCCACATGTCTAGTTTCTACAGTATCTTTGTTGAATGCAAACTGTCTGTTTGTATATGTTGTTTCAAGTGAAAAGGTATATCTGGTTTCTGTTAGGCCATAACAAGCATAATTTAAAAATTTTAAATGTTTAAAACTGTCTTTCTGATTCATTTGACATTATCTTGGTGCATGACAAGAGGAATGGGTCAGATTGTATCTATTTTTTTATAACTATATGAAAGAATTCAAACACAAATTACTAAAAATAATTTCCATTTTGTAAATATATATTGTGTTAAACTTTAGGAATACCCAAATCAATACGCTAAGCCCTTGGTCTTGAGGCTTACTCTTGTGAAGCTTTTGTAGATAGTGGAGAAGCTTAGCCAACCTATAGGTATGCCTAAGAGTTACTTCTGAAGTAACTCTTTTTTGTTGCTCAGCTGTGGCTTCACTCTCTCTAGGCCCAGTGCTGCAAGTGAAATATTGTCCATTCCTCTACATGGGACATGACCTCTAAGGGTGAGAGTCTCCCCAGCAGCATGAGAGATAACTCCTAGGGATGAGTACAGCACTGGCATGATGAGATCAACAATTCCATCCTGACCAGAAAGGGGAAAAGAAATGTAACTAATAAAGTATCAGTGGTTAGGAAAGTTCAAATAGAGTTGAGAGGCTACTTTGGAGGTCACTCTTATGCAAACTTTGGTTAGATATTGCTACCTATCATATCTTGCCAAACCCCAATTGAAACCATTCCAGCCAATCCTAAAGAACAATTAGGGCAATATGTAAGATTCTACCAAGGTTACATGGACTAGAAACCTTCAACCTCCAGATGGATTCCTGGACCAGATAAGACCTGAAACTTAGAGGAGCAAGCCTCACCAGAGCATCAGATAGTTCCATCTCCATACCCCATACAATCAACAGCTGCTTCCAACATGAAAAAGTTAGAATGACCATGACCCAAATACCCTAAAGAGTGGGATAGAAAGATCAAAGGTGATGGTGGAGTTATACAGAGAAAGTAGTATTTAACAAATGAATATGATTGCTGAATCATTAAATTGATATTTATTTTGGTCCGTTAGTATCTTAGAGCAGCTAGAATTAAAAACCTAAAGTTGTGGAATTGAAACTCATACCAAACTCTGAAATCTGTACTGCAGCTAATTACTGTGCTGCGCTTTGAAATTTATTGTGTTTTAGTATATATGCTATTTTTTTTTACAAAAAGAAAAGAAGTCAATTGTGATGATACATAAAAGCATTTATTCCTTCTAGCTTCCTATATTCTGGAGCAGCTATTAAGAAAAATCTGAGAGGTTGGTGTAGTAGCCTATGACAAACTCTGGGGATCTGTCCTGTAACTACTTGTTGAAGAGTTCTTTGAAAACTATTGCTTTTTTCTTTCTTTGCTTTCTATATATGTTATATTATAAAGTATAAAAAGTTTAAAAAATCAGGAGCATGGAGGACATTGTTGTCATACTGGAATTGACCTCATCATTCCAAATTTATAATTTGATTTATTGAGATATTCTCTGGGCTAAATGTATACATCTATCTCACTTATCTCAATTTTCTTAATTTATCTTAGACCATTTTGTACAAGAAAATAATATAGGTGATTCATCAGAAGCACCAACCAAAAATGTTTTCCACATAATACATATAAGTAATTATACACATACACATAAATTATATATATATATATATATATATAATGCCCTGATTTGTCTCTGAATTTTCTAAGCTAATAGTCTCTCATTGCATTAATGCAAATACCACATTGTTTAAATCAGAGATGCTTTGTAATATTTGGTAGGATTAGCCATACTCAACATTTTAATATGGGTTTCTTGACTTTTTCTACCCCTAAAAAATATGTGTGGTTATATATCTTGGATTTATTTTGCTATCCAAGAGCACGGTTTTCTTTTTCTTCCATTTCCTCTACTCTCTATTACCTGTAGGAAATATTTGATGATTTCCTCAGGTTGCCTTTTCACATTTCTTGTCAGGTTTCTTATTATTTTATTTTATCCTTTTTAAATGGTGGCCTCACTTTTATTGTAATATGTAAATGTCAGAATGTGTAAATATGCAGTTCCATGCTCTGTGGTACTGTCCTATTCCATAGGATTATTTTATATTTTTAATTATTTTTTGTATGGGAAGGCACCAGGAATCAAACCTGGGTCTCCAGCATGGCAGGCAGGAACTCTGCCTGCTGAGCCACTATGGCCCATCCTATATTTTTAAATTTTTGTAAGATATTTTTTCATTTATATGGGGGCTTTCATGATATTTATTCAAATCTTCTGCAAAACCAATGTGATTTATCCATTCAATTAACCATTTTCCTATGGCCAATGATCTTTCCTAATGCCTTCAATAACATTCTAAACAATTTAGGTTCTCTGAATCTCCTGGTGTTCTGTTGAACTTACTAGGAATTAATCCACTATTTCTTTATGGATAGGTTAACAATTTAGAACTCAATGATACTTATTTTATCAAGTTGAAGACAATAACAAATATTTTATTGATTAATTTTATCATTCTCTCTAGATTCTGTCAAATAACTTTATTTACATCTATCCATATGACTATACATATTTTTCCTGAAATGTATGAAATGATGTCATAATTAATGTATTTAATAGTTATGATGAAATTACCTTCTTGTTATAAGCTGCACCTAAATTTTCTATTAATAGGTTATTCTACTAATGAATTTATTATATTAGTATTCTTTTAATGTTTACAATATTTGCTAATACTGTATTTAATAATTTTAGATCCTTTGTCTAATATGAGACCTGTCAAATATAACCACGGCAAACTTTTAAGAGTTTGGTAAATTATTTGGAAACACTAGCCTTCAATTCTTTTCAATGACCTAAGGAGTACTGTTTTATTTGATATTTTAAAGGAGTAGAATGTCACTGGAAAACCATACCACCTGGTCTTTTATGGGAGGAATGTCTTTTGTAAACAACTTTTCCTTTCATGGATATTTTCTGTTCAAAATTTCAAACTCTTCTTGGGTCTATACTGATAAACTGTATATTCCTATAAAATATACATGCTAATGTTAACTAGCCTTTCCAAATAATTTGCATTGAGTTGTGAAAATAATCTCTAATGACCTTTAATTTAAGTACATGGCATTATGTTCTTCCTTTCATTTCTCTTCTTGAAAGTCTTTTCTCAGGCCCTTTGTACTTTTCCATGCTTCTGCTCTTAGATATCCTAATTTTTTTTCACATGGGCAGGCACAGGTATCCTAATTTTTAATTCAGAAACCAGATAATAAATTGACAGACCCTATAAGTTTCTCAGGAAAGTGATGAATGCATTGAATTACACTGTTTTGTGGTCTGTTCCTAATGTGCTAGATATGAAAGTTTCCTGCTTCCTCCACTGAGATGTTATTTACCTTCAGCTATTAAAGAAAGAACACCTCTCAGGCATTAAACCTGTCACTTTTGTAATGTTCATTAGAAACTTTTAATTTGTTTCTTGGGAATTGAGAACAGGGAATTTTGTAAAAATTAGTCTCAACTGTACAATCATGCAGTGTCATTGAAACTACAGGTGAAACACTAATTGCAGTTAAGTGGGGAGTGGAAGCCACAGAATTACAAGCTGATATCTCAGTGTCTGGTTTATTCTTTCCCAAACAAAAATAGGCATAATGACCATCACACTGACCCTACCATTCTAGTAACAGGATGGATTTGGGTATTTTCTATTTTAATCTGAGAAGAGTCTAAATGGAAAAGAGATGTATTAACATTTAAGTCTTTATGTCTAGAAAGAGATTCTTTTGGGACAGGACTTGTCACTTACAAAGCCACAAAGAAAGAGAAACAATTCTTAAATCTGAGATTGGACTATTGAAGTTCAAAATACAAAAAAAGAAAAGAAAACTCTGACTATTGTGCCAAATACTGCACTTGGTATTATTAACATATATGAATTCTCTGACTCTTAGAGCATTTTCGTGTGAGTATTTCACTGAGAGAAGAGAGAAACTAGAGGTTCTAGACCCTACAACAATCATTAAGTGTCTATTATATTTATAAATTTTGATAGGTATTGGAATTTTTTCTAAGGAGTGATTGGGTCTGATTTTATGATCCTTGAGATAGTAATTCAGAAATCAACCCGCTGTTCAATATGCTGAAAAGGAATTACAGGAAATTTTCACTTTAGTTATTTCAAAAAAGTGCAGTTGCTAATTGACAATTTCTAATGACCTTTAATTTAAGTATATGACATTATGTTCTTCCTTTCACTTCTCTTCTTGAAAGTCCTTTCTCAGGCCCTTTTTACTTTCAGTGTAAACAATGTGACTTAGTGGCAATTGCTGAACCATAATTATTTTTTCTCACTTGGATTTGACCGTGTTTGATGGAGATGAAAGCATGTGTCTTCTGAGAATATTTTTAGTGTGTTCACCAAGATGGAAGAATTTTTGGTCACAAGGTTCAGGAAAGAGTCTTTAAAGAAAGTTTTATACATGAGGGATTCAAAGAGCTGGTAAAAATTTAGGCTTTGGCATTTTCAACCTCAACATATTGTGGTGTTTTCTCTTGTATGAAAAATTATATTGTCCATTTTCAGCCTTATCCTCATTTCTCCCCATGTTCATTTATTCAATGCACATGATTTTATGTCTTAAATTCCATTTTACAGATTTAATTTATCTTATATTTTACCTTTTCTGAATCACATTTTAATTAAAATTTCACTTAATTTCTGAAATACTAAAATTATGTGCTCTTTAATGAGTATTACCTTAGTTTCTACACTAAAATATTTATTCTTATTCAGATTCCTTATCTCATAGCTTAAGACAAAGACAAATAAATTCTATTGTGGGTGACATCCACAAGAAAATGATTTGAGTCTTTCTCTTGCTATCCTAATATTAATGTACATTCCTTAACTGTAATTTGGTCATGGAAAATTATCAAATGAACTTTCAGTTTATTAATACCTTTCAATTTTTCATTCATGAGCAGTGTTGGTCATTATAATAAATATTTAGGCAAAAATGACATATTAACACAAACAAAATAAAATGAGTTTCAAATAGGAAAGATATAAATATATTAGGATTATCTAAATTATACAGCCATGTAACTCGGAGAATGTAACAGTGTGATATATACCAAACTCATTGCATCCAGGCTCCATAGGTTCATACCTGGACAATACTGACATTTTGATGAGTCATTTGTTCTCTTATTAGCTTAATTATTCTTAAAATAATTAATTTTAAGAATAAAATTAAAATAATAAGAATCATAACTCTTGGAGCTGTAAATATTTAAGCAAGGAAAAATAGGTAAAACATTAATATTAGTGACCCATAGATTTTAAGTGCTAAGTAGAAACTTTGAAAATTTCTTGACAAAATTTATTTTATAAATAAGTTCTCAGGGGAAAAATAGTAAGTGGAGAATTTAGGGTTAATTTTGCATGAGAAGAAGTAGCCAAAAATTGATGCTTCTATGCAGAAATTACTATTTCTGAATATGAGTTTTGAGTACTAAAATTTAACAGAATTGCCTCTGTGGACTTGAAAATTGGAATGACCTTCCTGTTTCAGATTGTCATTGGATCCTTAAGGAATGTCTCACTTTATTATATATTCCTTAAATTCAGTGGATACTGTTCAAGGTACACAGATATAAATTTCAGTCACCTGGCAGTTGCCCACTCCTTGGTCATTTACTCCAGAGGAATCATTGAGACAATGACAGCTTTTGGGTGGACATAGTTCCTAAATGATATGGAAACATCTTTTCTATACCCCCAGGGTGGGCAGGGATAGGCCATTGGCATACCTTACACTCTGAGTATGTCCTGGGCCATCGTGATCATAACTTGTAACTCCAGGTGGGCAAAGCTAAAAGTAAACCCCCAAAACATATAAGTCGCTCCAAAAAGCTCTGCTGGGTACTGCAAATAGCAATAAATTTCATTATAAATACATATGTATGTGACCAGCTAATTGAGCAACAAACTAAGCATAAGAAGTATAGATTTGTAATACTGTTGAATTACTTGATGAAAAAGTCACAAACCTACTCTATGGAATACTGCTATCCTTGCTTGGAGTTTTCTGTTTGGGAACCATGACCTGGGATGATGGTTCCATGATTTTCATCCTGTATAGTCACCAGGAGCAATATCTTCCCCAGATTCTACCCTGAGACCAGAGCTACTCAACCTTCTTTGTCTTTTTGAGAACATTATGTCTTTTCATATCCCTACTTACCTCATTTACCATTTTTTTTCTTTTTCATAAGTCCACATGGTGGTTGACTAACCTTCTTCCTAAATCAATGCATGTTTCCCAACCATCAGCTCCTTTGTTCTCTTGAATCATGAAACCTACATACTCAGGCTCTGCTCTAAAAGCCCTGGAAGAAATGCAAACCTCCCTCATTTCATCAGAAAAATTGGAAATGCATATTTTTCACCTAGTTCAACTATTCATACACTCATTCCTCACAGAATCTAAGCACAATTGTGAGCCAGTCTCATGGTAGAAAGAGTTGTTAATAAGAGAGAAATTCTGCTCCAAATACAAATAGTAAAAAACCATCAACTAAGCAAATGAAAGCTAATGTATTTAGTACACAGTAGTTATGTAGTTATATTTTATTTATGGCTGCTCTGGTGAAATTCCAAGTTCAATCTACATTAAGATTATTTATGAAATAATACCAATGTACTGGAAATGTCTTTTGCTGTATTATATGTAGTATGAAATATTAATTTTGTTAATGACTTAACTGAGCATGGCATTGCACAGACATCTCCATGAAAAAGGAATAGCATCTTGGATGGTCCTTATGGTTGTTTGAAGCTACATGAAACTGAGTAAAACACTTCATCAAATTTAACCCATTCCTGTGGGGTATTGGCCCACTGTAAGTAGGATCTTTCCATGTACTACTTCACTTAAGGTGTGACTCAACTCAGTTGAAATTAGTCTTAATCTTCTAACTGGAGTATTTTATAAAATAATGAAATTCAAGGTAGAGAAAGCTGGGAAGCAAGAAGCTGAAATCAATGAAACCCAGAAAAGGAGGGAGAGATCAACAGATGCCACTATGTGCTTGGGCACATAGTATAGGATCCAAGAATTTCCCACAGTCACCCTTTGGGAAGAAAGTATCTCCTTGATGGTGTCATGATTTAGGCAATTCATGGACTCTAATCATGAGCCAATAAATTCCTATTGTTTAAGCCAATCCATTTCATAGTATTTGCTTTAAGCTGCCTAGGAAACTAAAACAGTACTATAGCAAATTGATGGTGGTGCAATTGGCCTTGTATTGTTATGTTATTGACCTGGATTGAACATGGAGAGAAAATATAAGAAGATAGCTGATATTTAAAATGACTTGCCTATTGGAAATAAATCAGAAATTTTGTACCTGGGTTAAAGTTGAGTGATTTTTTGAACCTTTAGAAAGTAGAGTGCTCTGTACTAAGCCTTGATTACAATTGGTTGTGTTAAGAAGAAACAAGTTTTAGGACATCAGTATGAATTTCCAATCTGAGGAGTCTTTCATAAAGCTTTAAGCAGTAGAAAAATAGGAATTTGGTGGTGGAAAATATCAATATATTTTGTTTAATGAAAAATTTCATTGCCTTTTTCTATTCCAGTCCTTCATTAAAATGACACTTTTGTAAGTAAGTTTTGCTAAACAATTGAATGAGAAAGTAAAGAATAGAAGTTCTGGTGCTTGCCATTTTGATTCAAATTCTATTATAGATATAGACATAAACAGATTTTGCATTTCCCTGGGGATCAGTCATTAGTATTGAGGAATGTGAACATATCTCAGTGATTTGCCCAGAAGACTAGGAAAGTGGGTGCTAAACTGAGAGATCCAGATTCCTCCTTCCTTGCACATTCAGTGCTCTGAGTCACTGTCTTCTGAAGCTTCAGATCTCCTTTTGGGACATACCCCATGAGATACAAATCATTCTAGAACAAATAAGCAACCTCCACAGAGTCAGAAACCATTAAAGTTGTAACTATAAGCTTCCCTGTTAGAACAAAAATGGTCCAATATTCATAACCATGCAGCAAACTGACGTTAAAAGGTGTTTATTTTAAAGGAAGAAGGGGTAGAAGAGGGGGAAAGGGGAAGAGGAAGGGAGGGAGGGGGAGAAAGGATAAAGGAACATTTTCTTCAAGAGCCTGAAGAAAATTCCCACCTGCATTGTGATGTGTTTTTCCTTTTATACTCTGAGGTTTGCTGACCCTTATTGGTCCTGAATTCTACATTTGGTGATTTGTCTGATTGCTGTTGGCTGGTATTATTGATTCTTTCTTTTTCTGCCTGTCTTAACCTGTTTGCCCCTTATTGATGTAGCCAAACTCTGAGCCCTTCTTTGATGTGGTTTTTTTGTCCTAGGCAGTATGTGCCAAGTGAGTTATCAAGAGTTGTGGCAAGGAGGAAGGGAAAGGGAAATGTCATAAGTCAGTGATCCATAAGTTTCGGCCATTGCTGCAGGGGGAGAGGGGGCAGGGACCTGAGTTCTGTCCCCTGTGACCTGTCATAACCTAAAGAAGGATGGGCTCTTCTGGATACATACCAAAGAAAGCTTTTCAGAGAGGTAATTGTGGAAACCATCAGCCATCTGTTTTGATGTGGTTGTGGGTGCAAAATTCTCCTAATGCAGCATTGCTATATGTAAGTGTTTTATAATTAATCTGCAGATGAAATGATTCATTCCCACTCTCCCAGCTGCTTCCCACTGGAAATTCTCTTTCATTTCATACACCTATAGCAGTAATGTGGTCAAGTGATTTTATTTGCCTCACAAACACTACAAAGAGGAAAATGGAAAAACATGAATGAACCTCTGAAGGAAAATTTTTGGAAAAATGAATTAAGCAAGACTCTCTTGGAAAATTATTACTCTCAAACTTGCTCAGAATGCTTTTTTAAAAAAAATCAGATTAGATCATGAAAAAGCCAAAAGGAAGCACAGGTGTTATTCTGAACCTTTTACGTTTTTCCCAAAAGAAATCATAGTAGCACTCAGAGTTAAGTTTTATTTTTCTTTTCTTTGCATATATATATATATTGAGAGAGAGGGGCAGAAAGATTTCAGGACACACTCCAGCCACAGTAACAGGTGGAGACCAATGCTTAGACATTCCAGCTCCTAGGACACTTGATTACATCTTGTATCATGTGGACATTATGGACACCAAGGTGCTGAGGTATGGATTATATGCCATGATAGAAAATGTTTCAGGAAATTAGTTCAGCTTCTCAGTGTGAAACAAGTTTTGCAATTCTAATAATTTGTTGATCTTTCACTTCATGGACAAAAAGTTCATCTTTCATGGTAGTAGCCAATGAGAGAAATTCACAAGAGACACAATAAAGGTTTATTTATCTATGGGAAGGAACAACCATCCCCACCGCCAGCAAATGGCAGGAATCCCTTGGGGGCACATAATCCTAGGAGTATACTGTAGAGTAGAGGCCTCAATCACTTGCTGTGTTTAAGCAACACCTTTGCTGGGCTTCTGCCACTCCTGCAGCTTCCTGAAATGGAAACTAGTAACATTGGCTGGGGCTAGTGATGCTCCCAGCTAAGTGTGTGATCCTGGACATATCACTGTCTTTGAGCACCCACACCCAAATTCACCAACATACTGGACATTTCCTGAGTGGACTGGCCAGAGGGGCTGTGAGATGATTGAAGGGAAGACCCAGGTGGGTGGCACCTCCTGGTAGAGTCACATTGGAATGCAGATAAATCTGTTGTGATGCTTGAATGGCCAGATGGATGGGGATAGGAATAAAATCTTCTCTCCCAGGCCTATTATGGACCAAGGAGCCTGGGTCTAGAGCAGACACTCCCCCACTCCTGTTGCTTCTTCAGAGCTTTCCTCCCTTATACCTTCCCTGTTGACTGCACTGAGGAGTTGACTTGACCTATCCTGACATTGAAGAATCTCAGCCCCATCTCAGGGATTCAGCCAGAGGGAGAGGAATGGGGTGAATTTTCCAGCAGGGATCCAAACCCACCTTCTCCACCCAGTGATGACTCAGATTGTCCCAGAACTGTCATTCGGTTTTGTTCCCAAAAGCCTGGCGTTGCTTCCACACTGAAGATGGAGTTGTCCCCACAGAACCCACAAGGGAGGCACAATAAGTGCTGGAATATCTTGGCCATCTTCAATGAGTAAAATGCTTTCTCTCCATTCCTGCTGTTGAGGAGGCATCTTTCCAGTGGCTCCTCCAATGAGATTTTTCCTTGAAATAGTGACCACTGAACCCCTTTCTCTGAACTGTTTCCACAGGGCTTATTCTTTTTCCTCTGATATTGAAGCAAAATTAATTTTTCCAGAGTATCTGTTCACAGAAGGGACTGACTACTTAAAATCCTGACATGCTGCAGGATCTTTTTATGGATCCAGGATTTTTCCTGGAGACAATCTTGGTAGAGGGTAAGGAAAAGGGGGGAAACATCTACAATACTGACATGAATATGCAAAGCATTGAAAATTCCCAGCCAGATAAGTTGGGGACAGTGTGGTCCTGGCTGAGCCATATGGGAGTCTGAGGGGAGAGGGAAAGTGATGTCTCTCTATATAGACTTTCATAAATGTTTTAATGATTCATTTTTCCTGTTTAAATGAAAACATAGTTTAAAAATGTAACTACAAATACTACCAATCCCAACATTGTTTTAATTATGGTATTTATTCATAGAACCAAAATTTATTAGACTTTTTACTTTCCTTTTTAAAGGAAGAAAGCTCAGCAATAAAATTTTTGAAATTTACTTCTTTTTTTTTCACAATGAGTAGGCACCAGGAATTGAACCTGGGTGTCCAGCATGGCAAGTGAGAACTCTGCTAGCTGTGTCATTGTGACCTGCCCAACTCTACTTCTTATTTTCTCTTTTTTAATTGAGAAAATTAAAATCACACATGTGATTCCTTCTTTGAACTATTCATTATTTAAGAATGTGTGGTTTATTTTTGCATATTTTGAATTTTCCATAGTCTATCTCTTATTGATTTCTTCCACAGCACCATTCCACTGTGGCTGTGGAAGATAAACTGTATGATTTCAATATTTTTAATTCACTGAAACTTCATATACCTATTGGGCTGATTTAAAAGGATGTATGCCCCCTAGAAAAGCAATGTTTTAATCAAAATTCCATTTCATAAGTGTAGAATATTCCCTATTCAATACTGTATGTTTGAAATTATAATCAGATCATCTTCCTGGATGATGTGATTTAGTCAAGAGTAGTTGTTAAACTGGATTAGGGGACAACATGTCTCCAACCATTTGGGTGGGTCTTGATTTGTTTATTGGAGTCGTATAAAAGAGGAAATGTTTTGGAGAATGGGAGATTCAGAAAGAGCAACATCACAAAGCAGAGAGTCCATGAGCCAGTGACCTTTTGAGATGAAGAAAGAAAATGCTTCCGAGGGAGCTTCATGAAACAGGAAGCCAGGGGAGAAAGTAGCAGATGATGTCATATTCACCATGTGCCCTTCCAGCTGAGAGAGAAACGGTGACTGTGTTCACCACGTGCCTTTCCAGATGAGAGAGAAATCCTGAATATCATCAATCTTCTTGAACTGAGGTATCTTTCCCTGGATGCCTTTGATTGGCCATTTCTATAGACTTGTTTTAAGTGGACATTTTCTCAGCCTTAGAACTGTAAACTAGCAACTTATTAAATTCCCCTTTTTAAAAGCCATCCCATTTCTGGTATATTGCATTCCTGCAACTAGTAAACTAGAGCATGTATCTTAGACAATGACTGTGCAACAGGGTACATTATTCTGAAGTTAGGGCTAAATTGTTTTCTTTTCTGTTTGTACTATTTGGCTTATAGTGTTCTTTTCCCTTATTGATCTTCTTTATAGATGTTCTATTCATTTTTGAATGAGCTGCAGTGTAGTTTTCTACTCTATTGTAGATTTTCCTTCAGATCTGCTGATATTTTGCTTCACATATTTTGTGGTTCTGCTGTGAGGTTCATAAATTTGTAATTGTTACCTCTTCTTTAATTGATTTTCTTCTGCCTGTTTATATTATCTTTCTTGTCCTTGTGAGAGTCTTTTACTTAAAGTTTATTTTATCTGATATTGTCCTTAAAGTTTATTTATTTTATCTGATAGTATATTGCTGTTCCAAGTATCTTTAGGTTATTATTTCCATGGAATATTTTTCCATTGTTTTCTCTTTCAACTTAAATTGCATCTTTGAATTTAAGATGAGGGTTTTATGAATTGCATGTATTTATTCTTTTTTATCCATTCTGCCAATCTTTGCCTTTTGACTGGAGATTTAAATCATTTGCATTTAACATCAGCTGACCTTCTCTCCAGGCTCCTAGTTTAAAATGGCTTCCCCTGTGTGTTTTCTTTTTGCATCAACAAACACCTGGGTCTGTGTCAGCTCTGTGCTTTTGAGCTCCTTCTTATTTCTCTTTTAAAGCCCTCAGTTGACTATATTAGACACCATTCATTGTGGAAGACAGTCTCCCCAAGTGATCACAGAGGAAATCAGCCTCAAATGAAATCAGTGTACTGATGATTTAAGTCCACAGCAACAGATAGGTCAGTACTTCCTCAATCAGCACCAGCACCTGGTGAAGTTGACACACCAATCTGTCACAGTGTTCACCTGTTGTCAACCTGGCAACCATATATATCATCTTAAA
Organism: Tamandua tetradactyla; assembly: GCF_023851605.1. Lineage (NCBI taxonomy): Eukaryota > Metazoa > Chordata > Mammalia > Pilosa > Myrmecophagidae > Tamandua > Tamandua tetradactyla. The sequence goes on along the minus strand of NW_027518253.1, from coordinate 1,626,689 downwards.
CCATACATAATTTCTAAATTGAAAACATTAGGAGACATATATTTCACCCAACAATTTTCAACTCTCCTGCATATAACACATTAATTTTTTCTGTATAAAAATACATACATTTCATCATAAGATCACAAAAGACTTAAACCATTTCAGTAAAAAATTAAATTCAATACCAACTAAAACAGTAATACAAAAATCTCATCAAGTCATATCAGCTATGGTCAGTTCTAAGGAAAAATTCTTCTCTGGCTTTGGAACTATAAAACTCAGAACAAATTATTTGCTTCCAATATTTAAAGGAGGAACAGTCATATGATAAATGGTTTGATTTCCATAGGGAAAAATTGGAAGGAAAATAGGGGGCCGCTGTATCTAAACAGTTCCAAAAACCTGAAGAGCAAACTCCATTAGATTTCAAAGCCTGAGAGTCATTTATTCTAAAGGCTTTAGAAAGTATCATCCCCACCTTTTGCAAGAACTTATGCAGCAGCCCTGCTTTCTCCTAACACTTGGAAGTGAGGAGACCACAGTTTTTGTCTCCACCTCCCCCTAGAATCTGGGTGGTACCAATTCCCTGACATCTTCAGTGCACATGCTCAAACCCTTCAGAACAATGCAGTGGCAGCCAGGCTCTGTACAATCCCAGGGGAATGTGCTCCATCTTCTCTGATGCCTGAGATCACAAAACTCTCCTGAACATTGAGAAGGAAAGCCCACTCAATCCCTCTGGGTCAAACTCATCCATTCCACATGTATGGGTGGATCTTCTCTCCTGGTCTCAGTTGAAATGCTTCAGACCTTAGCATCCATAATTCTGTCTTTGAATTTATTTTTCATTAAATCTGTACCTTTTCTGTTATATTTAGTCTAGACTGGCTGTGATTTCATTTATAGGTCTCAAAAATTTTTGTTGACTTGGCATATATTATATAGAAATCAAAGCCATCAGACAACAGGATCTTCCATAAATCCTTTCTGGATAGCTCCATCAATTATCCTAGCTTGTTCTGAAATGACTGACTGGTTCTATATTTGATTAAATCTTCCTGTGGGGTACTTTTCCCTATGGTCTTCCTCTCTAGAAGCCCAGAATTTTTCAGATCATAAACTTCTGGTTTCATTGTACCCAAGAGTTGACCTCTCTGCTTATCCCTTTCCTGTTTCATTTTGCTGTGAACTGCAAGAAGAAACCAGACTGCATTTCCCAAGTTTTATTTGGAAATCTCTTAAGCTAAGTAGCCCAGATAATTACATTCAAATTCTCCTTTCCAGTCAGCACCAGAACTTAATTTTGCCAAAGTTTCTGGCAGTGTAAATCAAAGGTTGACTTCCTTCCAATTTTCAGTGATGTGTTAATTATTTCTACCTAAGGACTTATCAGAAGTTTCTCTAAAGTCCACATTTCTACTAATAGTCTCTTCAAAGCAATCTAAGCTTCCTCTATCAAGGTTCTTACAATTACCCATTTAAAAAGCCATTCCAGGTTGTGTTGTTATCCTGCGGCCTAGGAAGACCCTGATATCAGTGCAGGGGAGGGTTTGTGCATGCACAGAAAAGGGGCAGGGAACTCAGATTGTTGCATTGCTGCCTGAGAACCAGAAACAGTCCTGTTGTGACTACAGCCTTTACAGGCATATGATGACATTGTCTCATTCAATTGAGCAGCTGCTGCCCCTACATAACAATAACAACTGTGATGAAAGTTCCTGGGTGGAGCTTCTGATGAACAGCAGCAATGGTAATGATAATGGCAATGGGAAAAATGGGGGGCTTGAACATGTACCCACATCATCCCGTCCACAATGGAGACATGGAGAAGTTTCTTTTGTATGCACAACATGAATCAGGACACAGTAGTTCAAGGGTCAGTTCTTATTGTAACAGCCCATCTCCACAAGAAGATAGACAGAATATGTTTGATGTGGAAATGCACACAAGCAGGACCATACCTCTCAGTCAAGAGAAGTTGGAGAAGAAAATGAAGAGTTGAGGGCTTGAAGAAAAGTGTAGACTGGGAATCTGGCTGGGTCAGGAAACCTGAAAACATTCCACCTAAGGAGTTCCACTTCAGGTACCCTAATTGTTCTGCTTCCTTAAGTGTGAGAAAAAGTGGAGCCATGAAGAATGGAGGTCATTTCTCTGCAGAATTTCTTAAGGTGTTCTTCCCATCTCTTTTTACTTTTCATGTTTTGGCTTTGGGTCTAGGCGTCTATATTGTAAAATGACTGAGGACACCTTTCATCAGCACCTACTGAGGAAAAGCCCCTGGAAATGCATGTGACCTGTGAGGTGATGTTATTATTGAATTAGCTTATTTTAACTTGTGACCACTGTAAGCATGACCCAATCTACTGCCCAATTTTTGGATAGCTGAGGTCCAGTAACTTTTGAAATCCAGCATTTTATTCAAACTCCGTTGAGGCATTTTACTAGCCTCATTCCCTTTTTGGCCTGTAGGACACTTTAGAATTTCCTAACAGAATTTAATGTTGTTTAGAAATTTGCAAGGGCTTCTTTCCCACAAATGTCACCAGAAGATTATAATTTTGGCAACAATGATTTTGCTTCCATTTAGTAACCACCAGACCTAGACCTGCATCACTCATGGTATAAAATTTTACTTTTGCAAGAGAACTACCATCCCTCCCTTATAATGAAATGAGTTTAGCAAATGATTCAAAACCTTCATTTTTGTTTTCTATTAATACAAAAATAAGCTTCCCTGAGCTTGAATTAAATAGCTATTTTAAAAGAACACAAGAAACAAACAAAAGAAAAAAAGCAGAAGGAAAGAATATCCTGGGCAATAAAATATTATTTTAAACCAGCTTTGGAGTCACATTCTGTCTGAACCTCCTAATAGAACCTTTCAATTTGTATCATAGAAATAATAGATATGAAATAGAATAAGAACTAAAATCATCAGTAGATTTTAATACTAGTATGCTGTAATGCTATTTTTTCTATGGCATAAAATCTTTATTTCTCAGGCCTGCAACTATATGAACTTGCTTTTGGGACTTTTATGGGGTTTTTTTGCTGTATGTGAATTTGTCATAATATTCCTTAAATTTATTTTATTTCTTCTTTTTTTTCTCTAAGAACAGGCATTGGAATGTGTTCAAATTTGTGGTGTAAGTAGCAGGCTTTTTGTTTTAGGAAGCCTTGTTTATACTTTGAAACTTTTTAAACATCAGATGATTGTTTCAGAGTTATTTTAAGGACTTGCCAACTTTGAAAAATATATTTGGGTTGTGGGAACAGTTGACAAAGTTCTCAAAAGATGCCATTTGTTTTCTTTTGATCTCTCACTAATGTTTACTGGACAGTCTTACTGAGGAAATTCCTGTGATTCTGTAGATACTGTTGATTTTCTCATTTAGCCATCTTTTCAGTTGTGTTATGCTGTTGAAGTTCCACAGCACTCAACAAGTTCTTCCTTCATTCACACACTTTTTTTCTTCAAAAATGGAAGCATTAGGAACAAATTGTTAGAAAGTATCAGGATTACCAGTTATTTCAGATAGATTTTGTTGGATTTCAGAATATATAGCATGATTCTGAAGGATACTTCTATATGTTTTATATATGAATAATTACTGTTTATGATATAGACATACTGAATAGAGAACCATTGGTACTAGCAGTCTATTCATTAAGTAAAGTACTTCAAGTTGACTTGAATAAAAACACTATGACAACCAAGTTTGCCAATTTGCAGAAACTGTTTTCTTTCACACATCCAATTTTATAAAATTGATGTTGTGGTAGAAAATAACATACAGATTAAATAAAAATTAATTTCTGATTCTCTTTTCAATTCCATAACTAGATATCTTTAAGAAAGATGACATATCAAAAATTGTTTTCTGTATTATTTGTCTTTTATTTTTTTTCTTTATAGCATTTGGTGTCTAAATAATTTTAGACATATTATTATTATACTTTGTTTCTATATTAATCTTAAACCTGGTAACACTTGATTTGCCTTCTGCAATCTACTATTTCAAGTGTTTGTATTTGAATTTCTTTTGAAAGAAATTAAATATGATGCTCTTTGATTTTGAAAGCTTGAATAAAATTGAAAAGCTGGTAAAGTTAAGAGAACTACATAACTACCTCTTATTTTGTATTACAATTGGCATGATGGGAGGGAAAAGCAAAATTATACTTATAGGAATCGCAGCTTTTTACAGGCATCACATTGCTCTCTTTCCAAATTCAGTAATGAATATACAAGCAGTGTGATGAGAGCTTGAGCTTATTTACTATTTTTTACAATATTGAAAATAAATTTAGTTCTGCCCTTTATTCTAAAATATCTGTGAAATTATGGAATATTGCCTAAAACATGAATACATGATCACAGTAGAACTTATATGGGTGAAATGCAGTATTTATTGATAGCTCTAACATATGGGCTGAATGTTTATATTACCATCCAGATTTACATTGAAAAGAAACAGATTGTATGATTGAAAAGGAGAATTCAACAATTAATGGTTGATTTTCTTTAAGATTCATGTTTTAAAAGCTTTATACCTTCTATAATTTGGGGACAAATGGCAGGCTTTGTATTTATGTTTGAAGAAAACTGGCTTCAAATATTTGTAAAAACTATTAAGATCAAGAACATACATGCACAGACTTGCACATTGAAAATGCAACAAGTTACTTTGATTGCAGAAAAATAATTTACTATTCTAAAAAAATAAATATTGACTAAGCCAGATGATTTTTAAAATGGACCAGTTCTTGAAATTATTGGAATTAACTGAGCCAAAGTGATTATGCATTCTTTATCTTTTAGTTGGCACTTTGTATCATTATATACAGTTTACAATACATGTATAACTTGTAGCTATAAACATTTTATGCCATTGAAGCACTCAACAAAAACAAAGCCATTCCAACATATTTGATATTTGCCAACTCATCAGCAACACACTTCTTGAAACCAAAATCTGTGTTTTTTTCTGTTAAAGCTGCCAGAATGCAACATCCTAAGAATGGACTGGCTTTTATAAGGGGGATTCATTAAGTTAGAAATGAACATTTCCAAGGGGTTTCTCTATCACAATGGAAGACATATGACAATTTCTGCTCACCATCTCTCCTGGTTTCAAATGGCTTCCCTTGGGGTATTTCCTTTCTTCAAATCCAAATAACCAATAATATGTCAGATCTGAGCTACTGAGCTCCTTCTGGCTTCTCTTTTAAAGATTTCAGCAGAATTGCTTAAAACTCACTCACTGTGATAAGAATTTGATTAGAGATATGAATGAAGCTGACCTGGATAGAATTAAGGTAAATCAAAATGTAGGGTAAAAGATGATGTGGTCTGTATTTTAAAACTTAAACTTTTCTGTCACACCAAAGGAAGTGATGCTCATTTAGTGCAGAAATTATATATTGGGTAGTGCATTATCTAATTTAACTTGTATAGTTCATTTATTGAAACAACATAATTGCTTGGAATCCTGAATAAGATGTAAGATCTTGTAGGTTTTCACAGGTTAGAGTGATGGCCTGACATCTCCCAGAGTAATTTGGGCAAAGAATGAGAAAGTACTTGTAAAGTCCCCTTGGGAAACTGGAGAGAAAGGAGGAAATTCTGCACTTCCATCTTGGGAATTCCTGATATTCCTGCAAGCAGCAGGGACAAACAATTCATTAGGTTGGACCCTTGATCTTGAAGTTTTTCCCTAGGGAACATTCCTGAAAAGAAGCTAAACCTGCTGATCTTTGTGTGTAAGTGCCACCCCCAGCCAACCTCTTTCCTTGCTCAAATGTTGCCTCTCTCTCTTCAAGCCAACTGAGAAGGTGAACTCACTGAACCTCCATACCTGGGAAACAACTCCCAGGGGTATAAATATTGCTGCCAGTGTGGGACATGACTCCTGGAGATGAGCCAGGAACTGGCATTATGGGTTTGAGAAAATCTTCTTGATCAAAATGGGGAAGAGAGAAATGAGACAAAATAATGTTTCAGGGGCTGAGAGATTTCAGAGTTGAGAGGTTATTCTGGAGATCATTTTTATACATTATATAGATATTGCTTATTAGTTTGTGATGTACTGGAGTGGTTATGGGGAAGTACCTGAATTTGTTGTACTGCATTCCTTCAGCTTTGACTCTTGAAAATGATTGTATAACTATATAACTTTAGCAATGTGACCATGTGATTGTGAAAACCTAGTGGCTGGCGCTCCATTTATTCAGGATATGGACAGAGGATTAAAAAAATAAGGACAAATAAATAAATATTAGGGTGGGGGATAAGGGGTAAAAATATTGGGTGCATTGCAATACTCATGATCAATGATTGAGGGGTAAGGGATATGGGATGTAAGGTTTTCTTTCATTAAAGATATTGGTCTGTAATTTTCTTCTGTTGAAGTAAATTTAACTAGCTTTGGTATTAGTGTGATGTTGGCTTCATGGAGTGAGTTAGGTAGCTTTCTCTCCTCTTCAATTATTTTTGAAGAGTTTGAGTGGGATTGGTACTAATTCTTTCTTGAATTGTTGATAGAATTCTTGTTAAGCCATCTGGTCCTAACTTAGTTTTTTTGGCAGTGTTTGAATGACGGATTCAATCTCTTTACTGATGATTGGTTTGTTAAGGTCTTCTATTTCTTCTCAAATCATGCTGGTTGTTCATACTTTTCTAGGATATTCTCCATTTCATCTACATTTTCTACCTTTTTTATATTTGTTCATAGTATCCTTTCATTATCTCCTTTATTTTTGCATTGTCAGTAGTTATGACCTCCTTCTCATTTCTGACATTATTTATTTGCATGCTCTCTCTTTTTTATTTATCTGCTTAGCTAAATGATCATCAATTTGATTCATTTTCTCAAAAACAAAACAAAACAAGCTTGCAATTTTACTTCTTCACTCTAATCTTTCCATATTCTCCCAGTTTCCATATTCAACTCATGATCTATTATATGAATTTTTCACTGAGAAATTCTTTTTCCTGCAGCTTTCCAATTCTTATTCCAATCTAGTATTCTCTGGGCCTGCTGGGACTTTGATCCTGGTCCCACACAACTTTTCATGCCATTGCCTGTTCTTTTCTTCTGCCTCAGACTGGTTGTCATGTGTGAAGAGTCCTGGCCTTCCCACTTTTAGTTCTTCTTTTCTTGTGGTAATTTTTGTGTGTAACTTCCTTTTAAGATGTGATTAAGTGGGCAACTGATTATGAGCATGGCTGCTTAAATGTTCTTTTTCTACCCTCACTTATTTGGATGATTTGACTAAGTTAGAAAGCCAGAAAACAAAACAAAACAGACTGTCATTTTCTCTGAGAGCTCTAAAAGCCTTCTTTAACTAAGTTTTTCTTATTTTTTTAATATTATGATAATAACATATAACAAAAAATAATAATAAACCCAATACATTTCAAAGCACACCACAGCAATTAATTATAGAACAGATTTCAGAGTTTGGTGTCGGTTACAATTTAAAATTTTTGTTTTTATTTCTAGCTGCTCTAAGACACTGGAGACTAAAAGAAAGATCAATATAATGATTCAGCAGTCATACTTATTTGTTAAATCCTGTCTTTTGTGTCATACCTCCATCTTCTCCTTTGATCTTTCTCCCAATCTTTGGGGATATGTTGGCTATGTACATTCTAACATTTTCATGTTGGAAAGGGCTGTTGATTATATGGGATAGGGAGATGGAACTAGTTGATGTTCTGGAGAGGCTGGCCCCTCTGTTTTTCAGAATTCATCTGGCCTAGAAACCCATTTGGAGGTTGTAGGTTTCTGGAAAGTGATCATAGTTCATGGAAATTTTGTAGGATCTCAGCTAAAACCTAAGTGTTCTTTAGGGTTGGTAGGAATGGTTTTGATTGGGGTTTGGCAAACCATGATAAATTGCAATATCTAGCTGAAGGTTGTGTAAGTGTAGCCTCCAGTGTAACCTCTCATATCTATTTGAACTGTCTCAGCCACTGATACCTTATCAGTTAGAATTCCTTTCACCCTTTTAATTAAGAAGGCATTGTTAGTTCCATGGTGCCAAAGCCAAGCTCATCCTTGGAAGTCATATCCTATACTCCCAGGAAGACTTTCACCCCTGGATGTCATGTCCCACATATGGGGGAGGGTAATGATTTTACTGGCAGAGTTGGGCTTAGAGAGAGACAGAGGCCACATCTGAGCAACAAAAGAAGTTATCTGGAAGAAATACTTAAGCATAACTATAGGTAGGCTTAGCTTCTCTGCTCTTTATGTAACTTTATGTAACTATATCAACTTTCACCATTTTCTCATACATCTTCATAATGACACAAGTCATGATCTGCCTCCTTGTCTCATGTGCCTGATAGGTGGAATGTATTTCAGTAGGTTTAAGACCAAGAAGCAGTGCAGAGGGTTTGGTGTCTCTGTGGTGGTATTGGGAGAGTTGCATGGGGATCTTTATAACCATATGCCATGTAGCTGTCTAAACAGGATCATAATTCCATGTCTTGTGTGTCCTCACATCTGCAAGGACCCATAGCACAGAGACTACTTATCAGGGAGACAGATGATTAATGATGGGACTGGGAACTGGTAGGAGGCTTAGAATTGTCCTGTAGCAACTGCAGTCTCAAAACTACCCAGGAGCTCACACAGTTCCTGAAACCTGGCCATCAGTGATTTTCTCCTATTTTGGTTTACACCTAGGGAGATATTGACTCCATGCTTTACTTTGAATGGTTGCCTATAAGGGCAGGCCTCAGAAGTTGTAATATTGGGGCCATGGTTTTCTCAGGCAATTTGTATATGTCTGCTATCAGCAGGATCTGATGCATGAATAACCTCGTTTCCTCCATGCGGTGCTGTAGGATATATTGCATTAGTGAATTGCTCATGGAACCACCCATTTCTGGAACACCTTATGACACTATCCACTATGACCTTTTTTTCCAGATATTTACATAGTTATTAATAGTTTGAATATACAAGCCCAACATTGGTACCTATCCAGATATCACTGAAACCTTTAGTTTCTACCAAAGCACGTGCCAGTGAGTGCTATATATTTTCTTGACTGTCTGCTCTCCCAGAGAGTGAATCTCAGAATGGCAATCTGATGTTTCCTCCTTGCACATCACAGTGTGGTACATAAAAAAGCTCAATAAACTACACCGACAGAATGAAAGATACTCTGATTTGGGCATTTGCTCTTGATTATAGCCCATGTTCTGGGAATAATGTTGAAGGAAAGCACCCATAAGGATAATATTTCAGGAACTCTGAGGAAATCAGTACTCAGTAAAGAAGTGATTGGCATGCACTGGAGTTTCTTGAGTCAGTTCAAGTGTGGTCAAATGAAAGCCATCAGTGCTCACTGTCTCACACTCTTTCAATGAACATCTGAACTGTAACACCTAAGGATGTGGAAAAAAGAGAAATGTTTGATCCCAAATGTTTAAGTTCGTGATGATATGGACTTTTTGTTTTCAGGTTAAATGTTTTATTACATAATTGAAGCCATAGAAATAACTGTATTTTCATACTAGATAAGTATACAAAGTACACATTTTCCTCATGCTCTTTGGGGGCCCATTGCATGATTTCAAAGATATCCCTTTTCTACTTCATTTGAACTATTTCTAAGCTTCATATCTAAATTAGTGAAAAATATTCAATAACTTAGTTTAAATGATGATATCTATTACTGAGGTTTTTTTTTTTAGCTACTTTAATAACCAATTCAGGTTTTTCAGTATTGTAGATGGAAATCTATCAAAGAATATATTTTAATTCATTCTGTCAGGGTTTTGGTCTTATTAGAATAAGTCTTTCAAGGAAATTTCACTGACTTGGAGACCATTGATACTATTTAGAAAATTCAAAAAATTATTAACAATTTTGCACTTCCTCTTTAAGGATTGGTCTATTGCCTATAATTGGTTTATCTTAATCAGGATTTTCACATTTTCACATAATTTTGTTCAACCTGTATAGAATATTTACTAATTTGACAAAATATAATAGACTCAAACTTCATATTCATGAAGAGGGCCTGACTGGTCACTCCTGGAGGACAGAAAAAACTTCTGGGCCTGATAACTAAATAATACAATATTGTTATTATTATTATAAATAACAATTTTAATTGAGCACACTTCATTACACTTATTTCAAAGCAATATACATGTAACTATTTTATTATTCAGAATCTAAAGATGGTTAAAACACCATCCATCTTTAATATATGAAGAAATTAGCCTTCCCTAAGACAAATAGGTCATACTTAATGGTAGTTGAATTTAGTCTGGGGCTCTAAAACATCAGGAGCATTTTGAAACATGGAACATTATATTAATACCTGGCCTCCAGGCACCCTCAACCTTAAAATCCCTCTGGCATCCAGAAGCATTACTATTTCAAGTCAATCTAAGAGTTAGGTGTCTGCCACTCCCTGCAACAACTATTTTGGAAGTTTCCTAAATGGCATGTTGAAGGCTTACAAGCTGTAGCTGTCCACATTCAGGCCCTATAGAAGCAATGCTAACTGAAGACATAGTTTCCTTTCAGATAGGAATTCCTGGTTCCAAGGAGAAGCACTTTTACCAAGGCACATGGTAAGTACTCCACAGAATCATAGCCACCTGGCTATTAGAGGTGTTTCTCTAAAGTTCCAGGTGATCCTATTAGGTTTGCAGGTCAATTCTATTTCCCATGCTTGATAAATACTATTTCAGACCTTTGTCATGACCTCTGCATCACCACAGTCTTACCTTCCTACTCACTTTCTTTCAGCATCTCATTTCAAACTTATTTCAGAAATAAAATACATAATTTGGAAGTATTCTTGGCCATTAAATTTAAAAGTATTATTCTACTGGCATATCTCCCAATGAAGGTGAGGCATTGTCTTTTACCCCAGCGGCCTTCTATTCCATTTAACTTTTGTGTTTGAGTCCCATTCTTCTCTGCAGTATCGTGACATATCATTACTTATAAAACATATATTTTATATGAGTTTACTCCTTTAGAATATGGTCAATTATCTAAGAATTTAAATGTATTTTAAAATATGTCATTCTGAAATTTGCAAAATGTTAAAATACTTTTTAACTTTTATTTCCAGATGTTGATTTCTCATCTCCTTATCTGTGCAAGTTGAAAAGAAAGTGCTTTTATCAGCATTTCTCTCATCCCATCCTGTTCTCACCTTGTCCAATTTGGTCTTTCTTCCCATTAATTCATGAACACTACTCCTTGTGATGATAACTTTCATGACTAAAACAAACTCATGAGTTTTTTTTAGCCTTCATCTCATTTCATTTTCAGCAGTATCTGAGTAACTCTTATGTAGCCCTCCTTTTCCCATACAGTTTTGACTCTTGTCATATATTAGGTTCCCAGAGCCTAATATATATGATATTTATTTGGAAGTGCTCTTGGGATCAGCATGGTGGAATGGAGATGAGATGAAACAATCATGCACAGAGGTAAAGTTGAAACTACAATGCACCCTTATAGCCACAGGAAGCCCTGGAACTAACATGGCCCATTATATCTGTACCACACTGAACCAGAATAGAAAGGACTATAATTAGTCTGGGGAGATGTGCATTAATTACCCTCAAGAGGTTCTTCTCTTAAGAGGGATTTGGGTGAAACATCTCTGCCCTTCCAATCCAATCCTTATCCTTCTTGGGTTTCTCTTTATACCTTCAGGGAAGAATTCCCCAAAGATTCTCATAGGCCTCTCTTCCTGAAGGAATCCTTCAAGATGATGCTTACTGACACCAGAAAGCCACCACCACTGCAGGTGATCTTTGGGCCATAAATGATACTCTTTATTTTCTATCTTGTCCATTGTAGATTTATTCACCCTCACCTCTGCTAGTCTCAGGTATTTGCCAGGTGTCAGGTCATCCAATCTGATTGGTCAGATCTCATCATAATGCTCTTCTCAGGCAGGGTTTGCTGCTTTTTCCATTTTTTGACAAAGTTGGGCAGGAGAAATGTGGGTGCTGAACATATTTTTCCTTGCCACTGTTATATAACAACACACCTTCTTTGTCCTGATAGGTCAATTCTGTCACTCCAGTTTAAGATGGGGGCCCCTATTCTTCCCTTTCAAGCCTTGTGCATGCAGAGCAAGAAGTGTCCAGCTTGTTTCCAGAACAAAGAGTTCAATGTCACTATTCTCGGTACTTTGTCTTTTAAATAAATATTAGAATCAGTTTTTGAACATTATTAGAATATTTAGTGTGAATTTTTAGTGTAATTTCATCATATTAATTTGATGAGTTGCATAGGAATGTATTGACTCATACTCTTCAAATGTTTATAGCTGTAAAATTTTTAAAATTTTATTGCTCCTTTTACAGACTAGAGGAAAAAAATAAACAGCATCTCTCCACTGCATTCTGAAGGATAGTGAAAACTGGAGAAGAAAAAAAGGACAAAAAATAAGACTAAATTTTCTGTTCCTCATTGCTACAGGGCATGTGAAGACAAGGCTTGGATACACTGCATTTCACAGCACATACCTCAATGGGAATAATTTGCACACAGTAGATTGTGAGATGTTTGACTATGTGTAATAGAGACAAAGCAGTACCTTTAAAGATATTTTGGATTTTTTTTTTACCGGAAAGGTATGATTCAAATAAAATGAAGCCAATGGCAAAATAATGCAAGAAAGAAAATTATATAAACAAGAAATTTGTATACAGGCAAATAAAAATTAATAATATTTGCATAATAGTACAAAATGAGTTAAATTTACTAAAATTATAATGTAATTATTTTGAACTATCAGGATTGGCAAATATGTCAGGGGTGCCATAAAAAGTCAATCTATTGAGCATTATTTGGGAAAGATAAAATTAAAACTGAATGCATATAATGGAATCTTGGGGATATAGGTAAGAGTAGAGTTAAAATATGCCAAAACTGTTATGTCTGAAGTATGGTGGAAATATGGAGAACAGGACAGATTCCTGCTTATCATTCTGACCTTGGCTGTATTGTGTAGTATTTTAAATGAGGAACATTTTATTTTGAGCCTATAACAGAAGCAAGGAAAAACTGAGAATTTGGGGGACTTGGCACTGAAGTCAAGTACATGAATAGACACGTCCCTGAGATAACCTTTCTTGACAATGACTTTTTCTGGATATTAACTGAGTGAAGCAGTGTTAGAATTTTCATGGATCTGCACAGGTTTTAAGCATGGTGAAATGGGATATTGGAATGAGTTCTGAACTAGTGCTACTCATTCTTCAATGTACATATGAATCTCCTGGGATCTTGAAGCAATGCAGATCCTGATTTGGTGTGTCTAGGGTGGGACCTTTGATTCTGCTTTTCTGTCAATGTTTCCAACATGCTCATACTGCTGATCCACTTAGAACACACTATGAGTTCTCCAGCCTCATTTGGGCTCTAAGCATCTTAGAGAATAGGGTCTCAAAGATTGCATTCATTTTTAATAGAAAGAAAATGATATTTATATATATTAGCCTAGGTTTATATTTCTAACATTTTTCTATGGAATTTTCAAGCATATTCAGACCAAAAAGTGTATACTAATCCATAAAAGTGAAACTCTTGAATTCCACTCAAATATGAATTTGATTTCTTACTGAGAAGGTTCCTAAAGTTAATAGTACATTGTGTTGTGTGCTTGAACTTTAACTCCTCCACTTTTTCTCAATGCACTCTGATATGTTTTAACTGTCTTCACATGTGCCCACTACCTGTGAGACTGGTTATCTCCACCTCAGTGAATCCAGTGAATGCCTCTACATATTGCAAGATTCCACAATAAATTCCCTGGTTCCCACCTTCTATAATTCTTCTATGTACTGGTCACCTAACTCAAAATATTCACCTGACTCTACTTGCTAAGTTTTGCATGCTTTTTCTAATACCTTAATTCTTTGAACTCTGCAGGTCTCAGTCTCAGTCTTTCTTTCTTCTTTCCTACCAAGGTAACATCTTTCCTTCCTTTCACCTCAGATATCATCTTTATGTTTATGGCACTTTGCAGACTGACTCATATCTGATCCCTACACATGAATTTGAAGTCCTCTGTGGGAAATTTTAGCATGTAACCTAAAGGGACTCATCATCTTTTGAAAGCTTTCTTATCTTGAATTGTTCAACCATTAATGAAAGATCTCATGTGTAACAAAAGCCTGAAGTAAAGAAACATTGCAAGAATTCTTTGTACTAACACTTGTATATGTAGGAGATTTTTCCATCTCTGAAATGAAATAGTACTATATTGTGTGTTCCAAGTATCCTTGGATTTTTTCCTTTAAATTTTCTCTTCTAATGTATCTTTTAAGCACCATACTTCCAGGATATCTGTTTTATTTGCTAGTATGACTTCATGCCTTTGGACAGGTTTAATTCAGAGTTGACCTGCAACATCAGCATAGACAAATTTCCGACAAAAAAGTCATCACTTGTTTCAATAGTGTTGTAGTGAAACCAGGCTGAAATCTCATAGGACTATATAAGGCAACCATGAAAATGGAGTCATTAATTATCAAAATTCATGTTAATAAAATAATGCAGTATACAACTTGTTACATTTCAGAAAAGTGAATGACAAAAGACTAAACATTATTTTAAAATCAAATGCCTGTACATAGAATGAAAATACATTGCTTGATTTTGTCCGGGAAATTTTTTTGTTCTATGTCTAAATGTAAGTCTGAAGGCTCTTATAGTTTTAATTAAAAAAATAGTCAATGCTTGGTGTTGGAGTTATGTTTGGGGTGATTGGAAAGTTTTGGTAAAGGAAACTGATGAAGCCAGCACAACATTTTGTGTATGATTAATCCCGCTGAGTTGTATGCTGGGGAGTGGTTGAGATGGGAATGTTTAAATTGTATGTATGTTTCAACAATCGAAAAAGGTGAAACTAAATAAACAGTGACAAATGAAATCATCATCCTGGATAAGATAAAATAAAATATTGTGCAATCCAGCTCATGAGGATATCAATAATTAAACTAGATTGCTTGTTCTGGGAATCTTTATATTTTGACATTTACATGGTTTTTCAGTTCTAAGAGCATCAGCTAAGTCTTACATGAAGAGATATGGTATGGTCTTCCTTTTGTTCTGTGGTAAAATATGTCCACTTAAAAACATTTTTCTTTGAATGTATAGTCTCAGTGCAAATATTTCAACTTGAATAGAATACACTAATGTTGGGAGACTACAAATTCTATTAGAAATGAAGATTAGTTGACCTTCATCCTGTACACATTCTCTAGAGTGTTTCAACACATCAAAATCCATGAAACATGAGCCCTCT
The DNA here is from genome assembly GCF_023851605.1 of Tamandua tetradactyla. NCBI lineage: Eukaryota > Metazoa > Chordata > Mammalia > Pilosa > Myrmecophagidae > Tamandua > Tamandua tetradactyla. The sequence goes on along the minus strand of NW_027518253.1, from coordinate 1,611,395 downwards.
GGGAATAGATATGAAACTTGATTTTGAGACTTTCAAAAGGAATTAAGTAAAACATTGTTTTGTTTGATTGCATCTGCATTATTATTAGAATTCGAAGGTAAAAATCAAGTTGAAGGCATGCTTTGATTCTATGTATCTTCACTCTCATCTGAATTAATAAAGATATGTCTTTCAGATTATAGGATTGATGACACTAACAAAAGCATTAAAAGTGAGTTTTCCATGAAACTGGTACTTTCTCTAGAGTGAAAATGAATCTCTGAGCACTGGAATGTGATGAAAATAGAGTCCATATGTTTTGATTTCCTTGAATTTTTTTATTGTATGAGTCTGTTAAGTATGGAAGAGAATTTTAACCACAAGAGGCTGTCCTTATTTATTTTTTCAATAATTCGTTACCCTAAATGTAATTGTTGGACTTGACTGCAGGCATTTAAGTCCAGGCCAACCTGGTAAGGTTACGGTGGACATAGAGTTTCTCTGGATTCATAATTCATTTCCAAAGGTAGGCTTAAAGTCTGTAGGGGATATTTTTATGAAGATAGGCCAGAAGGAGGCACAGAAAAATTTTGTAAGTGACATGAAAAAAAGGAGCTCTTTTTAGACCTGGTTCAACATCTTCATATTTTGTGTGGAGTCATGGGCATAGCAGGTGATTGGAATCCCCTCCTTTAGGAGACAGATATAGCAAATACTCAGAAGGACTTGAGAAAGTTTGTTTGCATTAAGTATTTGTTGAAATAAGTAAGTGTGGATTATGCTGGACAGTAAGCATCAAATGAAATAGAGGCTGGAGTTTGGGTGCTTTATTCAATTCTATGAATATACCTATGTGGTAGGAGAATCTGAGCCTAGGACATAATTGTGTGAACAAACTACATGAAAAGATTTAGACAATAGATTGGAGGCTCTGATAATTGAAATGAGAAGTGGCATTCTAAATAAAACCTAGGTGTGAGCCTTTAAGGGATTTAAACTGGGGAGACAGGAAGAAAAAATTCACACTCTGGGCGTGCCTTCTAGGCCTGTAATCTCTAAGATTACTAAATATTTATGAACCTCCATTAATTTCATTTGTTAAATAGACTTAATCAGTAAGTGTACTGCAAGTATTAAATAAATTAAAATCTCCAAACACATTTAATACAACCATTCATTCTTTATTTTGACTAAGGTATAATCAGTTAATCTTATTTCTGTTTCTGAAAATACCATCATTTGCCACAAAATTATTATGTATTTATTAACAGTGTCTTATGGGAGAATTTACAGTACAGAAGACCTTTCACCTTTATAAGTTATGAAATGCCAGGGTGTATTAGCTGAGAATGATTAATACAGGATAAGAATTAAGCCTACACTTTATTAACTATGAAATAGAGAAAATAGATTTTCTCCCAAATCACTCATTCTACATTGTATGAGTTTCCTAATCCTATTAGGATTTTGAGACATTATAACTCAGGTATTTTTGCTATCTTTTGACACAGAGGATTTTCAGGAACATACTTACATAGTAGGAGACAATTTTCCCTCTAAATAGACCAAGTCCTTGAATTTCTCACCCTATGAAAAATGCATTCTTAAATTTCTTGGTGACTATCCAGTTCTGGAGAGATGAGATATAAAACTCAGTGTTGAATGAGTAATATTGTCAGATATCTCATGTGGAAGAACCAACATGATTTAGGGCAAGTATATTCAGAAACGCAAGTTTAAGGTAAAGCTAGATGGATGCGAGAGTGGCCAGACTTGAAAGGGGAGAAATGCTCCATAAGAATTACAATCCTAGTTAAAAAACAAACAAATCAAAAGGACAGTGCAATGGTGGTTCAGTGGCAGAATTCTCAGCTGCCATGCCAGCAACCTGGGTTTGATTCCTGGAACCTGCACATGCAAAAAAAAATTGCATTCCTAGTGCATCACAGCTACATTTCTACTGTAGCCAGGAGTGTGTCCCTATAAAGAAAATAAAAAAACAAAAACATTTGATACAAAATGCCTTTCACAGATTCTCTCTCTCTCTCAAAATAAAACCTTTCAAAATTATGTTTTTAAAATCTTGAGATCAGGTCATATCTGAGAAAACAATACTCAATACTCACTTTTATTTCGCTGGACCTCACTGCTAAGCGAATGGATGACTCCAGAAATACATTCATTCTTCACGTCTCTGGAAGAAAGACCTAATATTGCAAGAGTTCCATACTTCTAGTAGGTCCTGGGAGCACCCAGAACACTTGAACCCTCAACGTGAGTGGCAGCCGCGATGACCTCAGGATGGTGAAGGTGGCTATAGCTCTGGTAAGTGAGTGCGTCTGTACTGGGGGCCCCCCTTAGCTTGTAGGGGTGGGACACTGGCCCTGCTTTTGGAGCAGAAGGTCCCCCAGAGGCACGGTGGTTGCCACCCGGTCGTCATGAGCCCTCCTGACTCTGAGTCTCAGGGGCCTTGGAGAAGGTGGTGGAGGGGGCTGGGTGGGAGTGAGCTGCAGAAGCTGCCCGCAAATGCCATGTAAAAGTTTTTAATTATGTTATTTTATTTTAAGCCAGTGAAAACAAGCTATAAAAATGTTGCTGTTCTGATACTAATGCATTAAGACTTCAAGAAGATGATGAGTTTTAAGAAAATTGTGTCTATTCTCTAGCACATTCTAAGTGATTGAATGTACTTGTATCTGTTTATTGCATTTCTAGTTCAGTTCTTCCTTATGATTCTTATAGATTTGCATACATTTTTCCAATTTGATAAAAATTTGCCTAAAGGAAATTAACTTTTATTTTGAAAATAAGGAAGGGTTATCTTGTTATAACCTTAATTGTACTTGAAATCTTAATGTGCATCAGACCAAATTCTGTGTTCTTTGAATGTACTAACTTCATTCCTTTTCACAAAATATTACATAGAAGGTAGTCATAATTATTGTTCGCATTGATGTGTGAGAAATTTTTTTTTATTTTTTTATTAATGGAAAGAAAAAAAAAAGAAATTAACACAACATTTAGAAATCATACCATTCTACATATGCACTCAGTAATTCTTAACATCATCACATAGATGCATGATCATTGTTTCTTAGTACATTTGCATCGGTTTAGAGGAACTAGCAACACAACAGAAAAAGATATAAAATGTTAATATAAAGAAAAGAAATAAAAGTAGTAATAATAGTAAAAAACAACAACAACAAACAAACCAACAAGGAAACAAAAACAAAAAAAAACCCTATAGCTCAGATGCAGCTTCATTCAGTATTTTAACATGATTACTTTACAATTAGGTATTATTGTGCTGTCCATTTTTGAGTTTTTGTATCTAGTCCTGTTGCACAGTCTGTATCCCTTCAGCTTCAATTACCCATTGTCTTACCCTGTTTCTAACTCCTGCTGAACTCTGTTACCAATGACATATTTCAAGTTTATTCTCGAATGTCCGTTCACATCAGTGGGACCATACAGTATTTGTCCTTTAGTATTTGGGTGGATTCACTCAGCATAATATTCTCTAGGTCCATCCATGTTATTACATGGTTCATAAGTTTATCTTGTCTTAAAGCTGCATAATATTCCATCATAGGTATATACCACAGTTTGTTTAGCCACTCTTCTGTTGATGGAGATTTTGGCTGTTTCCATCTCTTTGCAATTGTAAATAACGCTGCTATAAACATTGGTGTGCAAATGTCCGTTTGTGTCTTTGCCCTTAAGTCCTTTGAGTAGATACCTAGCAATGGTATTGCTGGGTCGTATGGCAATTCTATATTCAGCTTTTTGAGGAACCGCCAAACTGCCTTCCACAGTGGTTGCACCCTTTGACATTCCCACCAACAGTGGATAAGTGTGCCTCTTTCTCCGCATCCTCTCCAGCACTTGTCATTTTCTGTTTTGTTGATAATGGCCATTCTGGTGGGTGTGAGATGATATCTCATTGTGGTTTTGATTTGCATTTCTCTAATGGCCAGGGACATTGAGCATCTCTTCATCTGCCTCTTGGCCATCCGTATTTCTTCTTCTGGTAGGTGTCTGTTTAAGTCTTTTTCCCATTTTGTAATTGGGTTGGCTGTCTTTTTGTTGTTGAGTTGAACAATCTCTTTATAAATTCTGGATACTAGACCTTTATCTGATATGTCGTTTCCAAATATTGTTTCCCATTGTGTAGGCTGTCTTTCTACTTTCTTGATGAAGTTCTTTGATGCACAAAAGTGTTTAATTTTGAGGAGCTCCCATTTATTTATTTCCTTCTTCAGTGCTCTTGCTTTAGGTTTAAGGTCCATTAAACCACCTCCAGTTGTAAGATCCATAAGATATCTCCCAACATTTTCCTCTAACTGTTTTATGGTCTTAGACCTAATGTTTAGATCTTTGATCCATTTTGAGTTAACTTTTGTATAGGGTGTGAGACATGGGTCTTCTTTCATTCTTTTGCATATGGATATCCAGTTCTCTAGGCACCATTTATTGAAGAGACTGTTCTGTCCCAGGTGAGTTGGCTTGACTGCCTTATCAAAGATCAAATGTCCATAGATGAGAGGGTCTATATCTGAGCACTCTATTCGATTCCATTGGTCAATATATCAATCTTTATACCAATACCATGCTGTTTTGACCACTGTGGCTTCATAATATGCCTTAAAGTTCGGCAGCGCGAGACCTCCAGCTTCGTTTTTTTTCCTCAAGATGTTTTTAGCAATTCGGGGCACCCTGCCCTTCCAGATAAATTTGCTTATTGGTTTTTCTATTTCTGAAAAATAAGTTGTTGGGATTTTGATTGGTATTGCATTGAATCTGTAAATCAATTTAGGTAGGATTGACATCTTGACTATATTTAGTCTTCCAATCCATGAACACGGTATGCCCTTCCATCTATTTAGGTCTTCTGTGATTTCTTTTAACAGTTTTTTGTAGTTTTCTTTATATAGGTTTTTTGTCTCTTTGGTTAAATTTATTCCTAGGTATTTTATTCTTTTAGTTGCGATTGTAAATGGGATTCGTTTCTTGATTTCCCCCTCAGCTTGTTCATTACTAGTGTATAGAAAAGCTACAGATTTTTGAATGTTGATCTTGTAGCCTGCTACTTTGCTGTACTCATTTATTAGCTCTAGTAGTTTTGCTGTGGATTTTTCTGGGTTTTCTACATATAGTATCATATCGTCTGCAAACAGTGATAGTTTTACTTCTTCCTTTCCAATTTTGATGCCTTGTATTTCTTTTTCTTGCCTATTTGCTCTGGCTAGAACTTCCAACACTATGTTGAATAATAGTGGTGATAGTGGACATCCTTGTCTTGTTCCTGATCTTAGGGGGAAAGTTTTCAATTTTTCCCCATTGAGGATGATATTAGCTGTGGGTTTTTCATATATTCCCTCTATCATTTTAAGGAAGTTCCCTTGTATTCCTATCTTTTGAAGTGTTTTCAGCAGGAAAGGATGTTGAATCTTGTCAAATGCCTTCTCTGCATCAATTGAGATGATCATGTGATTTTTCTGCTTTGATTTGTTGATATGGTGTATTACATTAATTGATTTTCTTATGTTGAACCATCCTTGCATACCTGGGATGAATCCTACTTGGTCATGATGTATAATTCTTTTAATGTGTTGTTGGATACGATTTGCTAGAATTTTATTGAGGATTTTTGCATCTGTATTCATTAGAGAGATTGGTCTGTAGTTTTCTTTTTTTGTAATATCTTTGCCTGGTTTTGGTATGAGGGTGATGTTGGCTTCATAGAATGAATTAAGTAGTTTTCCCTCCACTTCGATTATGTTGAACAGTTTGAGGAGAGTAGGTACTAATTCTTTCTGGAATGTTTGATAGAATTCACATGTGAAGCCGTCTGGTCCTGGACTTTTCTTTTTAGGGAGCTTTTGAATAACTAATTCAATCTCTTTACTTGTGATTGGTTTCTTGAGGTCGTCTATTTCTTCTTGAGTCAAAGTTGGTTGTTCATGTCTTTCCAGGAACCCGTCCATTTCTTCTAAATTGTTGTATTTATTAGCGTAAAGTTGTTCATAGTATCCTGTTATTACCTCCTTTATTTCTGTGAGGTCAGTAGTTATGTCTCCTCTTTCATTTCTAATCTTATTTATTTGCATCCTCTCTCTTCTTCTTTTTGTCAATCTTGCTAAGGGCCCATCAATCTTGTTGATTTTCTTATAGAACCAACTTCTGGTCTTATTGATTTTCTCTATTGTTTTCATGTTTTCAATTTCATTTATTTCTGCTCTAATCTTTGTTATTTCTTTCCTTTTGCTTGCTTTGGGATTAGTTTGCTGTTCTTTCTCCAGTTCTTCCAAGTGGACAGTTAATTCCTGCATTTTTGCCTTTTCTTCTTTTCTGATAAAGGCATTTAGGGCAATAAATTTCCCTCTTAGCACTGCCTTTTCTGCGTCCCATAAGTTTTGATATGTTGTGTCTTCATTTTCATTTGCCTCTAGGTATTTACTAATTTCTCTTGCAATTTCTTCTTTGACCCACTTGTTGTTTAGTGTTGTTGAGCCTCCATGTATTTATGAATTTTCTGGCACTCCGCCTATTATTGATTTCCAACTTCATTCCTTTATGATCCGAGAAAGTGTTATGTATGATTTCAATATTTTTAAATTTGTTAAGACTTGCTTTGTGACCCAGCATATGGTCTATCTTTGAGAATGATCCATGAGCACTTGAAAAAAAGGTGTATCCTGCTGTTGTGGGATGTAATGTCCTATAAATGTCTGTTAAGTCAAGCTCATTTATAGTAATATTCAGGTTCTCTATTTCTTTATTGATCCTCTGTCTAGATGTTCTGTCCATTGATGAGAGTGGTGAATTGAAGCCTCCAACTACCATGGTACACGTGTCCACCTCCCCCCTCAGTGTTTGCAGTGTATTCCTCATGCATTTTGGGGCATTCCGGTTCGGTGCATAAATATTTATGATTGTTATGTCTTCTTGCTTAATTGTTCCTTTTAATAGTATATAGTGTCCTTCTTTGTCTCTTCCAACTGTTTTACATTTGAAGTCTAACTTGTTGGATATTAGTATAGCCACTCCTGCTCCTTTCCTGCCGTTATTTGCATGAAATATCTTTTCCCAACCTTTCACTTTCAACCTATATTTATCTTTGGGTCTAAGATGTGTTTCCTGTAGACAGCACACAGAAGGATCCTGTTTTTTAATCCATTCTGCCAGCCTATGTCTTTTAATTGGGGAATTCAGTCCATTGACATTTAGAGTTATTACTGTTTGGATAATATTTTCCTCCACCATCTTGCCTCTTGTATTATACACATCATATCTGACTTTCCTTCTTTCTACACCCCTCTCCATGTCTCTCTCTTCTGTCTTTTCGGTTCTGACTCTAGTGCTTCCTTTAGTATTTCTTGCAGAGCTGGTCTCTTGGTCACAAACTCTCTCAGTGACCTTTTGTCTGAGAATGTTTTAATTTCTCCCTCATTTTTGAAGGACGATTTTGCTGGATATAGGAGTCTTGGCTGGCAGTTTTTCTCTTTTAGTAACTTAAATATATCATCCCACTGTCTTCTAGCTTCCATGGTTTCTGCTGAGAAATCTACACATAGTCTTATTGGGTTTCCCTTGTATGTGACGGATTGTTTTTCTCTTGCTGCTTTCAAGATCCTCTCTTTCTCTTTGACCTCTGACATTCTAACTAGTAAGTGTCTTGGAGAACGCCTATTTGTGTCTAATCTCTTTGGGGTGTGCTGCACTTCTTGGATCTGTAATTTTAGGTCTTTCATAAGAGTTGGGAAATTTTCAGTGATAATTTCTTCCATTAGTTTTTCTCCTCCTTTTCCCTTCTCTTCTCCTTCTGGGATACCCACTACACGTATATTTGTACGGTTCACATTGTCCTTGAGTTCCCTGATACCTTGTTCAATTTTTTCCATTCTTTTCCGGATAGTTTCTGTTTCTTTTTGGAATTCAGATGTTTCATCCTCCAAATCACTAATTCTATCTTCTGTTTCTTTAAATCTGTCGTTGTAGGTATCCATTGTTTTTTCCATCTTTTCTACTTTATCTTTCACTTCCATAAGTTCTGTGATTTGTTTTTTCAGTTTTTCTATTTCTTCTTTATGTTCAGCCCATGTCTTCTTCATGTCCTCCCTCAATTTATCGATTTCGTTTTTGAAGAGGTTTTCCATTTCTGTTCGTATATTCAGCATTAGTTGTTTCAGCTCCTGTATCTCATTTGAACTATTGGTTTCTTCGTTTGACTGGGCCATATGTTCAATTTTCTGAGTGTGATCCGTTATCTTCTGCTGGCGTCTGGGCATTTAGTCAGATTTCCCTGGGTGTTCGACCCCACAGGTTGAAAGATTTTTCTGTGCAATCTCTGGGTTCTGTTTTTCTTATCCTGCCCAGTAGGTGGCGCTCGTGGCACACGTTTGTCTACGGGTTCCACCAGTGAAAGTTGCTGTGGGTCCTTTAACTCTGGAAAATTCTCGCCGTAGGGGAGGTTCGGCAGCCGAAGCGTCTTGGAAGAATGCCAGCTGGCCTGGGGTTCTGAATGCGGGGAGGGTCGCCGGCCGCCGCAGCATGGGAGAGTGTCCGGCCGAATTAGCTAGTCGGCCCGGGGCACCAAGCGTGGCGGGAGGGCGCCAGCTGTCGCAGCCCGGGAGAGTGCACGATTCCCAGCCAACGGGGGAGTCACGTGTTTGGAAGGGATCCCCCGGTCACTGTTCTCTGCAGTCTGGGGATTTCCGACCCAACTATCTCAGTTGTTCCGGGGGGCCTCGTGTGGTGAGGGCACCAGCCGCCGCGGCCTAAGGGGACCGCCTGTCCAATTTTACCAGCTGGCCTGGGAAGGTGGAAGGGAGGGACTCCGGTCGCTTGCCGTCCCACCCAGGAAAGCCCGTGCCCCTTGGTGATCTCACCGGAGCTGGTTCTCCCAGATAGTCAGCCGTTCCAGGATGGGGTATTCCGTCCATTTGCTCTCCCTCGTGGCTCCGGGAGCTGCTCTGTATTATCTCCACTCCCCCAGTAGCTGTTCTGGAGGAGGAAAAGTGAGGGTGGCAAGGCTGTAGAGGCTGGTGGTGGAGGAGCTGGTGAAGGCGGGCGAAGAGGGCACCGTGGTGGTTGGAGAGCAGCCGGAGCAGGAGGGGGAGGAGGGGGGAGAAGGAGGGCGGGCCAGCGGAGAAAGAGAGGGGAGAAGGAGGGCGGGCGGGTCGGCTGCTGCGGGGCGTGGGCGCCGCGTGGCAGGCCAGCGGAGAAAGAGCTGTGTGAGAAATTTTAAGCAAAGAGATGATAAGCAACATGGCAAATTCTGACAATAAAAGTTGCCAATCAGAGTCATCCTTAAGGAATGTCAGAGGGTTACCAGTTATAAGCTTAAGTAATAGGTATGGCTTCTGGGTCCATACTTCACAGAGCAGAAAATGGCAGCATAGAAAGGACAAGTCACTCCCAAACTCTCACTCATGCATTAAAACCTCAATTTTCCAGCAGCATGCTTCAACTTTTGCAATGAAAAGGTTTTGAGAGAGTGAGCATCCGTTCTGTTCTCTTTTAAAATTTGGGACTTGCATTTCATTTGCCTCAGCCAGTTCCCATTTTAAAAGATACTAATATCCTGTTAGTACCTATGAAACATGGACTTCATCATTTGTTTGGAGTGAAGTATGATGTTGCCTGGGAATGGGGCATCTAGAGTAACAGCACCATTCTATGTCCTACTAACAGCTAATAAGTGTTCCTCTTTCTCCAAATTATTTCCAACACTGGTAGTTCTCTAATTTTTTTTTGATGAAGGCCATTTTGTTGGTGTGAAATGTTAATTCATTCTGTTTTTTTTTATTAACTAAAAAAAATTAGCTAACACAACATTTAGAAATCATTCCATTCTACATATGCAATCAGTAATTCTTAATATCATCACATAGATGTATGATCATCATTTGTTAGTACATATGCATCGATTTAGAAAAAGAAATAGCAAGACAACAGAAAAAGAAATAAAATGATAATATAGAGAAAAATAAAAAAAAATACAAAAATATATAAGAAAAAAACAACTATAGCTCAGATGCAGCTTCATTCAGTGTTTTAACATAATTACATTACAATTAGGTAGTATTGTGCTGTCCATTTTTTTTTTTTTAGAAATCATACCATTCTACATATGCAATCAGTAATTCTTAACATCATCATATAGATGCATGATCATCGTTTCTTAGTACATTTGCTTCGGTTTAGAAGAACTAGCAACACAACCGAAAAAGATATAGAATGTTAATATAGAGAAAAAAATAAAAGTATTATAGTAAGAACAAAACAAAACAAAAGAAAACAAAAGAAAACAAAAACCTAGAGCTCGGATGCAGCTTCATTCAGTGTTTTAACATGATTACTTTACAATTATGTATTATTGTGCTGTCCATTTTTGAGTTTTTGTATCTGGTTCTATTGCACAGTCTGTATCCCATCAGCTCCAATTACCCATTATCTTACCCTGTTTCTAACTCCTGCTGAACTCTGTTACCAATGATATATTCCAAGTTTATTCTCGAGTGTTGATTCACATCATTGGGACCATACAGTATTTGTCTTTTAGTTTTTGGCTAGACTCACTCAAATAATGTTCTCTAGGTCCATCCATGTTATTACATGCTTCATAAGTTTATCCTGTCTTAAAGCTGCATAATATTCCATCATATGTATATACCACAGTTTGTTTAGCCACTCGTCTGTTGATGGACATTTTGGCTGTTTCCATCTCTTTGCAATTGTAAATAACGCTGCTATAAACATTGGTGTGCAAATGTGCGTTTGAGTTTTTGCCCTTAATTCCTTTGAGTAGATTCCCAGCAATGGTATTGCTGGGTCGTATGGCAACTCTATATTCAGCTTTTTGAGGAACCGCCAAACTGCCTTCCGCAGTGGTTGCACCCTTTGACATTCCCACCAACAGTGGATAAGTGTGCCTCTTTCTCCGCATCCTCTCCAGCACTTGTCATTTTCTGTTTTGCTGATAATGGCCATTCTGGTGGGTGTGAGATGATATCTCATTGTGGTTTTGATTTGCATTTCTCTAATGGCCAGGGACATTGAGCATCTCTTCATGTGCCTTTTGGCCATTTGTATTTCCTCCTCTGAGAGGTGTCTATTCAAGTTTTTCTCCCATTTTGTAATTGGGTTGGCTGTCTTTTTGTTGTTGAGTTGAACAATCTCTTTATAAATTCTGGATACTAGACCTTTATCTGATATGTCATTTCCAAATATTGATTCCCATTGTGTAGGCTGTCTTTCTACTTTCTTGATGAAGTTCTTTGATGCACAAAAGTGTTTAATTTTGAGGAGTTCCCATTTATTTATTTCCTTCTTCAGTGCTCTTGCTTTAGGTTTAAGGTTCATAAAACTGCCTCCAATTGTAAGATTCATAAGATATCTCCCTACATTTTCCTCTAACTGTTTTATGGTATTAGACCTAATGTTTAGATCTTTGATCCATTTTGAGTTAACTTTTGTGTAGGGTGTGAGATATGGGTCTTCTTTCATTCTTTTGCGTATGGATATCCAGTTCTCTAGGCACCATTTATTGAAGAGACTGTTCTGTCCCAGGTGAGTTGGCTTGACTGCCTTATCAAAGATCAAATGTCCATAGATGAGAGGGTCTATATCTGAGCACTCTATTCGATTCCACTGGTCAATATATCAATCTTTATGCCAATACCATGCTGTTTTGACCACTGTGGCTTCATAATATGCCTTAAAGTCAGGTATTGCGAGACCTCCAGCTTCGTTTTTTTTCCTCAAGATGTTTTTAGCAATTCGGGGCACCCTGCCCTTCCAGATAAATTTGCTTATTGGTTTTTCTATTTCTGAAAAATAAGTTGTTGGGATTTTGATTGGTATTGCATTGAATCTGTAAATCAATTTAGGTAGGATTGACATCTTGACTATATTTAGTCTTCCAATCCATGAACACGGTATGCCCTTCCATCTATTTAGGTCTTCTGTGATTTCTTTTAACAGTTTTTTGTAGTTTTCTTTATATAGGTTTTTTGTCTCTTTGGTTAAATTTATTCCTAGGTATTTTATTCTTTTAGTTGCGATTGTAAATGGGATTCGTTTCTTGATTTCCCCCTCAGCTTGTTCATTACTAGTGTATAGAAAAGCTACAGATTTTTGAATGTTGATCTTGTAGCCTGCTACTTTGCTGTACTCATTTATTAGCTCTAGTAGTTTTGTTGTGGATTTTTCTGGGTTTTGTACATATAGTATCATATCGTCTGCAAACAGTGATAGTTTTACTTCTTCCTTTCCAATTTTGATGCCTTGTATTTCTTTTTCTTGCCTATTTGCTCTGGCTAGAACTTCCAACACAATGTTGAATAATAGTGGTGATAGTGGACATCCTTGTCTTGTTCCTGATCTTAGGGGGAAAGTTTTCAATTTTTCCCCATTGAGGATGATATTAGCTGTGGGTTTTTCATATATTCCCTCTATCATTTTAAGGAAGTTCCCTTGTATTCCTATCTTTTGAAGTGTTTTCAGCAGGAAAGGATGTTGAATCTTGTCAAATGCCTTCTCTGCATCAATTGAGATGATCATGTGATTTTTCTGCTTTGATTTGTTGATATGGTGTATTACATTAATTGATTTTCTTATGTTGAACCATCCTTGCATACCTGGGATGAATCCTACTTGGTCATGATGTATAATTCTTTTAATGTGTTGTTGGATATGATTTGCTAGAATTTTATTGAGGATTTTTGCATCTATATTCATTAGAGAGATTGGCCTACAGTTTTCTTTTTTTTTTCTTTTTTCCCTGGTTTTGGTATGAGGGTGATGTTGGCTTCATAGAATGAATTAGGTAGTTTTCCCTCCATTTCAATTTTTTTGAAGAGTTTGAGTAGAGTTGGTACTAATTCTTTCTGGAATGTTTGGTAGAATTCACATGTGAAGCCGTCTGGTCCTGGACTTTTCTTTTTAGGAAACTTTTAAATGACTAATTCAATTTCTTTACTTGTGATTGGTTTGTTGAGGACATCTATGTCTTCTTGAGTCAAAGTTGGTTGTTCATGTCTTTCCAGGAACCTGTCCATTTCATCTAAATTGTTGTATTTATTAGCGTAAAGTTGTTCATAGTATCCTGTTATTACCTCCTTTATTTCTGTGAGGTCAGTAGTGATGTCTCTTCTTCCATTTCTGATCTTATTTGTTTGCATCCTCTCTCTTCTTCCTTTTGTCAATCTTGCTAAGCACCCATCAATCTTATTGATTTTCTCATAGAACCAACTTCTGGCCTTATTGATTTTCTCTATTGTTTTCAATTTCATTTATTTCTGCTCTAATCTTTGTTATTTCTTTCCTTTTGCTTGCTTTGGGATTAGTTTGCTGTTCTTTCTCCAGTTCTACCAAGTGGACAGTTAATTCCTGCATTTTTGCCTTTTCTTCTTTTCTGATATAGGCATTTAGGGCAATAAATTTCCCTCTTAGCACTGCCTTTGCTGCGTCCCATAAGTTTTGGTATGTTGCATTTTCATTTTCATTCACCTCGAGGTATTTACTAATTTCTCTTGCAATTTCTTCTTTGATGCACTCGTTGTTTAAGAGTGTGTTGTTGAGCCTCCATGTATTTGTGAGTTTTCTGGCACTCTGCCTCTTATTGATTTCCAAATTCATTCCTTTATGATCTGAGAAAGTGTTGTGTATGATTTCAATCTTTTTAAATTTGTTAAGACTTGCTTTGTGACCCAGCATATGTTCTATCTTTGAGAATAATACATGAGCACTTGAGAAAAAGGTGTATCCTGCTGTTGTGGGATGTAATGTCCTTTAAATGACTGTTAAGTCTAGCTCAGTTATAGTAATATTCACATTCTCAATTTCTTTATTGATCCTCTGTCTAGATGTTCTGTCCATTGATGAGAGTGGGGAATTGAAGTCACCAACTATTATGGTGTATGAGTCTATTTCCCTTTTCAGTGTTTGCAGTGTATTCCTCACGTATTTTGGGGCATTCTGGTTCGGTGCGTAAATATTTATGATTGCTATGTTTTCTTGTTTAATTGTTCCTTTTATTAGTATATAGTGTCCTTCTTTGTCTCTTTTAACTGTTTTACATTTGAAGTCTAACTTGTTGGATATTAGTATAGCCACTCCTGCTCTTTTCTTGTTGTTATTTGCATGAAATATCTTTTCCCAACCTTTCACTTTAAACCTATGTTTATCTTTGGGTCTAAGATGTGTTTCCTGTAGACAGCATGTAGAAGGATCCTGTTTTTTAATCCATTCTGCCAATCTATGTCTTTTGATTGGGGAATTCAGTCCATTGACATTTAGTGTTATTACTGTTTGGATAATATTTTCCTCTACCATTTTGCCTTTTGTATTATATATATCATATCTGATTTTCCTTCTTTCTACACTCTTCTCCATACCTCTCTCTTCTGTCTATTTGTATCTGACTCTAGTGCTCCCTTTAGTATTTCTTTACAGCTAGTCTCTTGGTCACAAATTCTCTCAGTGACTTTTTGTCTGAGAATGTTTTAATTTCTCCCTCATTTTTGAAGGACAATTTTGCTGGATATAGGAGTCTTGGTTGGCAGTTTTTCTCTTTTAGTAATTTAAATATATCATCCCACTGTCTTCTAGCTTCCATGGTTTCTGCTGAGAAATTTACACATAGTCTTATTGGGTTTCCCTTGTATGTGATGGATTGTTTTTCTCTTGCTGCTTTCAAGATCCTCTCTTTCTCTTTGACCTCTGACATTCTGACTAGTAAGTGTCTTGGAGAACGCCTATTTGGGTCTAATCTCTTTGGGGTGCGCTGCACTTCTTGGATCTGTAATTTTAGGTCTTTTATAAGTGTTGGGAAATTTTCAGTGATAATTTCTTCCATTAGTTTTTCTTCTCCTTTTCCCTTCTCTTCTCCTTCTTGGACACCCACAACACGTATATTTGTGTGCTTCATATTGTCCTTGAGTTCCCTGATACCCTGTTCAAATTTTTCCATTCTTTTCCTGATAGTTTCTGTTTGTTTTTGGAATTCAGATGTTCCATCCTCCAAATCACTAATTCTATCTTCTGTCTCTTTAAATCTATCATTGTTGGTATCCATTGTTTTTTCCATCTTTTCTACTTTATCCTTCACTTCCATAAGTTCTGTGATTTGTTTTTTCAGTTTTTCTATTTCTTCTTTATGTTCTGCCCATGTCCTCTTCATGTCCTCCCTCAATTTATCGATTTCATTTTTGAAGAGGTTTTCCATTTCTGTTCGTATATTCAGCATTAGTTGTCTCAGCTCTTGTATCTCATTTGAACTATTGGTTTGTTCCTTTGATTGGGCCATATTCTCAATCTTCTGAGTGTGTACCATTATCTTCTGCTGTTGGCGTCTGGGCATTTAGTCAGATTTCCCTGGGTGTCGGACCCAACAAGGTTGTAAGATTTTTCTGTGAAATCTCTGGGTTCTGTTTTTCTTATCCTGCCCAGTAGGTGGCGCTCATGGCACACGTTTGTCTCACATGTTTGGAATGGATCCCCGCTGGTCACTGATCTCCGTGGCCTGGGGATTTCCGATCCTTTTCTTTCCATTGGTTCAGGGGCCCCGTGTGGTGGGGGCGTCAGCCGCCGCAGCTCGAGGGGACCCTATGGCTGGTCGCCGGCTGCAGCGGGCCTGGGGAATTCACCACTGGAGCAGGAAGTCGCCCATGGGGGAGGAGCATCAGTCACCGGCCGCCACGGCCTGGGGAATTCCCCACCGGACCAGGAAGCCGCCCATGAGGGGGGCACCACGGCTTGGATAGCCCTCTGATCTGAGACTCATAGCCGCGGACTCAAAGCCTAGACCCAAAGCCGCCTGCAAAAGAGGGGCACCAACCGCCTCGGCTTGGGAAACTTGCCTCTCCGAGACTCTCAGCCAGCCCGGGAAGGAGGGATGGAGTAGCTCCGGCCGCCGCAGCTACCGCTGCTCGGTAAATTGAGCTCCGCTCGGGAATCTCACCGCAGCCGAGTCTCGCAGTCAGACTAGCATGTCCAGACTGGGGTACGCTGTGTGTCCATTCCCTACCGTAGCCCCAGGAGCTGTTATGCACTGTTTCAGTTCACCTAGTAGTTGCTTTGGAGGAGGAGGAACTAAGACGCACGTACCTTACTAAGCCGCCATCTTCATTCTGTTTTTGACTTGCATTTCCTGACAGCTACTGAACCGAGCATCTTTTCCTATGCTTTTTAGCCATTTGTATTTCCTCTTTGGAAAAGCATCTATCCATGACTTTTGCCCATTTTTAAATTGTCATGTTTGTCCATTTGTTGTTGAGTTGTAGGATTACATATTCTGGCTTTTAAACCTTTATCACATATGTGGTTTACAAATATTTCCATCCAGGGAGTAGACTGCTTTTTACTTTCTTGACAAAGTGCTTTGCACAAAAGTATTCAATTTTGAGCAGAGCTTGTTTATCTATTTCTTCATTTATTACATGTGTTTTGGGCATAAGGTCCAAGAAAGTACCCCCTACCACAGATCTTTAAAATATTTCCCGCATTTTCTTCTGAAGGTTTTATGATCCAAACTCTAATGTTCTACATCTTTGATCCATTTAGAGTTAATTTTTGTGTAAGATATGAGATAAGGATCCTCTTTTGTCATTTTGGTTATGGATATCCCGTTCTCCTTTCACATTTGCTAAAGAGGCTGTTCTTTCCCATTTGAGTGGACTTCACTGCCTAATAAAAAATTGGTTGGTCATTGTTTCAGTCTGCTAAAGCTGCCAGAATGCAATACAATAGATATGGATTGACTTTTACAATGGAATTTAATAACTTACAATTTTTATTTATAAGTTTATGGAAGTGTCATAATTGAGGTATCAACAAGATTATATCTTGATTCTGAAGACAGGTTGCTGACATCCAGGACACTTCTGTTATGTTGGAAGACATGGGCATGACTGGTACCTGCTAGTCCTCAGATTCCAGGTTCCATTGCTTTTCATTTATAGTTCCAGTGGGTCCCTCTGTGAATTTTTTTTCCAGGGCTATTCTCTTTATGAGTTTCCCTAAATATCATCTTTCAGCTTCTTTCAGCTTTCTGGGCCTTTTTTGTCTTGGATTCTCCCATAAAGGACTCTAGGAAAAGGATTAAGACAAACCTTGAATAAGTGGACCACATATCAATTGAAATAATCTAACCAAAATGTCCAAGTCACAATAACTCTGCATCCACTGGAATGGATTAAAAGACCATGGCCTTTTCTATGGTATACAACAGCTCCAAACCCCATAGCTGTAGATAAGAGGGTTTATTTCTGAACTCTCAATTCTAATCCATTTGTCAGCATAGATATCCTTATATCATTCTGGGTTTTTTTTCATGTTTTTTGAGCAATTATTTTATTACTCATTTACCCATACACTGAATAAAGGGGTTGTCAAGCATGATGTTTTTACAATCACATGATAACATGATAAAAGCTATATAGACAGTCATTATCAAAGATCAAGGCTGGGTTACAGTTTAGTAATTTTAAATATTTTTTTCTTGTTATTCTAGTATACTAGAAACTAAAATATATGTCTGTATAATGTTTCAGTAGGTATAATCATTTGTTAAATCCTAATTTTTCAGTTACACCTCCTCCCTCTCATTTGATCATTCTCTCAGTCTTCAGGTGTATCTGCACAATTATCATTCTAACTTCTTCATGCTGACAGGGGTTGTTAACATTATGGATAGATAAAAGAAGGAATCTGGTTGGTGTTCTTGAGGAGATTGATAACTCTGTGTTTCTGGGCTTATCTGGCATAGGAAGAATCTGGAGGCTTTAAGTTTCTGAAAAATATATACTTAATAAGTAAATAATACCCCTGGTATTCTTCACAATTTTCCTGAATACTATTGGTTGGGGCCTGGCATACTTTGGCCATTTCAGTATCTGGCAGAAGATTACATAAGTGTAACCCCAAGAATGACCCTCTCAATTCCATTAGAAATTTCTTAGATAATGATACTTTATTTTGTTTCATTTCTTTTATCCCTTTTGGTCTAGAGGACAATGTCTGTCATACAATGCCATGGCCAGGCTTATCCATGGGCACCATGTTCCACATACAGGGCAGTGTTTTTTTTACAGAGTTTGGCTTAGAGAGGCCACATCTGAGCAACAAGAGAGGCTCTCTGCAGTGACACTTAGACATAATTATAAGTAGGCTCAACTTACTTCATCATTACAGAAGTAAGTGTCAGAAGGTCAAGCTTCAAGTTCAAGGGTTTGACTTATTAAATTGGGAGTCCCTAATGCTTGATAGAATATCAGGAATTTCCCTGTACCTTTACTGCAAGTGCACTCTTCTTTATGATAGTCCTAATGAGTCACTATATCCTACATACTGTGCCTCATGCATTACTTCTTGGGCCTATGCTATTGCAGGGATGCATGTCTTTTATGAGTCATACACAACAAATGATAGTCTTGCATATCCTTTCCTGCCCTTCAAAATGATATTAATTTAACTTCAATTTGGTTGAGAATTTTATTAGGAAAAAAATCAGTGCACTGGTTGGTATAAATGAAAGAAAAGTAAACTTCTCTGAAGTAAAGTAGATGGTTACCACCGTTAGATTATTGTTTTGAAGTTTGTGTGACTCTAGTGTCACTATATTTTTGTTTCTTTTCACAGTCCTGGACTAGAAACTTTTTTCTGGGGCATGGAGGAAATCAAGATTTTGCTATATGAAAATATTTTTCCAAAAATAAGCTTCATATCTTTATAAGCATACATAACGTACTCATGAAAGGAAAGAGGGAAACTGCCTTTTTCTTTCTCTTCACTGTGAACATGTTCAGTCATTGTCTTGAAATCTGTCTCACATTCCTGCTGTTTTATGTTTTGGATGTTATCTTGTCTACATAAGAGTTAATCTCTCTGTGGAGACATCTGGAAGTTCTGAGTGATCAGAACCAGTAATTAATTTGTGTGTTCTCTGTGTCAGCAGACCAAAAAATATATATACAAAGGAAATGAATTGTTTGGATTTTGATTCATTATGTGATTCATGATTTGTGTGGCATTCAATCCATAAAATGGAGGGGAGGTCTGAAGAACAATAGAGGGGGTTATATAGGCAGAAAAAGGAAGTCTTAAAGAAAATAATGTTATTGGTTGGTACAGGAAATTTTTTCCCTGGTTTGGCCTTGAGTTACATAATATAGCTTATATTCATCATTTAATAGTATTTAAGTTATAGAACAACAAGTTTTAGAGTGAATGTCACCTAAGGACTTGTAAGCTAATCTGGAGAGATAATTGTTTTTCTGGTTGCATGTATGACAGTTGAGTATTATTAAATGAAATATATGCCTGTTGTATTCTCTTAAGAGATGAAATATAATTTAAGGTTATATGTAGAGCTGCCAAGTTGATAAGGGGTGGACTGTTATGGTTGGGTCCATGTGTCAACTTGGCCAGGTGATGTAGATCCATTGTCTGGACAAGTTAGCACTGAAATGGCCATTACTGAAAGGACATTTCATAGCTGGTTAATAAATCAGAAGACTGGTTTATTAAATTATCAGTATGTTAATTGCATTCATGGCTGTTAACATCTGCAGTTGGCCACAAGTGTCTTCCAAAATTGATGATGTGTAATCTCCTTAGCTGGAGGCTTTAAAGGAGACAACAGAAGAGACTGTCTCTCTCCTCTTCAATCAGCTAGCCGCTCTGGGGGGGGATTCATTATAGATCTTCTGTGGAATTTTCAGCTTACAGACTGCACTATGGAATTTGAACTTGTGTTTCCCCACAGTTATGTGGCACACATTTATAAAATCTCATATTTATAGATATTTTCTATTGGTTCTGTTTCCCTGGAGAGCTCTAATACATCTTTGTACCAGGAGTGGGACTAAGGTATAGGAGAAAATTGGACAATTATGATTGGATATTTTCAGATTTGAGGTTCTGGGAAAACAGGCATTTACAAAAAATAGGAACTTAGTTTAGCTTCAGTTTGCTGACATAGAGCTTAGCATGTAGGACACCAGCTCTGGCCTACCTCATATATTCACCAGTTTCCCCCATTTTGATCTGACTTTCAGCCTTTGATGGTTGTGATCAACGTATTTGGGGTTGTGCAAAGCTCTCAGTTACTGCTTAAGGTCTTTGAGTAGTAATTGCAGGTTGTTTTGATGTTGCAACCCTTATAGACATAAAGAAAGCATTTGCTGGCTAACAAGCAGCTAAGTACCCCCATTTAATACTCCTGTGAGAAAACAATGCACCAGGGAGACTACAGTGAGTACTATTAAGTAAAAAAATGCCCTATGCATCACCTCTTAATATACTCATGCTCAGGTCACATAATAAAGCAGTTGAAATCAAAATTTAAAAATGGTCCTGAGGAAGACCTTACCTCTTTGAGCCACGTAGTTTGTTCACTTATTTCATGCAGTTGTGACTCAATTTCCCAGTAGGTGTTTTCCCAAGTACAAAGGTGGTGTTGGAAATGGCAAAAATGCCTCTTTGTTTAGCAAATACATAGTCAGGGAAACAATGCTATTGTCTAAAACATGCTTAGCTAGTGAATCTAATGACTATCCTTTTGTAGTGATGGCTCTAGCAGTAGATTCAGCAAGTTCTATTCTGACTGATAGATTTCTAAATATGTTTTCATGATTACCCATTTCAAGATGGCAGTAATCTGCCAAAAGAAGCAAACCTAGAATCATGAACTCCCTGGCTACTTCCCATTTTTCCTCAAGAACTTAGATAGAGGGGAGTTGTCCTGTGAGAAGTTCCAGATTGATTATAAATTGCCTAGGGGATGTCATGGTCAGGTTCATGTGTCAACTTGGCCAAGTAGTGGTACCTGTTTGGTTGGTCGGCCAAGTGCTGGCCTGCTGTTGTGATGAGGACATTTCCTAGAATATATCATGATCATGTCAGCTGCATCCACAGCTAATTCCATTTGTAATCAGCCAAAGGGGGCTGTCTTCTGCAATGAGTAATGCTTAATCTAATCACTGGAAGCCTTTTAAGGAGGATTCAGAAGAGACAGGTTCTCTTCCTGCTTTGGTTGGTGAGCCTCTCCTGTGGTGTTTGTCCAGACCCTCCATCAGAATCATTGGCTTCACAGTCTGTCCTACAGATTTTGGAATCTGTGTTCCCATGGTCATGTGAGACACTTTTATGAACTTAATATTTGTGAGTGTTCCCTGTTGATTCTGTTTTTCTAGAGAGTCCTAACTAATACAGGGGTCTTGTAGGAGACCAACTGGACCTTGGCTAAACATTTACCATCTGGTAAGTCAATGTGGTGCCCAGGCAAATACCTTATCAAAACATCCTCAAGTGAAAGGATAGCTTGAAAGAACAACTTTAACTATAGCCAAGGTGATACTTTTTATAGACAGATTACTATGAATTCCATCATTTGCCTTTAGTAACTGAGGATTTGTGATATTGGGAATACAAATAAGGAGTTTGTGGAAGTTTACTTGTCTTGTGAATCTCATAGCCAGATTCTTAAACTGGAAAGTGGACATTTTTTTTTCCCTACAATTTTTTAAAACATTTTTTGTTGTGAAATATAACATATATATAGAAAAGCCATGTATTTAAAAGTACATTTTAACAAATAGTTATAAAACATGTTTCAAAGTTTGATATGGGTTTTAGTTCTGAGAAGTTTTTTTTAGCTGCTCCCAGACACTGGAAACAAAAACATCAATCAATATAATGATTCAGTAGTCATACCGATTTGTTATAACTCCTCCTCTCAACCTTTCAGGATATTTGGGTAATGCAGGTTCTAATTTTTTTCATGGTGTAAAGGGTTATCAACAGTATGGGGAAGGGGGATGGAACTTGTTGATGTTCTTGGAGAGACTGGCAACTTTGGGTTTTGAAACCTATTTTCCTTAGGAACTATTTGCAGGTTTTAGGTTTATGGAAAATAAACTTAACATGTGAAACTTCTGTAAAATTTCAGATATTGTCCTGGGTATTCTTTAGGGTTAACAGCAATGATGTTGGTTGGGGTTTGGCAAACCACGAAAATTAACAATCTTTAGCTTAAGCTTGCATAAGAGTAGATTCCAGAATAGCCTCTCAACCCTATTTGAACTCTTTCAGCCACTAATACTTCCTTTTGTTACAGTTCTTTTCCCCCTTTTGGTCATGAAGGTATTGTTGATTCCATGGTGCCAGGGCCAGGTTCATCCCTGGGAGTAATGCCCACATTGTCAGGGAGAGCCATATCCCTGGATGTCATGCCCTACGTAGGGGGGATGGTAATGATTTTACTTATGGAGTTGGGTTAGTGAGAGAGGCCACATGTGAGCACAAAAGAGTTTCTCTGGAAGTAACTCTTATGATAATTATAGGTAGGCTTAGCTGCTTTTAACTTGGGAGTCATTAAATATTTGAGAGAGTATCAGGGATTTCCCAGGTGGGAAATTTTAATAGTTTCATATTGTTTTCCAGCCCCTCAAGGGACTTTGCTAATAATTTCTGATTATCTGACCTACATATTTCGGGATGTATCTGGGAATTACATTAAGCTATACAGAATTATGAACCCTTGTTCCCATTTTGTGTGCCATGTGTTTGGGGTGTTTAAATGAACTACCCAGACTGGTTGCATTAAAGGAAGTGCTCAGATAATTTGGTTTTGGACAAAATAAAGATCTCTTCCTTTGGTCTCATACAGTAGGTGAAGTTTTGAAGTACAGACAATATCATCTTTTACCTTGTATTTTGATATACCTTAGTCCCAACCAGATCAGCTTCATTATTATCAATAAATGAGACCTGATCTTTTTTGGTTTAACAGGTGTATGTAGCAATGTTGACTTTCAGATCTGCAAAACTCCAACTCTGAGTCTCAGGGGTCACACAGGTATACAGAGTTCCAGGAAAATATCAAGTTATACATGTATAGCACAGGATCTCAAAATCTAGAAATGACACAGCACAGGCAGAAATGTGACTTCTGTAAGAGCTTTCAATTGAGGCCCTAATTTTCTGACAAGTATTTTCTAAAGATACCCTACAATATCTGTCCAATTTTCTTTGGTATTTTTCACAGCATTTCCAAATTTCATTCACCTCATTACAGGCCTCACAACTTCATTCCTTTCTGTAGCCACATAGTATTCCAACTCTGTATACACCACAGTTCACATTTCTGCTTCTTAGTCACTGTACCCTATGGCCGCTTCTATCCATTAAACATCATGGGTAATGTCCAGAAAAAAAAATCCATGTCTTGCAGTATCCTCACTTAATTTTTGTGCCAGTTTAAAGCCATTATGTATCCCAGGAATTCATGTCCTTTAATCCTTATTCAGTATTGCTGAAGGGAATCCTTTCTATTGTTTTCATGGAGATGTGACCCATGTAATTGTGGGTGGAAATCTTTGATTAGATTGTTTCCATGGAGATGTGTCTCCATCCATTCAAGATGGGGTTTCTTACTGGAGACCTCTAAGAGGGAATCATTTTATTTATTTTTGCTTTCTGTATGTTATATGGCAGGGGCACATTTCATTCTTTGTCCTAGTGAGTGTCCCATTATTACAGCACAATTTTTTAAATTTTTGTTTGTTTTTGGGAAGTGCAGGGACTGGAACCTGAACCTGGCCTCCTGCATGGCAGGTGAGAATTCTACCAGTGAACTACCCTTGCAACCTCAAGAGGGAACCATTTTGGAAAAAGCATTAGAGCCACCAGAACCAATGGATTCCATGCAGCCAGAGAACTCTGGAGCAGAAGGAAAATGCCTGCAGAGAAGCTTTATGAACTGAGGAGAGAAAGCTAGCAGATATTGCCATGTGTCTTCCCAGCTGGGAAAGAAACCCTGAATATCATTGGCATTCCTGAACCAAGGTATCATTCCCTGGATGCCCTAATTTGGGCATTTTTATAGTCTTACTTAATTTGGACATTTTCACAACTTTAGAACTGTAATCTTGCAACTTAATAAATTCCCCCTTATAAAGCCATTCCATTTCTGGTATATTGCATTCTGGCAGCTTACAAACTATACCAGAAATGGGGTGCTGCTGTGATTTGCAGATACCAAACATGTTGTAATGGCTTTTAAATGCATAAAGGAAAGATTCTGGAAAAGTTATGAAGAGCTTGATAGAGAACATCTAGAGTGCTTTGAGGAGACTGTTGTTAGAAATATGGACTCTAAAGATACCTTTGATAAGGCCTTAGAAATGAATCACATATAATTGCAAACTGAAGGGATGGTGATCATTGTTTTAAAGTTGCAGAGAATTTATCAAAATGGACCACTGGTCTTAGATGGAAGGCAGATTTCAAAAGCCATGAACTTGGATATTTAGCAGGAGATTTATAAATTAAATGTGGAAATGTTAGCCTGGTTTCTCCTTGCAGCATATAGCAAAATGTGACAGGAAAGAAGTAAGTTGATAACTGAACTCTTGGATATAAAGAAACCAGAAATTGATGGTCTGGAAAATTTGGGCTTCCAGAAAGTCCCCTTCTGGACTAAGAAGGGGAGAAAAGGAAACATTGAAGGAAAAATAACTTCAAAGACAGAACCATGGAAGCTAAGGTCTGAAGTCAGGAAACCTTGTGCCAGGAGAGTGGACCCCCTGAAATACTTTGAGAAAGTGAGTTTGCCCTGGAGGCACAGGATAGGGCTTCCACTTCACTGTTTGGGGAGAGTTGTACTCCAAGCCCTGGACAGGGAGGAGCACATTCCTTGTGGAATGGGGAGAACCTGGCTGTCACTGCATTGTTCTGGAGGGGTTGAGTGATGGCAGAGAGCCCTGAGGCAGCCCCAATATTTGGAAAGGGTGGAGCTGAGAAAAAGGTGGTCTCCCCAGTGTCCCCCAAATTTGCATTCAAAGAGAGATGGACCACTGTGTAGGCCCTTGGAAATGGTGAGACTGTTGCTTTCTTAAGCCCTGAGGACAAATGACTCTCAGACCTTGAAACTTAATGGAGTTTGCCCTGCAGGTGTTTGAAACTATTTGGGTCCAGTGTCCCCTGTGTTCCTTCCACTTCATCCATGTGGAAATGGGAATATGTATCCCATGACTGTTCCTCCTTTTATGTTGGCAGCAAATAACTTGTTCTGAATTTTATAGGTCCAGAGCCAGAGGAAAATTTTGCCTTAGGACAGACCATACCTGTAGTTGACTTTGATAAGATTGTGTAATGTTTTTGACATTGAATTTTATTTGTATTGTTACTGAAATGGTTTAAGATTTTCAGACATTGTTATGGAATGAATGTATTTTGCATTTGGAAAGAACATACTTTTGGGGTGATCAAAGGATGGAATGTGTCAGTTTACAGTTTTTAGCCCCTAGAAAGGCCATGTCCTTTAATCTTCATTCAATATTGCTGGGTAAATCCCTTTTATTGTTTCCATGGAGATGTGGCCCACCCAGCTGTGGGTGGTAGCTTTTGATTAGATGGTTTCCATGGAGACATTTCTCCACCCATTAAAGTTGAGGTTGCTTGCTGGAGCTCTTTAAGAGTGAAAAAAATTTTTAAATCTCTAATTAAAAACACACCAATAATCCAAGTAAACTGTCATCTTATATTAAAAAACAAATTATTCTTTTGTGTGACTGTACTGTCTGAAAAGAAAATCCTTAAAAATCTTATAATCTGTTTGAATCCTAACCACTCTTAACCAGGTAAAATAACATACCTTTTCTGAATTCAACTTTCTATTTCCATTCACATGGTACTAAATATTCCTGCTTCTCATTCTGCAAAACCAGTTCTTTTACTTAAAAAAAAATGCTTTCTTTTCTTTTAACAAAACACATCTTGCATGCCTTATGTAAAGCTATCTGAAATAACTTTGACATTGAATTTTATTTGTATTGTTACTGAAATGGTTTAAGGTTTTCAGACATTGCTATGGAATGAATGTATTTTGCATTTGGAAAGAACATACTTTTGGGGTAATCAAAGTTAACATCCTTCAAAGCATAATTATTATTTCAATACAAATATACATTGTTCATCATCTTAAATATCTAGTAGTTATAATGCTAGTTTACTTGATCAGTACTCCTGTATAAAAATGCCAATGTAGAATAAAATTATATGGTTTTTACTTACATTCATAATTGCAAAGACATAGCTATTTTTATTTAAATAATAGTAGTCCTATTAGCCAAAGGTTTATCTGAAGTATGGAAACTTTTAATTTTCTTCAGAATACTTGGATTTGGTTCAATGAGTATACTTTTTTCTATTGGAAATATTAGAAGTTTGCTTTCATTAATTTCTGTAACTTAATTAGGATTACTTTTTATAGGTGTTATTGTTTTAGTTTGTGAAAGCTGCCAAATGCAACACATCAGAGATGGATCAGTCTTTAATACAGGGATTTATTTGGTTAAAAATGTATAGTTCTTCTGAGGAAAGGCAGCTAGCTTTCATCGAAGGTTCTCTGTTATATGGGAAGGCACATAGTGATATCTGCTGGCCTTCTCTCCTGGCTTCTGGGTTCCAGGGGTTTTTCCTGGGGTTATTCCTTACTGTGTCTCCAAACATAGGGGCTGAATTGTAAGTGCTGAGATGAGGTATCTTGACCTGCTGAGTGCTCTTTCTTTTAAGCTTCCAGCTAATTAAATTAATCCTCACTCATTGTGGAAGCACTGCCCTTAGCCAATGGCAAATGAAATCAGCCATTAATGAATTTCAGATACTGATGGTTTAAGTCTACAGTAACAGAATAATGGGGTGTCATCACTTTTCCAAGTTGACACCTGAAACTAACACAGTTATTCATCATTAAGTCAGTTTTAACAGAACTCTTTTAAGAAGTTTTATTAGATAATTTGGTAATACCATTCTGAGATATGAAAAATCATACAACAAACCTACTGAGAACTTATGATGTTCAATTAAAAGAAAAGTTTGTTCTTAGACATAAAAACAGATAAATGCTATTTTAGTTTACTAATCCTGCCAGAATGCAAAATACCAAGATGGAATGGTTTTTATAAAGGGGATGTGCTAGTTTGAAAATACTATGTGCCCCAGAAAAGCCATGTTTTAATCCTGATTCAATCTAGTGAGAGCAGCTATTTTAATAACTATTCAGTAATGTAGGGTGGAAACTTGATTAGATTATCTCCATTGTGGTGTCACACCCAGTTCTGGGTGTGACCTTTGAGTAGATAGAGATGTGACCCCACCTATACCAGGGGGACCTTGAATAGTTGATTTGAATCCTTTAAAAGAGGAAACATTTTGGAGAGAATCAGAGATGACAGAAATTACAAAAACTTCAGAGCCTACAGAGAGAGCATACATAGTTGCTTGGATAACAGTTGCTTCATAAAATAGAGGCACAGATGTTTGGAGAAGCTTGGAGCCCAGTAGACATAGCCATGAGATGTTAAACAAGCCAGAAACTGGAGAGTGCCAAAGAAAGCCAAGAGATGAAAGCCAGACCCAGAAAAGCAAAATGAGGAAGCCCCACATGGACAGAAACTGAAAGCAGTTTTGCCCAGGAGGAAGGAACCAGTAAATTCCAGCCACAGGACTTCCCAGCTGATGGAGGTATTCCAGACTAATCAGTCCTTCTTGAGTGCAGGTAACCTCTTGTTGTTGCCTTAATTTGGGCACTTCTATTTCTTGAAAGCTGTAGACTTGTAACATTAAATTTCCCTTTAAAAAAGCCATTTTGGTTCTGCTATATTGCTTTTGGTACCAGGAAAGTGGGGTGCTGTGATTTGCAATTACCAAACATGTTGGAACAGCTTTTTAAATGGATAAGGGGAAGATTCTGTAAAAATTTTGAGGTGCTTGATAGAGAAGGCCTAAAATGCTTTGAAGAGACCATTGATAGAAATGTGATACCACTAAAGATACTTCCAATGAAGCTTTAGACAGAAATGATGAATGTTTCAATCCAAACAGGAAGGAAGGCATTCTTTGTAGGTGAAAGGCAGAATTTGGAGTGATGAACTTGGATATTTAGCAGAAGAAATTTCCAAACTATATGTGGAAAATACAGTCTGATTTTTCCTTGAAGCTTATAGTGAAATATGAGAGGAAAGAGATAAGTTGAGTACTGAATACATAGGTACAAATAAAACAGAAATTGATGTTCTGGAAAATGCTGGGCTTCCAGAAAGTAAGACCCCATTGAATAAGGTCCCATGTGAGGATGTATCCAAACATGGAAGCAGTTAGCCATTATACAGCAGGTGAGGAATTGAGATGGAGTTATTCAGGAAAGATTTGTGGAAAATCCTTTGCTCTGATGGGCATGATCTCAGCCTACTACATAGAAAACCAACAAGAGTTTTGTGGGATCTGTATAAATGGAAATGCTGCCAGTCTGGACTAAAGGAGAAAAGGGACAAAGTGAATAAAAATAACTTTGGAAGCTAAGATCTGGAGCTAGGAAACCTAGGGCCAGGAAAGCAGACCCAAATATGCATAGAAAGGGTGAGTTTGCCCCAAAAAGGTAGAGGATGGGCCTTCCACTTCATTATTCAGGAAGAGTTATGCCACCTCAGACCTTGGAGAGGTTGGAGTGCATAAACTAGGGATTGTGAGAAGCCTGGCTACCACTCCCTTGTTCTGAAAGGGTTGATCATGTATCCCAGAGATGGCAGAGAGCCCAGATCCCTAAGGTATGGAAAGGTTGGAGCTGAGAAAAAGATCATCTCCTCAATGTTCCTCAAGGTTGCGTGCATACTCCATGCCAGTGTTTGGAGAGAGCAAGGCCATTGCATTGGCCCTTGGAAAGGATGAGATTACTATTCTTTAAATTCCTGAGGACAAATGACTCTCAGCCTTTGATATCCATTGGAGTTCACCCTGCAGATTTTTGTAAGTGTATGTGTCCAGTGACCTCTGTGTTCTTTCCAGTTTCTCCCTATGGCAGTGGAAATATGTATCATATGATTGCCCTTCCTTTGTATATTGGTAACAAATAATTTGTTCTAGGTTTCAGAGCCAGAGGAGGATTTTTGCCTTTGAACAGAGCATGCCTGTAACAGATATTGGTGAGAATTTGTACTGGTTTCAACTTTGTATTATATTTGTATTGTTACTGAAATGTTTTAAGGCTTTTGTTATATTGTAATGGAGTGAATGTATTTTGTGTATGGGAAATTATGTCTTTTGGGGGGTCCAGAGCATGGATTGGAACACTAAATTTAGTTAAAATGTTATGCTTGTTTGAATATATTTTGTACCCCAGAAAAGCCATATTTTAATCCTGATCCAGTCTTTTGGGACCACACATTTCTTTTGATCCCTATTTAGCACTGTAGATTGGAAACTTCATTAGATTATCTCCATGGAGATGTGGCACACCCAATTGTGTATGTGACCTTTGATTAGATGGAGATGTGACTCTACTCATTTCAGGTGGGTATTGGTTAATTTACTGCAATCCTTTAAAAGAGGAAACATTTTGGAGAGAATCAGAACTGACAGAAATGACAGAAGGCTCACAGCCTACAGTGAGAACAGATGTACTTGCTTGGAGAACAGTTGCTATAAAGCAAGTCCATAGAAATGTCCAATCTAAGACATCCATGGAAAGATACCTTGGTTCAAGAAAGCCAATGAAGTTCAGGGTCTAACTCTAGTGAAAAGGCACATGGTGAACATAGTCAGGGTTTCTGTCTCAGCTGGAAGGATACATGGTGAACACAGTGTCATCTGCTAGCTTTCTCTCCTGGCTTCTTGTTTTGTGAAGCTCCCCAGGAGGTGTTTTCCTTCTTCATCTCCAGAGGTTGCTGGCTGATGGACTCTCTGCTTCATGGTGCTGAAACATTCTCTGCTGTCTGTGAATCTCTCATTCTCCAAAATGTTTCCTTTTTTATAGGACTCCAGTAAACTTTTCAAGACCCAGCCAAATGGGTGGAGACATGCCATCACCTAATCCAATTTAACAATCACTCTTGATTAAATCACATCTTCAGGGAGATGATCTGATTACAGTTTCAAACATACAATATTGAATAGGGATTATTCTGCCTTTATGAAATGGGGTTTTGATTAAAACATGGCTTTTCTAAGGTCCATACATCCTTTCAAACCAGAACATAACAGTTCAGTCATTAATTAAGAAATAGCCAGGGAAACCCAAAGTAAGTAAGGTTAACAAAACCAAGGAAATCAGGAGAAATGCAAGCCTCTATTAACTACAGCAAACAGTAGACATAGCCTAACTCCTAGCTAGAAAAATATAAAATTTCACACATGCAGTAGGTTAAATTATTTTTCCCCATAAAGGATATCCCTAATTATTAAACCATTGCTGTTGGTGTGAAACCATCATAAATAGTACCTTTATATTTTGTTAATGTGTAACCCAACTGAATAAGGTTAGGAATGAAACCTGTTCTTTGGGTCTTAGTGAAGAAAGAACCAGGTAGTGGAGACAAAGCTGGTAGTGACAGAATCTTGAAGAAAAAAGAATGACATTCCATATGACAGGAAATGTAAGAAACCCAAGGATTGCCAGACAAATGGAACACTGCTTATTCCAGGAAGAAACAATCCTGCCAGCCGTGGAAACCAGGAGCTAATAATTTTTTTTGTTATATGACCCTGATGTGTAGTAGTATCACAGCAGCTTGGAAACTAAGACAATTTCTAATTTTAAGAAAAAGGGGCATGGCTATCAAAAACATACAAAAATGCAGAAATTGCTTTGGAATTGGGAAATGGGTGAAGTATGAAGAATTATGTATCCCATGGGGGGAAAACCTACATTGAATGGCAGAGTTTGTTGGTAGAATTCTGAATATTAAAGTTATCTTCAATGGGACATTAGAAGGAAATAATGAATATGCAATTGGAAACTGGAGGGAAGGTGATCCTTTCATAAAGAATTTCAGCTTGTTTAAATTGTGTACTAATGTTGTACTGAAAGGAGCACTTGTATGTAATGAACTTGGACATTTTGCTGAAAATATTTCCAAGCTAAGAATGGAAGGTACAGTCTGGTTTCTCCTTGCAATTTATAGGGAAAAATACCAGAAAAGAATAAGCTTATGATTAAATTTTTAAACCCAAAGAAAGAAAAAATTATTGCTTATGAAAATGCTCACCCTATTGAGATAATGTCCTCTGAATTTCATGCCTGAAGAGAAATTATCAGGTACCTGGCTCAGCTTTCAGAAGGTGACGCTTATTAGAACTCTGATCCATGTGAGGATTTAACTGGACAATTATTTGTTAAATAAAATGAACCCAATCAGTCACTTTCGTGGAAGACAGAATGTAGTATATATTTATCCAAGAAAGAATTATGGTAAGTCCTCTCATAAGTTTAGAAAGCTTTGAAGAGTATGCAATGCTGAAGATGTTTGCAAAACTGATATGAGCTGTAGCACTCTCCACCTGGATTAAAAGGGACAGGAAAGAAACCAATTGAAGGTAAAAGGACTTTAAAGAGAGAAATATGGACACATAGGTCTGGACTGAGATCTCTTGCTAAAGGAGGATACTCATTCACATGTGTGAGAAAAACAGGTGTATTTCCATTCTTAAATGGAAGTGGCCATATATCCCAGTGCTTGGAATCAACAGGACTTGAACTTCAATATTCTGAGAAAGTGCCACTGACCCAAAGCTCAAATATGATGGGCCTATACCCAGGTTTTCAGGCAGAGTGTGGCCACCATTCTGATGAACAGAGAGGGTGCCTATACTCTTGTTTTGTGAGAGAATGCTGCTGAACAAGCTCTTGGAAGGCATGGGAATGCTTCTATATGAGGTTCTGAAGTCAAAGCACCAATCTGAGATGAGTGTCAGATCTTGCATTTGTCCTGTTGTGTTTCATACATACTTATTACCATGATACCTGTTTCACTTTCAATTTCCCCCTTGTGAAATGTGAATGTTTATCATATGCCTGCCCCCATTGTATTTTGGGAGCAAATAACTTGATTTCTTGTTTTCAGAAGTCTAACAGACAAATTAGAATTTTGGCTGAAGAAAAAGCAACCCCTTAATGGATTTTAGTAAAAGTTGCTTATTAAATGACTTGTGGCTTTTGAGATGTGATGGAATGAATGTTTTATATATGAGAAAACATGCCTTTTTGAGCCCCACAGGGCAGAATGTGGTAGAATGAATTATGTAACCAATGAAAAGAAAATAAACAAATACTTAAAGTTCATCAGGTCATTTCACTGTGCAAAAAGGACTCTAAAAATGTTACTTTTACTTAAGCTGTAACTGAGCTGAATGAGAGTTCATGAATGGAAAGCCACTTGTGGGAGTGATGCTGTAGTCAACATGTTCTGGTAGAAAAAGGAAAGAACATTGCCTTATGATGGACAAACAAAGGAACCCAGGGATTGGTGGTCAGTCAAAATGCTATCAATCCAATGAGAAAACAAACCATTTTGCTTCTGTTACCATGACCCAATAAATTCCAGTCATTAATCCAATGCAGTGTCTTAGTCTTCACAGCAACCATGAAACTATGATAATACTTCAGGTATATTTATTTCAGTGCTTTTTAATCAGCACATGTCTGGTTTCAATAAATAAACTAAAAGACATTCAAAAAGATGAAGAGCATGGTCTGATGAGAAAAAATGAAGAGTTCCAGAATTATAAGTCAAATACTTTAGAATTATGATCAAGAATTTAAACTAGCTAGTATTAATATGCTTAGCATTCTAGAGACTTCTGGAAAGATGGCTGACTAGAGCAGTTTGAGATCAGCCTTGCTCCATGGAAAAGTTAGAGAAGGGACAGGAGGTCAACTGAGGTAGCAATTCAGGAGTGCTGCTCACCTGGGAGAGCATTCTGTGTCACATACAGCAGCCCTGGTTGCAGAGGCCAAGGAATTGAAAGGCAGAAAGCTGGAGCCTGGCAGGGAGGCATGGAGTGGCAGAGCCTGTGGGAGTGCACAGATGGGTACACAGAACTAGAAAGTAAGCCAGTCCACTTGGGCACGCTACCCTCCCCAGTGCAGCCCCATGACTGACTCACCTCACACTGTGTGCACCTTAACCCCCTCACCTGTTCCCATTCTCTGTGCTCCAGATGCCCCCACCCCAGCAGCTCCCAGTGCACATACTTGCCTCACACTCCACCCCAAATGCAGACCAACTTAGCTTTCCTACAACCCTCCCAAGTGCTACTTCCCCCTCCTTGTTTCCTGCAGGCTATTACAAGTGCATAAAGGTTGTGGGTACTAACCTCCACATCTAGGTTACCCTCACCCATAGAATTGCACAGCTTTATCCCATCCTCCCTGAGATCAGTGCATCCATTTATGGTACTCTTAGGACCACACATGTGCACAGGTACACAATCACACCATTCAGCTCTGGGAACTGCACTTTTAGCAGTCCTAGAACTGCACTTGTGCATAGCTTTCAGTCTCACTTCCCAGCTCTGAGAAAGCGCCAACCCACACAGCCGGGTCACATCTGTCCCCAGTCCATGAAGGTATAATGCTGACCTGCTGCCATAGCTCTATGCATGCACACAAAGGGCTCCATGCCTTAGACCAGTACACAACAGTGTTATGTCCCCCAGACTGACGCACCTGAACAGCTGCATCCTCCCTGGTCACTGGGTGCCCACATTCATAAGCACCCATAACTAACATTCTGCACCCATACCTGCCTTGAAACAAATCACTGTACTGAGTACTCTACCCTGTACCCTGCTCCCTGCTGTACAACCATCTCACAAACACAAAGCCTTAGATGACTGAAGAAAATCAACTCCTGAAGTAAATCAATCAAGATATCTACATATGATGAAGACAGCAAATCACTAAACGTATCACAATGCAGACAGATATAGCCCTGCCTAATGACCAAATTAAAACACCTGAGAAGACACAGACATTGGGACCACTAGTCAAAGATGTTCATACAACTCTACTTAATAAATGGGATAGCAAATGACATAAAGGAGATCAAGAAGACAGTAGAAGAGCACAAAGAGGAATTTGAAAGAATATATAGAAAAATAGCTGAAATCACAGGGATTAAAGACTCGTTGATCAAATAAAAAACATACCAGAGGCACACAGCACCAGATTTGAAGAGACAGAAGAAAGAATAAGTGATATGGAAGACAGGATAATTGATGTCAAAGACTCAAAATAGCAAATGACAAAAATGATGTAAAAATTTTAATGGGAACTCAGGGAAATGATAGACAAAATAAAGTGCACAAATATAAGAATGACTGGTGTCCCAGAAGGAGAAGAGAGGAGTTAAGGGCTAGGAAGGGTAGCTGAGGATATAATGGGGGAAAATTTCCCAATCCTCATAAAGGACATATATATAAAAGTCAAAGAAACCCAAAGAACTCCAAACAGAAGAAATCCAAATGGGCCTTCCTGAAGACACATACTAATCAATCTGTCAAATGTTGAAGAGAAGCAGAAAATCCTGAAAGTGGCAAGAGAAAAACAATCTACTACATACAAGGGAAATCAAATAAAACTGAGTTCAGACTATTCAACTAGAACCCTGGAGGTGAGAATGCAGTGGTATGATATATTCAAGATCCCTAAAGAGGAAAACTTCCAGCCAAGAATTCTGTACCCAGACAAATTATCCTTTAAAATTGAGGGAGAAATTAAAGCTTTAAGACAAAGAAGTCCTGAAAGAATTTTCCAGCAAGAGACCAGCCCTACAAGAAATACTAAAAGGAATTATGCCAGATGAAAAAAAAAAGATTGGAGAGGGAACTTTGGAGGAGGGCACAGAATTGAAGAGTATCAGTAAGGGTAATTTAAAGAAAACAAACATAAAGAGGAAAAAGAATATGTAGATCTGCCAAAATAAAAAAGATAAGATGGTGGAAACAAGAAATATCTTTTTGGTAATAACTTTGAATGTTAATGGACTAAATTGACCAATTAAAAGATACAGATTGGCAGAATGGATTAAGAAATATAATCCAGCTATATGCTGCTTACAAGAGACTCATCTTAGACACAAGGATACAAATAGATTGAAGGTGAAAGGATGGAAAAAGGTCTTCCATGCAAGTTGTAACCAAAAGAAAGCAGGAGTAGCTATGCTAATATCAGACAAAATAGACTTTATATGTAAAGACATCATAAGACACAAAGAAGGACACTATATGCTAATTAAAGGGTCAATTCACCAAGAAGATATAACAATCACAGATAGTCATGCTCCCAATCATGGAGCTCCAAAGTACATGAGACAGACTTTGGCAAAAACTGAAGGGAGCAATAGGTATTTCAAAAATGAGTAAGAGACTTCAATACACCACTCTCCTCTATAGATAGAACAACCAGACAGAAGATCAACAATGAAATAGAGTCTATTTGGTCAGGGTGTATTTATTGGTTTTCTGTCTCTTGGTTGGGAACAGTGAAATTATCTAAAATTGAGAATGGTGATGGACTGTGGACTTTGAGCCCTCTAGATGATGTCCAATGAATGCAGGTGGCTGAAAGATAGGCTGATAGAGAAGTAAAATGGTGAGCAATGGTGTATACTTGTGCATGAAGGCTGTGCTGCTACAAAAAGGAACCCTATCATGAGGCATGTAATGATATGAATGAATGTGTGGGACATTAGGTGAGAAAAAATAAGCCAGAAACAAAAAAACAACAATGATATGGTGACCTTTAGAAAATGCTTATAAGAAAATAAGGGCCCAGATTGTAAGCTTTTAGAGCAGACACATTAAGTTTGAAGTGGTGATTATCATTTCTGGATTTTGAGAGGCTGTTTTATATACATAATCTAATATTTAGAGATAAGAATGAAGCTGAACAGGTTGGGTTAAAGTAACTCAGAATGTAGGGGTAAGGAAGACACCATCTACATTTTAGAACCACACATACTTTTTTTTTATTAATTAAAAAAAATTAACAACATTTAGAAATCATTCCATGCTACATGTACAATCAGTAATTCTTAATATCATCATATAGTTGCATATTCATCATTTCTTAGTACATTTGCATCGACTTAGTAAAAGAAATAAAAAGACAACAGAATAAGAATTAAAATGATAATAGAAAAAAAAACCTATACCTCACACGCAGTTTCATTCAATGTTTTAACATAGTTGCATTACAATTAGGTAGTATTGTGCTGTCTATTTCTGAGTTTTTATATCCAGTCCTATTGCACAGTCTGTATCCCTTCAGCTCCAAATACCCCTTCTCTTTTTTTTTAATTAACAGAAAAAATGAAATTAACCCAACATTTAGAAATCATACCATTCTACATATGCAATCAGTAATTCTTAACATCATCACATAGATGCATGACCATCATTTCTTAGTACATTTGCATTGGTTTAGAAGAACTAGCAACACAACAGAAAAAGATGTAGAATGTTAATATAGAGAAAAAATAAAAGGAATAATAGTAAAAACAAAACAAAACCAAAACAAAAACCTATAGCTCAGATGCAGCTTCATTCAGTGTTTTAACATGATTAATTTACAATTAGGTATTATTGTGCTGTCCATTTTTGAGTTTTTGTATCTAGTCCTGTTGCACAGTCTGTATCGCTTCAGCTCCAATTGCCCATCATCTTATCCTGTTTCTACCTCCTGCTGGACTCTGTTACCAATGACATATTCCAAATTTATTCTCGAATGTCCGTTCACATCAGTGGGACCATACAGTATTTGTCCTTTAGTTTTTGGCTAGACTCACTCAGCATAATGTTCTCTAGGTCCATCCATGTTATTACATGCTTCATAAGTTTATCCTGTCTTAAAGCTGCATAATATTCCATCGTATGTATACACCACAGTTCGTTTAGCCACTCTTCTGTTGATGGAGATTTTGGCTGTTTCCATCTCTTTGCAACTGTAAATAATGCTGCGATAAACATTGGTGTGCAAATGTCCGTTTGTGTCTTTGCCCTTAAGTCCTTTGAGTAGATTCCCAGCAATGGTATTGCTGGGTCATATGGCAACTCTATATTCAGCTTTTTGAGGAACCGCCAAACTGACTTCCACAGTGGTTGCATCATTTGACATTCCCACCAACAGTGGATAAGTGTGCCTCTTTCTCCGCATCCTCTCCAGCACTTGTCATTTTCTGTTTTGTTGATAATGGCCATTCTTGTGGGTGTGAGATGATATCTCATTGTGGTTTTGATTTGCATTTCTCTAATGGCCAGGGACATTGAGCATCTCTTCATGTGCCTTTTGGCCATTTGTATTTCCTCTTCTGATAGGTGTCTGTTCAAGTCTTTTTCCCATTTTGTAATTGGGTTGGCTGTCTTTTTGTTGTTGAGTTGAACAATCTCTTTATAAATTCTGGATACTAGACCTTTATCCGATATGTCATTTCCAAATATTGTCTCCCATTGTGTAGGCTGTCTTTCTACTTTCTTGATGAAGTTCTTTGATGCACAAAAGTGTTTAATTTTGAGGAGTTCCCATTTATTTATTTCCTTCTTCAGTGTTCTTGCTTTAGGTTTAAGGTCCATAAAACCGCCTCCAGTTGTAAGATTCATAAGATATCTCCCAACATTTTCCTCTAACTGTTTTATGGTCTTAGACCTAATGTTTAGATCTTTGATCCATTTTGAGTTAACTTTTGTATAGGGTGTGAGACATGGGTCTTCTCTCATTCTTTTGCATATGGATATTCAGTTCTCTAGGCACCATTTAATGAAGAGACTGTTCTGTCCCAGGTGAGTTGGCTTGACTGCCTTATCAAAGATCAAATGTCCATAGATGAGAGGGTCTATATCTGAGCACTCTATTCGATTCCATTGGTCGATATATCTATCTTTATGCCAATAGTATGCTGTTTTGACCACTGTGGCTTCATAATATGCCTTAAAGTCAGGCAGCGCGAGACCTCCAGTTTTGTTTTTTTTCCTCAAGATACTTTTAGCAATTCGGGACACCCTGCCCTTCCAGATAAATTTGCTTATTGGTTTTTCTGTTTCTGAAAAATAAGTTGATGGGATTTTGATTGGTATTGCATTGAATCTGTAAATCAATTTAGGTAGGATTGACATCTTAACTATATTTAGTCTTCCAATCCATGAACACGGTATGCCCTTCCATCTATTTAGGTCTTCTGTGATTTCTTTTAACAGTTTTTTGTAGTTTTCTTTATATAGGTTTTTTGTCTCTTTAGTTAAATTTATTCCTAGGTATTTCATTCTTTTAGTTGCAATTGTAAATGGGATTCTTTTCTTGATTTCCCCCTCAGCTTGTTCATTTCTAGTGTGTAGAAATGCTACAGATTTTTGAATGTTGATCTTGTAACCTGCTACTTTGCTGTCTTCATTTATTAGCTCTAGTAGTTTTGTTGTGGATTTTTCCGGGTTTTTGACATATAGTATCATATCGTCTGCAAACAGTGATAGTTTTATGTCTTCCTTTCCAATTTTGATGCCTTGTATTTCTTTTTCTTGTCTAATTGCTCTGGCAAGAACCTCCAGCACAATGTTGAATAATAGTGGTGATAGTGGACATCCTTGTCTTGTTCCTGATCTTAGGGGGAAAGTTTTCAGTTTTTCCCCATTGAGGATGATATTAGCTGTGGGTTTTTCATATATTCCCTCTATCGTTTTAAGGAAGTTCCCTTGTATTCCTATCCTTTGAAGTGTTTTCAACAGGAAAGGATGTTGAATCTTGTCAAATGCCTTCTCTGCATCAATTGAGATGATCATGTGATTTTTCTGCTTTGATTTGTTGATATGGTGTATTACATTAATTGATTTTCTTATGTTGAACCATCCTTGCATAACTGGGATGAATCCTACTTGGTCATGATGTATAATTCTTTTAATGTGTTGCTGGATTCGATTTGCTAGAATTTTGTTGAGGATTTTTGCATCTATATTCATTAGAGAGATTGGTCTGTAGTTTTCTTTTTTTGTAATATCTTTGCCTGGTTTTGGTATGAGGGTGATGTTGGCTTCATAGAATGAATTAGGTAGCTTTCCCTCCACTTCAATTTTTTTGAAGAGTTTGAGCAGGGTTGGTACTAATTCTTTCTGGAATGTTTGGTAGAATTCACATGTGAAGCCATCTGGTCTTGGACTTTTCTTTTTAGGAAGCTTTTGGATGACTAATTCAATTTCTTTACTTGTGATTGGTTTGTTGAGGTCATCTATTTCTTCTTGAGTCAAAGTTGGTTGTTCATGTTTTTCCAGGAACCCGTCCATTTCATCTAAATTGTTGTATTTATTAGCATAAAGTTGTTCATAGTATCCTGTTATTACCTCCTTTATTTCTGTGAGGTCAGTAGTTATGTCTCCTATTCCGTTTCTGATCTTATTTATTTGCATCCTCTCTCTTCTTCTTTTTGTCAATCTTGCTAAGGGCACATCAATCTTATTGATTTTCTCATAGAACCAACTTCTGGCCTTATTGATTTTCTCTATTGTTTTCATGTTTTCAATTTCATTTATTTCTGCTCTGATCTTTGTTATTTCTTTCCTTTTGCTTGCTTTGGGATTAGTTTGCTGTTCTTTCCCAGTTCTTCCAAGTGGACAGTTAATTCCTGCATTTTTGCCTTTTCTTCTTTTCTGATATAGGCATTTAGGGCAATAATTTCCCTCTTAGCACTGCTTTGCTGCATCCCATAAGTTTTGATATGTTGTGTTTCATTTTCATTCACCTCGAGGTATTTGCTAATTTCTCTAGCAATTTCTTCTTTGACCCACTCGTTGTTTAGGAGTGTGTTGTTGAGCCTCCACGTATTTGTGAATTTTCTGGCACTCTGCCTCTTATTGATTTCCAAATTCATTCCTTTATGATCTGAGAAAGTGTTGTGTATGATTTCAATCTTTTTAAATTTGTTAAGACTTGCTTTGTGACCCAGCATATGGTCTATCTTTGAGAATGGTCCATGAGCACTTGAGAAAAAGTTGTATCCTACTGTTGTGGGATGTAATGTCCTATAAATGTCTGTTAAGTCTAGCTCTTTTATAGTAATATTTAGATTCTCTATTTCTTTATTGATCCTCTGTCTAGATGTTCTGTCCATTGATGAGAGTGGGGAATTGAAATCTCCAACTATTATGGTATATGAGTCTATTTCCCTTTTCAGTGTTTGCAGTGTATTCCTCATGTATTTTGGGGCATTCTGGTTTGGTGTGTAAATATTTATGATTGTTATGTCTTCTTGTTTAATTGTTCCTTTTATTAGTATATAGTGTCCTTCTTTGTCTCTTTTAACTGTTTTACATTTGAAGTCTAACTTGTTGGATATTAGTATAGCCACTCCTGCTTTTTCTGTTGTTATTTGCATGAAATATCTTTTCCCAACCTTTCACTTTCAACCTATGTTTATCTTTGGGTCTAAGATGTGTTTCCTGTAGACAGCATATAGAAGGATCCTGTTTTTTAATCCATTCTGCCAGTCTATGTCTTTTGATTGGGGAATTCAGTCCATTAACATTTAGTGTTATTACTGTTTGGATAATATTTTCCTCTACCATTTTGACTTTTGTATTATATATATCTTATCTGACTTTCCTTCTTTCTACACTCTTCTTTGTACCTCTCTCTTCTGTCTTTTCATTTCTGACTCTAGTGCTCCCTTTAGTATTTCTTTCAGAGCCGGTCTCTTGGTCACAAATTCTCTCAGTGACTTTTTGTCTGAGAATGTTTTAATTTCTCCCTCATTTTTGAAGGACAATTTTGCTGGATATAGGAGTCTTGGTTGGCAGTTTTTCTTTTTTAGTAATTTAAATATATCATCCCACTGTCTTCTAGCTTCCATGGTTTCTGCTGAGAAATCTACACAGTCTTATTGGGTTTCCCTTGTATGTGATGGATTGTTTTTCTCTTGCTGCTTTCAAGATCCTCTCTTTCTCTTTGACCTCTGACATTCTAACTAGTAAGTGTCTTGGAGAACGCCTATTTGTGTCTAATCTCTTTGGGGTGTGCTGCACTTCTTGGATCTGTAATTTCAGGTCTTTCATAAGAGTTGGGAAATTTTCAGTGATAATTTCTTATTAGTTTTTCTCCTCCTTTTCCCTTCTCTTCTCCTTCTGGGACACCCACACACATATTTTGTGTGCTTCATATTGTCCTTGAGTTCCCTGATACCCTGTTCAAATTTTTCCATTCTTTTCCCAATAGTTTCTGTTTGTTTTTGGAATTCAGATGTTCCATCCTCCAAATCACTAATTCTATCTTCTGTCTCTTTGAATCTATCATTGTAGGTATCCATTGTTTTTTCCATATTTTCTACTTTGTCCTTCACTTCCATAAGTTATGTGGTTTGTTTTTTCAGTTTTTCTATTTCTTCTTTATGTTCAGCCCATGTCTTCTTCATGTCCTCCCTCAATTTATTGATTTCGTTTTTGAAGAGGTTTTCCATTTCTGTTCGTATATTCAGCATTAGTTTTCTCAGCTCCTGTATCTCATTTGAACTATTGGTTTGTTCCTTTGACTGGGACATATTTTCAATTTTTTGAGCGTGATCCATTATCTTCTGCTGGCGTCTGCATTTAGACAGATTTCCCTGGGTGTTGGATCCAAAAGTTTGGAAGCCTTTTTTGTGAAATCTCTGGGTTCAGTTTTTCTTATCTTGCCCAGTAGGTGGCGCTCGTGGCACACGTTTGTCTGCGGGTCCCACCAGTAAAAGGTGCTGTGGGTCCTTTAACTTTGGAAAACTCTCGCCGTCCAGGAGGTTCGCTAGCTGAAGTGGCTTGGCAGAGTGCCAGCCGGCCCGGGGTCCGAACGCGGGGAGGGTTGCTGGCTGCCGCAGCCTGGGAAAGCACCCGTCCGAATTTCCTTGTCAGCCCAGGGCACCAAGTGTGGCGGGAGCGCCCCAGTCACAGCGGCCCGCCCGGGAATGTGCACTGTTCCCGGGGAGTCACAGGTTTGGAAGGGGCTCCCCCCCCATCACCGT
The DNA here is from genome assembly GCF_023851605.1 of Tamandua tetradactyla. Taxonomy (NCBI): domain Eukaryota; kingdom Metazoa; phylum Chordata; class Mammalia; order Pilosa; family Myrmecophagidae; genus Tamandua; species Tamandua tetradactyla. Next base: position 1,569,600 of record NW_027518253.1, on the reverse strand, counting down.
TCTCTGCGGCCTGGGGATTTCTGATCCAATTCTCTCAGTTGGTCTGGGGGGCCGCACGTGGTGTGGGCACCAGCCCCTGCGGTGTGAGGGGACCGCGTGTCCAATTCTCCCAGCTGGCCCGGGAAGGGGGAAGGGAATGACTCCGGCCGCTTGCCGCCCCGCCCGGTGAAGCCCGCGCCCCTCGGTGATCTCACCAGAGCAGGTTCTCTCAGCTAGCCAGCCATTCCAGGATGGGGTATGCTGTCTTTTTTATCTCTGTCATGGCTTTGGGAGCTGTTCTGTATTGTTTCTACTCACCTAGTAGATGTTCTGGAGGAGAAACTAAGATCCTCGCGTCTTACTAAGCCGCCATCTTCTCCGGAAGTCTCCGCACATGCTTTTTAAGACTAATGGAAGAAAGGTTTATTTGATCTGGAGCTGAAATTTTCTGTAGTGAAAAATCTATTTCAAGTTATCTGTATAGCTCATTTGAACAACTGAAACTCAAGGAGCCCAGAATGAGAAAGATGCCCTTTAATCCTATATACATTATTGTAATGCCTGGAAAGATCCTAGAGTATATTAACCAGATAATTGAAAAATATTGGTGAAGTCCCCTGAGGGAGAGGAGAAAGACTATTGAACTATTAAACCTTACCATCAGGGAATCCCTGATATGGTGTCAAAATTTAGGGACACCAAATCAATACCCCATGCCCTCAATCATGAGGCTTACTCTTGTTAAGCTTATGTGGGTTACAGAGAAGGTTAGACTCCCTATAGACATGCCTAAGAGTTATTTCTGGAGGACCTCTGTTGTTGCTCAGATGTGGCCTCAGTCTCTCTAAGCTCAACTCTGCAAGTGAAATCATTGCCCCCCCCCAGACATGACATCCAGGGTTGAAAATCTCCCTGGTAACATGGGAGAAGACTCCCAGGGATGAATCCAGACCTGGAGGCATGGGATCAATTACATCCTGACCAAATGGGGAAAAGAAGTCTACTTAATAAAGTATCAGTGGCAGAGAGAGTTCAAATAGAGTCGAGAGGTTAGTTTGGAGATTGTACTTACACAAGCTTCAGGTAGACCTTGCCTACTTATCATGACCTGCCAACCCCAACCCAGGATGATTACAGCCATCCTAAAGAATACCTAGGGCAATTTGTAAGATCCCACAAGAGTTCCAGGAACTAGAGTAACTTGCCAGAAACCTACAACCTCCAGATGTGTCCCTGGTCCAGATAAGTCCTGAAACCTAGCCCAGCCTCTCCAGAATATGAGATAGTTCCATCCCCCTACACTACATTAGTGATAGACCCTTCCAATATCAAAAATGTAGAATTTCCATAGCCCAAACAATCCATGAGAGTGCGGAAAGATTAAACGTGATGCAGAATTATACATAGAAGATAGGATTTAACAAATATGAATACTGAATGTTAAATTGATATCTCTTTTAGTCTCCAGGATTTTAGAGCAGTTAGAAGTAAAAACTAAAATTGCAAAATCATAACCCATGTCAAAGTCAGAAATATGTTTTACAACTAATTGTGGTGCTGTGCTTGGAAATTTATAGTTTTTTGTATACATATTATTGTTCACAAAAAAAGAAGGAAAAAAGCTGATTGTGATCACAAAAAAGTGTAAAGATTCAGAAAGTAGAATGACAAATTCCACTTGCTTAGAACTGTGAATTACTGCAGACACTAGAGAAAAACTCACAAATACTGAACAAATAACAGAAAAATATCAGATAGGAAAATTCCATCCTGCACAACTGATACATTCTCATTCCCCAGGGCATCACTTGTGTCTTTTCAGCTTGTGTCAAACAGTAGCAGAAATTCCTGTGTTCCTACCACCACAGACAGAGAATGTAGCATGGGATACTGCAGCAAGTGACAGTGCCATCCATAACCAAGCCAGGAACCACATTCTGCAGAGACCTAGGCTGGAAGACAAGCTGCTCAGGTGTACTGATGCAGAAGCATCCCATGGAGAAAGAGAGGCCATGATATAAATGCTGGAAGAAATGTGCCCTTACTCAACCCAATGGCTATCGGTGGACCACCAAAGTCAAAATAGCATTTTTGAAGTGACCACTTTCTGGATTTACTCCATCTGACTCTCTGTCATAGGATAGCTGTGGGAAGAAACTGTGATAGAAAGAGCCTAACAGAAAAAGAATGCGTAGCCTGAACTGCTGTAAGATGGTATGGGCCTCCAAACTGAAAGTTTAAGGAAATGGGGCACCGAGTGATGAAGACACTTGTACACAATCATTGTAGCTGGGGAGAAAAGTGCAAAAAACTAACAGAAGGGACCAAGATTCCCAGAAAAGAAAAAGAGAGAAGGAAACAATTCCTGTAAGTGAAACAACTACACACAAAAAAATATTCTGAGCAAGGATTAAGTGAAGAAGAGTTGAGAAAATCTGAGCATATATGGGCTATTCCGAGGATCTAGAATAAGATAGAACAACCTTCAAAGAATAGCCATAGCACAAAGTCAAGGAATGATAAAACCATAGGCAAGAGGAAGAAGCAGCCTTCAGAACTAGCTTAGCAAGATGATCAGATGCCAAAACATCACCAAAAATTACAAACCATCCTAAGAAACAGAAGGATAGTACTCTGCAAGGAAACAAATTAAAACTTCAGAGTAGAAACAAAACTTGGAAGAACCAATAAATACACTCTTTTATTTCTAGAAGTCATGATAAAATTGAAAAACAAGATCATATTTCCTGATAATGGACACACAAAATATAAGTAGGTAATGTTGGAATAAAGCAACCTAAAGAGGAAAAGCAGAAGGAAAAACACTCTTGAAACAAAATTGGTATCTTTTTCAAATTAGTAGGTTATAAAGTTGGATTGTGTAGTAAAAACTCCAGGGTTACCATAAGGAAAGTATTTTGAAAATATGTAGAGAAGGATTCAGTCAGATACATCTCAAAAGAAAAAATACACAGAAAAGTAAGATGCTGTAAATGTAGAGAGAAACAAAATACATATGGTATATAAAGTCAAAGGATAGGCTTTTCACCTCCCTCAACCATTGACTTTGGGAGAGTACCACATCTTGTTTTATGCATGCTATCAATAAACTTTCTGCCTGCTCATTCTGTGCTTTGCTGTGCCCTTGAATTGTTTCTTGCTGCATGGCCAAAAACCTGGAAGCCAAAATCTGGGAACATATTTTGGTGATCCTGCTGACACACTTCTCTCTGACACCCTGGACTAGAGAGTCATTCATAATGACTGGGAGGCTTGGCCACATGCTTTCACATTTTCTTCTCACTTATTCCTCTCCCAATTTCTCTCTTTCCCTTTCCTCAACTCTCTGAGGCTTCCCCCCCAACTCCCTTGGATTCTGTGTCTCCAGGAATCCAAGGGCTCTGATCCAGCTCACAGAGGACTTAAACTTCATTCACATTGAAACTTCAGTTCCCTCTTTCGAGGTTAGAAGAGACCATCTCTATGCTCTGAGGATCAAAGGGGGCTCAGGGCAGTGGGGGATACTTCCCTTTGGGACCTAATTGGGAGTTTCACCCCATGTTGACCAGGAGTCGAATGAGACAAAATCAAGCATATCTCTCTCTCTTTCTTTCTCGCTTCTTGGCTTTCCAAAACTTCCCCACACTGTCTCCCTTTTCATCCCTTCTGAGGACTCAGACCCTCCTCCTGATGAATCTGTCCCTCTTTTCACTGTTTCAAGAGGTCTTCTCCCCTGCCTCCATGAGATCCTTCTTCTTACTCCTTTGTCTGGCTTTCAATGTCTTCTGAGATATTCCAGAATGTTTAACATAGGATTGTGACCTAAGGATGATTTTACCAAATAAGATGTAGTCTTTAACATCTTAGGGAGTCACCTTTGGTTTAAGTTCATGGGACTTGGGTAATTTCCAATAGGATTTTTCCACTAGA